>NC_057861.1:709043981-709347731 GCF_019393635.1 Dromiciops gliroides
TGTGAGTCACTATAATCACACACGATTAGAAAACATTGCAACCCTTCCATGGCCCAACCAAACCGACTTTTTGTTGTTCCTCTCAGATGGGCCTCACAGCTCTGACATCCCTGCCTTTGCATGTGTCATTCCCCTATGCCTGGAATCCACTCTCTTTTTACTTTCATTTTTAGAAACTCACTTTCTTCAAAGCTCAGCTCAGCTCCCTCTCTTACAGGGAGACTTTCCTTATTTCTCAAAAGCTAGTGCTCCCTCTCCCCATGCCCCATCCTCCAAATTACCTTGTATTTATTTCCTAGCACAGTGCCTGGTACATATTTGTCAGTTAATAAATGCTTTCTTGATAAAATTATGTGAAGGGGCTGCCCAAGGGTGGGAGAAACAATTAGAACAAGGTTTTTTGTTGTTGTTTTTGTTTTTTGTTGTTGTTGTTGGCTTTTGCAGGGCAACGAAGGTTAAGTGACTTGCCCAGGGTCACACAGCTTGTAAGTGTCAAGTATCTGAGGTCGGATTTGAACTCAGGTCCTCCTGAATCCAGGGCTGGTGCTTTATCCACTGCACCACCTAGTTGCCCCCTAGACTAGTTCTTACCTTAGGTCCCTGAACCTTCAAAGAGTTAGTGGGCAAACATCAGGAGGTCTGTGACCTTGGATGGGAAAAACCCTGAATTTTCATTTTCACTAAATTATTAACTTTTCCTTCAATTATAATTTTTTTTTCTGAGAAGGGTCTACAGGATTCCCCTATGGGACCTTAAAGGGACCCATAGCACAAATAAGATTATGAACATTAGGATCTCATTTCTGTGGGTGGAAAGGAAATCACTCCAAACAAAGCAGAGCTCAGAGAATTACGGGGTCAGAGTGAGAGCTGAAAGAGACCTCAGAGGCCATTAAGTCTAAGTGGATCATGTTATAGAGAACCCTGAGATCGAGAGAGGTTAAGTGATTTGACCACTCCTGGTCTGGGTTCAAATACTGCCTCAGATATTTACTAGCTATGTGAGTCTGGCTAAGTCACTTAACCCCTCTATGTCTCAGTTTCCTTGCTTGTAAAATGAGGTGGTTGGAAGGCTCTGAATCTATGATGTTAGGGACTCAAAGGGGAGGGATGAGAGAGAGATGTGAGGAGGGGGAGGAAAGTCGGAGTCTGAGGAGGAGGCCTTCAGGGAAATGGGTAATCAGCAATGGGTTCTACTGATGCAGAAATGTTTTTGTGCTTTTCATTATTGCAAATCCCCAGGGTGAGGAATTCCATCTCTGAGAAGCCATTTCCCTGAAATAGGGGTTGAGAGAGGAACTCAATTGCTGCAAGGAAATTGGGGTCTTTAAATGACCTGCCAACCCTCACTGTGGAGGACTAATCTGACCTCGCTGCAGCTGCCCCCCAACCTCCAGGGAGGACATGCAGTTCAGCACAGACAGAGTCTATGTGGGAAATGAAACTGAAGGGGAGGAACTGGGATGTGAGCAAGAGAGTAAATCCAGTGGCTCTGAGCCGTGGGTTTCAGGCATTCAGTGCCAGACACACCATCACAATGAGCAGAGTAAGAACTGAGGATTGAATGAAGGCTTATGGCAGCCCTATCCACAAGCCTGGAGAAAACTTTCTTCTAAAGCAGCTGGAGTTCTGCATTTGAGGTGCAAGGCCAGGGACAGTAGAGAAGGTCAAAGTAGAGACACCATGGTGGAGTGGAAAGCATTGGTTTGGAGTCGCAGAAGCCCAGAATTTTAGGAGCGAAAGAGAACCTAGACACCCTTATCTAACCCAGATCAGGAGGACTCTGCCCTTTCAGTGAGGGGCAGTCCATCTCCGTTGAAGGATAGCTTCAACTGGGAGGAAATTTACATCAGCTGCCACTGACCTCTTTGCCTCTCCTATCCAGTGCTTCTCCTTCTGCCCTCCAGAGCCAAGCAAAGCAAGTCTTATCCCACTTCCATGGGACAGTCCATTTCAGTATGTTGTAGTTTGTCCTTCATTCAGGAAGAGTACCCATGACATTGGGGTGATATCCTAACTTGCAGTGAATTGGATTTAAATGAGGGAGGGCTGTGCAAGGTCACCAGCCTCACTCTCTGTGTCCAGTAGCTTTAAAAAGATACATTATAGGTGTATGTCTATGTGTATATGCATATATGGCAAAAGATATATTTATGTATAATACACACATATGTGTGTTTATACATATCAGGACAACTGGAGATGGCCCCAAATGTTTAAGGCAATTGGGGTTAAATGACTTGCCCAGGGTCCCACAGTGTCTGAGGTAAGATTTGAACTCATTCTCCCAACTTCAAGGCCAGTGCATTATTCAGTGTACCACCTCACTTCCCCTACCCATTTAAATAACTGAAGAGAGCTCTAAGAGTCTTCTCAGCTAAATACCTACAGTTCCTTCAAAGCATCCTCTTAGGGTACAGATTAGAGGTCATTCAGCATCCTAGTTACCCTCTCCTTATCAACATCGAATTCAAAATGTGGTACCTGGAGCTGAGCATGCTCCACCAGGAGCAAAGTACCACAGGACAATTACTGCTTTAGTTTTAGAAGTTGTGCCTCTTTGAATGGAGCTGAAGACCTTGTTAGCTTTGTTTGTTTGTTTGGCTCCCATATGGAACTGGGATTGGGTACTGGTTCAGCTACTTAACATTGCAGAGTGATTTTAGGTCATTTAACCTATCAGGACCTAAGTTGCCAGAGCTGGACTAGATGGTTAGACTAGTTCTCATCCACTTCCAGAGCCCAGAATCTGATCTTGTAGTTGGTAGGGCTCATTTTGAACCTGTTTCCTGGAGCAAAGGAAGGAACTGGTCCTAAGCTCCTGAAAGATTCTTTTCTCTGGCTTTGTCCATCCTGGACTAATCTTCTCCCTCCTGGCTAAGAATTGATTCAATCCAATCCAATTTTTCAAAAGCACTTAGTTAGCATCTTCTATGCCCAAGGCACTGTGCTCCATTCTGGGACACAAGTGCAAAATAAAAACAATCCCTTTCCTGAAGTTGC
The DNA here is from genome assembly GCF_019393635.1 of Dromiciops gliroides. Taxonomy (NCBI): domain Eukaryota; kingdom Metazoa; phylum Chordata; class Mammalia; order Microbiotheria; family Microbiotheriidae; genus Dromiciops; species Dromiciops gliroides. Next base: position 709,046,985 of record NC_057861.1, read on the forward strand.
AAATCATTCAATCAGCTAGGGTCTATTAAGCTTTGTGCCAGGCACTGAACTTGGCATATAAAGAAAGGCCAAAAAAAACCCAAACCCAACAACAAAACCCCAGCCCCAGCTCTTAAGGAGCTAGAGGTGGGGGACGGACAAAAAAGATAGAACATCATTTGAGGAAGAGAGAGGCAACATTCAAAATTAGGGGGATTGGAAAAGGCTTCCTGTGGAATATGGTGAAGATATTGCTGTTCTGGATTCTAAAAGGGCAGAGATGAACAAGCATATTCTAGGAAGGCAGAGTAGCTTGTGTGAAGGTAAAGGGGTGTGTGTGTGTGTGTGTGTGTGTGTGTGTGTGTGTGTGTGTGTGTGTAGTTTAGTTTGGGAGGCAGCAGATAGACCACTGGGGCTATGACATGGAGTTCACAAAGGGGAAATATGTGCACTTGATTTAGAAAGAAAGGCTGGAGCCAGATTGCAAAGGCTTTAAATGACTCCTTATGGAGTGTGTAATTTATCTTAGAGGCAATAGGGAGACATTGAAGTTTCTTGAGCAAGGAATTGGCATGGTCAGATTTTTGCTTTAAGAAGACAGCACCACTACCAATAACAATAATGATCATAATAGGGGGCAGCTAGATGGCGCAGTGGATAGAGCACCGGCCCTGGAGTCAGGAGTACCTGAGTTCAAATCTGGCCTCAGACACTTAACACTTACTAGCTGTGTGACCCTGGGCAAGTCACTTAACCCCAATTGCCTCACTAAAAAAAAATAATAATGATCATAATAGTAAGCATTTACATAGTACTTTAAAGCTCACAAAGTGCTTTATAAGATAATTTTTGCAGTTGGGTGGAGGATCAATTGGAGCAGACAGAGTCTGGAGACCAGATGTCAAATTTAGAGGATATTGCAGTAGCCCAAGCAAGAAGTGATGAGGGCTTGCACCACTCTCTTGGCTCTTTTATAGCAATCCATGGCTATCCATGTGGATAATGAAAAATAGGTTTCTCTGGATAAGTATTTTCTTCATTCACCCAATAAGTTCATGTCTAAGTTGGGACCAAAACCCACATCTCACAACTCCCAGACCAAAGCTTTTTCTGTTATGACCTTTTGGTTTCCCAATCATTATATAGTGAAAAAAAACCCTCTGCACTAGGAGTTAGGAGCCCTGGGTCCTGCTCCCACTTCAGTCAATACTTTAATTAACTGAACCTTTTGGCAAGTCCCTCTCCCTCTCTGGCCATCAGTTTCCTCATCTGAAAAAAGGAGGGGTTTGGAATAGCAGAATCATTGTTTCTTTCTAATGTGTTTTGATCCCTGTTTCAAAACTCATAAGCTACAAACACATTCATGCATAAAGTTAAGTTCAATGCAACCTCACTAAGGTTTCCTCTGCAGACATGGTTCTTTTACAATTCCCTTCATTCCTTTCCTCCTACATTCAAGTAATATGGACAGAGCAGCAGATTAATTTACCCCTAAGATCATGATGCACTGACTCTTACTGATGTTATGAAGGAGAGTATTACTTCGGTAAGGTCTGAATTGAATGGTGTTGTTCATGGAATATTTTGGCTGAAGCAAATATTCTGGTTTTACCATAAAACTTTTTGGAATTTACCTTCTGCTGCAAAAGGATGAAATTAATCACTCTGGTGATTGGATAAATGGAAGGATTGTGAGACAGGCATGCACATACAATAGCCCCAGCTTTCTCCATTGAAGGGAGATGTCTGATGCTCACTAGGTATGTGCTCACAGGCAAGTCACTTAATGTTTCCGAGCTTCCATTTCTTCATCTGTAAAACTAGTATAGGTGGCAGCTAAGTGGTGCAATGGATAGAGCATGGGCCCTGGAGTCAAGAGGACCTGAGTTCAAATCCAGCCTCAGACACTTGACACTAGTTGTGTGACCCTGAGCAAGTTACTTAACCCCAATTACCTCACCAAAAGCAACAACAACAACCCCCCAGGTATAATAATATTTGTACTACCTCTTTCATAGAGCTGTTACAAGGGAAAAACTTTTTAAACTTAAAGCACTATAGAAAAGTATGTTATTATTGCTGGACACCATGAGAGGAAGCAGAGAAACATACAAGAGCAGAGAACCAGACTTCAGATTGTGGTTGAGTGCTTAAGCAAAGTAAATGCTCTTGTGGCTGTATACTACTATCCCACTTGTCATGTCTGGTCACTTTTAGACTTAATTTCTCTATTTTGCTCCCAAATTTCCCTATCCCTCCCTTTATCTTAAGTGTCTTCATAGAGTTCATATAATGTTAGAGCTAAAAGGGACTTTAGAGAGAATCAAGTTTGACTGTATTATTATAGATGGGGAAACTGAGTCCACAGAGGGGAAGAAACTTGCATCAAGTCATCTTGCCAGTCAGTGACTGATGTAAGAGACTCAAGTCACACCAAATAGCATTTTATGAGCTTCTATTAATATGTTTCAAGATCTAAAGTGTCCTGTAGACAGATTACTTCAAGACACTGGATTAGTAGTCTCTTTGTTGTTCTTTCAAGTTCTAAATTCCTCTTATTTCAGTTCCCAGAAAGGCAGTCCCAAAGTGTTTTGCACCAATGCAATTCAGCTAAGTAAGTGCATTATCTCTGATACTGATAAGAACAACACTCATTGGTCTAAATTCTGCCATGGCTGTTCAATTTGACTCAATCCAACAAACATGTATTAAATATCTCAGGTTTTAGTAGAGGTTAAAAAAATGGAAACAGACCCTCCCCTCAAGGCACATGAATTGTACTCAAAGATTGAGCATATTTACAATTAAGTCAATATAAAATAGACATTCACAACCCTACAAATTTCAAGAGGGAGGTCTGGAGTTATTGGCCAATAGGTCAAGTAGGAGGTGGAACCTGAACTATACTTTGAAGGAAGCTAGTGATTCTGGGAGGCAGAAGCAAGGGGGTAATTACATGTCAGATGTAGGTGGGGAACCATGAGTGTGCAAAGGCACAGAAGTGGAAGATATTATGCTATATATGAGCAATAGTTAGAGGGACAGTTTGACTGGGATGGAGAGTGGATGGTGAGAAGTAAAATATGCAGTAAAAGTGGGAAGATAGGTAGGAACAAGACTGAGATAGCTGTGAATGCTGGCTTGATGATTCTGCATCTTAAAGTAAGAAACCATTGGCAATTTGTTTAAGAGGGAAGTGTCATGATCTGATCTGTGTTTTAGAAATAGGATTTGCCAGCTATGGGGAGGATGGGTTGGAAAAATAAGAGACTGAAGGCAGGAGACTAATGGGGAGGAGCTATTGCAATAGTCCAGGCAAGAAGTGATGAGAATATAATCTGCAATAGGAGCTATGTGAATGGGGAGAAGGGAGGTGGGTTTGAGGGACGTTATGGAGGTAGTATGAACAAGACCTGGCCACTCACTAGATATAGAGAAAGAGAAGAGTCAAGGATGACTCCAAGATTGTGAACCTGGATTCCTCTTCAACTTCTTTTTTTTTTTTGGGGGGGGGGAACCTCTTTGACTTCTACCCACTGTTCCTGGTTCTACCTACTGAGACCAAAGAGAAATATGTGAATCATGGTGCTATAAGGGTCATGGGTGTTGTCAACAGAAATGGGGAACCTTAGAGGAGGGATAGGTTTGTTATTTTTAAAAATCACTAATGTTACTTTATAATTGCACCCTATAGATTTAAAGTAAGTTATTTCCTGTAATTGGACTCAAATTATAATGCAATATATTTGGTTCTGTTTGTTTATATTGTTTCATTGGGTAGTTTTTCTCTTTGTTCTGTTCTATAAGAAAAATTACGGCTTTTAAAATTTTGCAGTAGATTCTTTTTTTATTAAACCAGAGATGTTTTAAAAATAGATTGTTTTTGCTGTCTCTTGTTTTTTATGTCACGTGGATTTTTCCCCTGCATCCCTCCCCTTCTCTTTCCCCAGAGAGCATTTCTCACTTGATTCTTTTGCACTTGAATGGCTTGCTCTTTTTCTTTCTAACACCCAGCATCATAACCTTGAATAATGGGGAAAAAATTCCACTCAAATGAGTGAAAATGACAGGAAAGGGTATTGCTTGTCGACCCTGGATTTTAAAGACCAAAGAATATTCATGAAAGGAAGAGACAAGGCAGTCAAACGAACAGAACAGTTGGGTCTAGCCCATTGTTGGAATATGAGCACCTTTTGAGGATATATAAGGAAAAGGCCAAGGCTAGAGAGCCTGCCAGTTCATGGTCAAAATACCAAGGACAGTTATGTTCTCTTCTCCTTTTCTCCTCTCCCACCTTTGTCCCCATTCCCCCTCCCAAATGAATTGAATCCATTATAGACTTTGTAATCCTGCGTCTTTCACCCTAAACATTTAAAATTATTATTCCTAGGTGTCCATAGGCTTCACCATTATGCCCAAGGGGTCTATAACCCACACTCACACACAGGTTTAAAAAAAGCCTCCTCTCTAGAGTAAGGATTCTTTTTTATTCACCTTTGTGGCTAGTCACACAATGTAGCTAGGTATCCCAGTGGATAGAACGGTGGACTTGGAATCAGGAAGACCAGTTCAAATCCTGCCCCAAATACTCACTTTACCCTGGACAAGTCACTTTAACCTCTGTCTGCCTTAGTTTCTTCAACTATAGAATGAAGATAATAAAAGCACCTACCCTTCAGAGCTGTTGGGAAGATAAATGAGATAAAGTACTTTGCAAACCTTTAAGTACTATATAAATCTTCATATGATCATTAGTTTTAATTTATCATTTTGTTTCTATGATGTATATTCACTTTAATGCCCACATATTAATTTTATGTCTATGACAGTATATTTATATGATTAATTTACTATATTAATGATAATTTATTGATAATACTAAATGTCCTATCAAACTGAACTAAACTGAAGAAAAATAAGATTAAGCCAGATTAGTGATCCCCAAACTTTCCCCAAAGAAATCTATTTTGTATCTATTTAAAGGGTTTTTTTTATTTTAATTAAATTTTTTTTTTGCAGGGCAATGGGGCTTAAGTTACTTGCCCAGGGTCACACAGCTAGTAAGTGTCAAGTGTCTGAGGCCGGATTTGAGCTCAGGTCCTCCTGAGTCCAGGGCAAGTGCTTTATCCACTGGGCCACCTAGCTGCCCCTGTTTAAAGTTTTAATATGATTTTGAAGGGCACTTGCCACCCACCCTGCTGCATCCTATACAGGGAGAATTAGTAGCCACCCCAAATGCTGAAAGGTCAATGGGGGAGGCCGCTCGGCTGCACTACTGCCCCTGGATTGACATATCAGGTGTACTCCTATGTTACGTGGAGCCAATAACGTCCACTTTCCTAATGACACTGCTGAAGACAGAGCAGCCCTTCCTGTCAAGTTCTCTTTTCCTGTGGAGGAGCACCAACTTCATCACACTTGACCATGGAAGATACAGAAGGGGGTTCATTTCCCAAGGCAGTTGGGGCACTTTCCAAGCACAAATTTCCTCTCCAAACTGCCTGTGCATCCTTAAGGAAAGAATACAGAAGATGACTCCTTATATTTAAGCAGCTTCTTGGCCCCAAGATGTTGAAATGTCACTTGAACTCTCCAGTCAAGGTCAGTCCCTTGTCATTTTGGTCAAATTCAGAAACCAGAAGGACCCAGAGACAGAGCCACTGATTAAATTCATCTTTGCCATTGACCTAGAAGAGCAAGAAAGCTCAGTCTACACTGAGGACTCTGAAAACTAACCTGTACCATAAAAGGTGCTAGGAATAAAGACTGAGGCTTGGTTTGTGAGTAGTATGAGAGACTTACCTGTAGCAATTGTTATTATAATTGTTGTAACTTCCCAGTGCGGTCAAGCATCCCAGGCAGATGGCATAGGAGAAAAATATCTGAGTTCCAGCATCTACCCAGACCTGCAGGGAGAGACCACAGGAATCACAGCAGAGGAGGGATCAGACAGGAGCAGACATAGGAGGAGATATTGCTTCTTGTTTGTCTCCTTGGGAAACCAGCTAGGATCAGAATTGAGAAATATTCATATAGTGGACCAATACACTTTTGGGGGTTTTTTTTGGGGGGGGGTTGTTTTTCGGGTTTTTCTTTTGTGAGGCAATTGGGGTTAAGTGGCTTGCCTAGGATCACACAGCTAGTAAGTGTTAAGTGTCTGAAGGCAGATTTGAACTCAGGTCCTCCTGACTCCAGGACCGGTGCTCTATCCACTATGCCACCTAGCTGCCCCCCAATACAGTTTTAAAAAAGAGAATGTGTTGTTCTTGGGTTTGGTTTAATAAGTAAAACATCTCAATTAATTTTAATTGGCTTCTTAATGAATCACAGGATTTTAAGAATTGGAAGTATGAATCCACCACAGTTTATCCAGCAACTCACTGCTTGGTCACTTCAGTGATAGAGAAATTGCTTCTTTGCCACAACTTCAATGACTAATTCGAATGTTTTTCTTTTTCTGTAAACCAATGCTATCATACACTCATTCATTCTGCAACAATTATTAAGCACCTATTTTATGCAGAGATCTAGGCTAGGTACAGCAGGTTATATAAAATTTAAATAAGACACAATCACTGCTCTGAAGGAGCTTGCAATGTAGTGGGGGAGATAAGAAACAAAAAGATGCAGCTATGACATAAAATACTATATGTAACTTAGAGAGATATAGAACTGAGGACAGAAGGGGAAGATTGTTATTAACAAGAGGCTGGTCACAGAAGGCTTCTGGGAGGAAGTTGCATTTTAGTTGGACTTTAAAGAATTAGTAAAAATGTAAATGTCAAAGTAGAGGAGGGAATACATTCTGTGCATAGGAAAAGATGTTAGAAGACACAAACAAAGAAATGTAAAAACTCATCACCTATTTAAGGTATGGCTAATGGTCCCATTTGGAGAGAGTATAGAGTAAGCATATGGAGAATTATATGAAATAAGGTTGGAAAAGTATGGTACCCAGCTATGGAGAACTGTGAATATTAGGCAAATAAGTTTGAACTTTATTGAATGGGCAATAAGGAGCCACTGGAGATGTTTGAGCAGAGAAGTGCATAAGAAAATTTAATCTAGCAGGGATATGAAGCATAGATTAGAAGGGGGAGCAAGTAGAGGAGAGAAGATCCATTTTGAAGAATCCTATTTTGATAATTCCATTGGCCAGTAATGAGGGCACTTATGCAGGTGGTAGCAATGAAATAGAAAGACACGGATGTAAAAATTTTATTACAGAGGTGGATATAAGAAATGAGGAAAGGGGGCAGCTAGGTGGCGCAGTGGATAGAGCACTGGCCCTGGAGTCAGGAGGACCTGAGTTCAAATCTAGCCTCAGACACGACACTAGCTGTGTGACCCTGAGCAAGTCACTTAACCACAATTTCCTCACCCCCCCCAAAAAAAAATGAGGAAGAAGAACCAACAGCAACAGTGAATGCAGTGTAGTATAATGGTTAAACTACTGTATTTAGATTGAAGAAGCACTTAGCTTCAGATTAAATACTACCTAACTGGTGAAATAGATTAATGTTTCTGTGTCTGTGTACTGATCTGTAAAAGGAGGGGAGGCGGGGGACAAGCATGTGGTGGCAGAGTAGACAGATCTCCTAACTTTCAGAACTTCACATGTTCTCTTTGGAAGCGTGGATAGCTAGGAAATCCATTTTGCACAACTACAAAATTGCGAACTGGAACTATGGTAAAGGGATTCATTTGAATCTTATCATGCCCTTGGTTGCCGTACAAATCAATCCAGGAGCAAGACTGGAAAAGGAGAGGTAGGACAGATGGATTGCTTTTGTTCTAGATTTCTGCCTTTATTTTCATAACTGCCAACAACAAAATTCCTGAATTTTGTTTGCTCTTCCAGTTAGCAATAAATCTTGTTAGTATAACAACAGAAGGAAAATAGTCAAGCAAAACTAAGTAACTATATCTGATAATTTATGAGATATCAAATACCTACCGTCCTCACCTTTTTACTGAGAGGAGGAAAGTGTATCTTATCATCTGTCCTCAGGAACTCAAATTGGTCATGCTACAATTAATCAGAGTAAAGCTATCTTTGACATTATTATTTTCATTTACATTATTACTCTGTGTGTGTGTATGTGTGTGTGTAGTTTTTTGGGGTTTTTTTGTTTTGTTTTGTTTTGTTTTTTTGATGAGGCATTTGGGGTTAAGTGACTTGCCCAGTGTCACACAGCTAGTAATTATTAAGTGTCTGATGCCGGATTTGAACTCAGGTCCTCCTGAATCCAGGGCTGGAGCTCTATCCACTGAGCCATCTAGCTGCCCCTGTAGTTTTCTTTTTAAAAATTTTATTGGCGAAGCCAAGATGGCAGAGGAAAGGCAGTGAGCTCCCAAACTCATGACACGATCACACCAAAAACTATCCAAATAATGCCATAGGAAAATGCCCAGAGCAGCAAAACTCACAGAAGAATGTGCTGAAATAATCTTCTAACCAAGAATGGCTTGGAAGGTCAGAAGGAGGGAGCTGCTGTGCTGATACAGGAGTTGAGCCCAACCCTACAGTCACCCTGACGCAGATCCAGGCCCAGGAAGGCCTCACCAGAGAAGGAGACCCCAGAGCCTCTGAATCAGCTAAAGCATCAGTGTCGTCTGAAACTAAGCTCACAGTCTGGTGAGTGGGCTGAGCCCTGGGCAGGAGTGAGACTACAGAGGTATATGCTGGTGCTAAGGCAGAATTTGGAGTTTACACCCCTGCTGAGAACCAGGAAGTAGGCCCGAGTAGCAGTGGCCCAGGTGGGGGGGTGGGGGTGGGCCACAGGCTCATCAGAGCTGACAACCACAACACACAAAGCTGGTTGATTAGCAAGTTGGTCTGGGGTCATCTAAGGACCAGGGAACAGGCTGGGCAAGGGAAGAACCTGATTCTCCTTATATCATACCACCTGGGACTTCTTAAGCTTGGGATACTGCAGCCCGGAAACAGTGCCCCACTTTAAGGAGATAAAAGTCTAGTAAAAGAAAGGCGGGGCAGCTAGATGGCGCGGTGGATAAAGCACTGGCTCTGGATTCAGGAGTACCTGAGTTCAAATCCAGCCTCAGACACTTGACACTTACTAGCTGTGTGACCATGGGCAAGTCACTTAATCCCCATTGCCCTGAAAACAAAACAAAAAAAAAACAAACAAAAAAAAGAAAGGCAAGATGAGCCGACAGAGAAAGGTGAGGACCATATAAAGTTTCTTCAGTAACAAGGAACACCAAGGGGCACCCTCAGAGGAAGATGTCAACATCAGGGCCCCCATATCTAAAGCTTCCAAGAAAAATACGAATTGGTCTCAGGCCACAGAGGTGCTCAAAAAGGACTTTGAAGATAAAGTTAGAGAGATAGAGGAAAAAATGGAAAGAGAAATGAGGGTAAAGCAGGAAAGATATGAGAAAAAAGTCAACAGCTTGAAAAGTCAAATTGGCCAAATGGAAAAGGAGGTACAAAAGCTCTCTGATGAAAATAATTGCCTAAGAATTAGGATTGAACAAATGGAATCCAGTGACTTTATGAGAAACCAAGACACAATAAAGCAAATCCAAATGAATAAAAAAATAGAGGGCAATGTGAAACATCTTCTGGGAAAAACTGCTGACCTGGAAAATAGGTCCAGGAGAGATAATTTGAAAATTATTGATCTACCTGAAAACCATGATCAAGGAAAGAGCTTAGACACCATCTTCCAAGATATTCTCAGGGAAAATTGCCCTGAAATTCTAGAAGAAGCTAAAATAGAAATTGAAAGAATCCACCGATCACCTCCAGAAAGAGATCCCCAAAGGAAAACTCCTAGGAATATTATAGCCAAATTCCAGAGCTCTCAGGTCAAGGAGAAAATATTGCAAGCTGCCAAAAAGAAAGAATTCAAGTACTGTGGAGCCCCAGTCATAATAGCACAAGATCTAGCAGCTTCTACATCAAAGGACCGGAGGGCATGGAATATGATATTCCAAAGGGCAAAGGAAATGGGATTACAACCAAGAATCACCTACCCAGAAAAACTTAGCTTTCAGCGGAAAAAATGGGACTTTAATGAAAAAGAAGACTTTCAGATATTTGTGATGAAAAGACCTGAACTGAATGGCAAATTTGACTTTCAAATATAAGACCCTAGAGAACCATAAAACATTGGAGCTGGGGGACATACCTGGGGTCATACTGTGGGCAACTGTCTTGTTTCTGAGGCCGGGTTTTGGCTGGGATCCCCCTGGGTCCAGGGATGATGCATTGTCCACTGTGTCACTTAGCTAGCTGATGACATCTTTAGGGTTAAATTGAGGGGTGAAGGGAATTCACTGGGGGAGGGGGAAGGGCAGAGGTGAAATCCTACATGAAAGAAACAGGAAAAGGCTTATGGAGTGGGGGAAGAGATGAGAGAGGAGCAGGGCAGTAAATGAATTTTATACTCATCAGAAAAGGCTCAAAGACCTTAAACTCAACAGAGCTGCCTCAAGGAGGGATGAACAGACACACTCAACTGGGTGGAGTAATCTGTTTAATCTGGGCAGTAAATGAGCCTAACACTCATCAGAATTGCCTCAAAGACCTCAATCTCATAAGAATTGGCTAAAGGAGGAAATAATGTACACACTCAATTGGGTGGAGTAATCTCTCTAACCCTGCAAGAAAATAAGAGGGGAAGGGGATAAAGAGAGAGGGACAAAAGAAGGAAGGGCAGAGTGGGGGAGGGGACAGACAGAAGCAAGTCCCTTTTGAAGAGTGATAGGATGAAAGAAGATGGATAATAGAATAAATATCATGGGGAAGGGAATAGGGTGGAAGGGAAACAGTTAACAATAGTAATCATGAAAAAGAGAAAAGGGGGAAAATTGTACAAAAAATATTTATAGCAGCTCTTGGTGGAGGCTAAGAATTGAAAATCAAGGGAATGTCCATCAATTGAGGAATGATAGAAAAAGCTGTGTTATATGATTGTAGTGGAATGGTATTGTGCTACAGGAAATGTCAAACAATCCCCCCAAAACCTGGAAAGACCAATGAACATCGATGTATAGTGAAGTGAGCAGAGCTGGGAGGACATTGTGTGTAGTGATAGCAGTATTATTCAATGAGCAATTGTGAATGACTTAACTACTCTCAGCAGTGCAATGATCCAAGACAATCTCAAGGAACTAATTAGGAAGCTTACTATGCACCCCTATAGAAAGAACTTATAGAACTTGTGGATTGTACACATATAACCTGATTGTGATCTTGTGGAGGGGGGAGGAAAGGGAGGGAGGGAGGGAGAAAAATTTGGAACTCTAAATCTTATGGAAATGAATATTGAATACTACCCTTACATGTAAGTGGAAAATAAAATAAATGTTTGTTGCTGAAAAAAAAATGAGGGGAGGGGGCAAACTTTATGAGCTCTCTGATCCCTTCTAACTCTAAACTTATGGTTAATTCTTAGACAATGGGAGACTGGATGACCAGTGGTTATAACTGGTAAAAACAGTTAACTCAGAAAGAAAGGTTTAGGGGGAAGATAATGATCTTACTTTTGAACATATTGAGTTTGAGGGACTGTGGAACTTCAAAATGGAAATGTAAGCCTGAATCTCTGGAGAAAGGGAGAGAGAGAGAGAGAGAGAGAGAGAGAGAGAGAGAGAGAGAGAGAGAGAGAGAGAGAGAGAGAGAGAGAGATGATTTGTTTACAGAAAGAAGGATGCATTCATTCAACAAACACTAAATGTGTATTATGTGTCGGGCACTGAAGATACAAGAATGAAAATGAAACAATCATTGCTCTCGAGAATTTTATGTTTCCATGGGTGGAAGTGATGGATACAGGTAAGTAAATATAAAATAGCAAGTGAATATAATGTGATTTCATGGCAGAGAGATGCCAACAACTAAGGAGGTTGGGATGGACCTTGTGTAGTTGGCACTTGGTTTGAGATCTGAAGAAAGCTAGATACCAAGAGGCAAAAGTGAGGAGGGGAGGCATTCCAGTTTTGGGGTATAGCTTATACAAAGATACAAAAATGAGAGATGGAATGCTGTATGCAGGGAAAAGCAAAGAGTCTAGTTTGACTGGACCAAAGAATGCATAAAAGGGAGTAATGTGAAATAAGTTTGGAAAGGAAGGCTAGAGGCAGATCGTGAAGGGCTTTAGATGCTAAGATGAGAATTTTGTATTTTATCCCAGAGACAATAAGGAGTCTCTCGATCTTTGTGAGCAGGGGAGTTCACTGGTCTGACCTGTGTGTTAGGGATATCAATTTGGCAGCTATTTTGAGGGTAGATTGGAAAGGGGAGAGACTTGACACAGGGAGACCAATGAGGAAGTTACTGTAATAGTCTACATAGTGTGGTAAAAAACAGAAGTTTTAGCTGAATCATTTGAGAGTTGAGCACATGCTACTGAAAAGTTTTTTTGAAGGACCACCCTTTTGGGGAGGAGACTGTGATGAACAGAGGTGTGCCTGCTGCTGCCCAGGAGAGCGTGGCCAAGTACGCTGTACTTCCGGGACGCCAACTTAAAACTGAGAGTGGGAACGGAAGTTGGTGCTCGGTCTCCCACACTCTAGCGGTGATGGCATGTTTTTGGTGACTGGCTCTGGTTCTCAGCCTGGCAGGCAGTTTTGGGATTGGGTGAGTTTTATAAAAGAATATAGACTAAGTTTAGATCTAAGATTTCTACTTTCCTATTTCCCTAATTGGTATCACCTGTTTGTTGTCTAAACAATAAAGGCTAATCCCTCACTGATTAAAAGCTCAGAGGCTTCTTTTTCTTAGTGGTCTGAGATATATATAAGGGGGAAAAGTTCAAAGGGGAGTTTAATGATCCAATTTTAAATCTCACAATAGGAAGTGATAAGGGTTTGGACTAGGGAAAAACAAACAAATGCAAGAGATGTTGTGGAAGTTTAAATGGTGAATCAGTCATCAGACATTTATTAAATGCCTACTATGTGCTATATGGCACAGTAGATAGAGTGCTTGGCCTGAAGTGAGAAAGACTCATCTTCTTGAATTCAAATCTGGTCTCAGAAACTTAGAAGCTGTGTGACCCTGAGCCAGTCACTTAACCCTGTTTGCCTTAGTTTCCTCATCTGTAAAATGATCTGGAGAAGGAAATGCCAAACCACTCCAGTATCTTTGCCAAGAAAACTCTACATAGGGTTGTGAAGATTTGGACACAACTGAAAACAACTGGACAACAACAAAAATGTGCCAGGCAGCATGCTAGGGGATGGGAAAATGAAGAAAGGCAAAAGTTCCTGTTCTCAAGAACCTCAGTGTAGTGATGACTTGACAGCTGATTAGATATAGTGGATGAGGCAGAGGGTAGAGTTGAGAGTGACTCTGAGGTTGAATGACCCTGGGTAAGTAGAACAATGGTGAGACCCTTAACAGAAAAAAGGGAAACTAGGAAGAGGGAAGAGAAGAAATAATGAACTCAATTTTGAATGTATTGAGTTTGAGGTGCCTTAGGACACCCAATTGGAAATGTCCAATAGGCAGTTGCAGATGTGGATCTCTGGTGCCTCACACACAGTTGGCATTTAAAACAACATTTGTTGATTGATTGATTGGTTGATTGATTGGCATTCAAGGGAAAGGGCTGGGCAAGTGACAGACATTTGGGAATTGTTTTCCTCTAAAGATAGGAATGGAAGCTATATGAGGGAATGGGATTGCTGAGGTACAGAGTTTAGAAATTGTTTGAAGAGAAATGGGTTGAACCTTGGGGAGGAGACCCACTTTTTGGGAAAGAAAAGTAAGAAAAGAGAGAGAGAAAAGCAATTGCATGAAAAGCAGGAGAACCAAGTGCATTTGATGCCTCTAAAGTTAAAGGAAACAATTCCCATTAGGCAGGATAGTGGGTGATAGTGTTAAATATTGTAGGGAAGAATGACTGAGAAACCCAAGTTAATTCTGTTCATTAGGAGGCCATTGGCACTCTACGAGAGAACAAATTCAGTAGCATAGGGACAAAAGCCAGAGTGCAGGGCATTGAATAGAGAGAAGGCAAGGAGCAAGTAGAGTCATACATAATTTTAGGGCATATACAACCTTTTCCCAGAAGTTTAACTATGAAAGATGAGACAAATAGTAGCAGGAGAGATTAGATGGTTCAGAAAATACATATTTAGGATTGGGGAGACCTGAGCATGTGAGTGGGCAGATATAGGCAGAGTATCTTGGAGCCAGTAGAGAGACAAAGAATGAAGAAAGGGGGAAATCAATGGAACAGGGTCTGGAAGAAGGATAAGGTTAAGGACATAGCAGGGTTAATGTTAATGAAGAAGAGGGATACGTCTTTTGTGCTGAGAGAGAGAGAGAGAGAGAGAGAGAGAGAGAGAGAGAGAAGAGAGAAGAGAGAAGAGAGTGGGTGACAATGAAAGTACAGAAGAGTTTGCTCAGTCCCTCTAATCAGTCCAGGCTAAGAACGGGGCTCGTCAGCTGAGTAAAGGAAATCTCTTCACAATGACCTACCCCAAAGTCAATCTCATGTAACCACAGAACTCTAAGAGACCACGGTTATCGTTTTGTCCAGACTTTTTAACCTTTCTTGTATCATGGACCCCTTCTGGTAGTCTGGTAAAGCCTATAGGCCTCTTTTCAGAATAAAGTTTTTAATTGTACAAAGTAAATTTGCCAGAATGTAATAAGATTACAAAGGGAAAAAAAAGATTAATGAAAATAAAGATGCATTGTTTTCCACATCAAAGACCCTAAAATCTCTCCATGGACCAGGTTCTGATGCCAGTAGGTTTAGAACCCTTGATCTGGCCCAACATTCTTATTTAACAATTGAGGAAATTGAGGCCCAGAAAGGGAAGTGACTCACCCAAGGTCAAACCACATAAAGGAGATGGAGCTTTACGTATTATTGAAGAAAACTTTGGTCTTGAGAACTGCTTGATATTTTTGTGTTTTAGAAGAAGCCTTGGCTATTTCTTGGGGATTAAATGGTTCTGGGGCTGTCACACTAAATCAAATAAGGCCAACTACCTCTCAAAGAGGGGGAAACTGGGTAGCAGAAACTCATTGACAGACAAGCTGTTTCACAGGATTGGGCACTTTCAAAACTCTGCACACAGCACAGGTCAACTGAAAAAAAAAAGGTTTTTTTTTTAGTTTTCAATAACAACCACAAGAGTTGAAAAAAAACAAACCCCAAACCCCAACTACCATGGAAGCTGGGTCAGCAGTTGGGTCACTCCCTGTTCCCTCGGCTGTACCTCAACTTGTTGAATGGGGGGCGTTCCGGCAGTCAGAGCCCTGGCCTGTCCACATTCCAGGGTTGTTCCAGTTCTAAGCTACTGAACTGAGCTGCATGGGAATAGAATGGTGGAAAAGAGCTGCCCTCCGGATGGGAGGGAGAGAAAGCCCAGCTCTCCCATCTCATTTTGAAGAAGTAATGGGACTTCATAGCTCATTTTGCCATAACTTTTTCCGGGGGTGCCTTTGAGTTTTTGTAAGGTGTGTGATGGAAATAGCAGTGGACTGGGAGCAGGAAGATCAGATTCAAACCTACGCTCCACCACTTATTTCTGTGTGTCCTAGGGCAAGTCTTTGTTTCCTTGTCAGTCAAATTAAGGGATTGGACTAGATAATCCATCAGGTCCCTTCTAGTTCTAAGTCTTATGAATTTATAAAGAGAATAACAATTATAACACATTGATAAGGCATTTTATAATTATGAATGACTTTCTTGCCAAAATTTCATTTGATTCTTACAATCATCCAGTGTAGTCATGAAATACAAATCTTGATACTTTTATTTTACAGATTAGGCAAATGAGACTCAGGGACATGATATGACTTCCTTATGGTCACATGAATAATAAGTGACAGGACTGGTATTTGAGCTCAGGTCTTCATATATACTTATACTTATTTGTGCCTAGCTTATTTTTCTTATTAGATCTGCTAAGAGCAGATTGTTTTGTCTTCTGTCGCCCTCCTCCCACCTCCATAATGCCCTCTCTTCTTCATTCATCCCTTTATTTCACTTCCCTCTCCTTTTCTCCCCATCCCTTCCTTTCTCTTCCTATATTTTCTTCCATGATAGTCTCTCATCCACTTCCATGGTCCTCAACTGTCACCTTTCAAGTCTCTATCACTAGTTTTGATATCTTTCCTACATTCTGGATTTGCATCTCCAAGTTCCTACTCAATCTGGCCACCAAGATGTTCCACTGGGACCTCATAGTCAACAAAGATAGTCAGAATCCAAAAAAAAAAAAAGTCAACAAACTAGTATCATGGACTCAATCCAATAAGATGAACGTTATTATGGAGAAATGTACGCTTGAATTGTGGAAAATCAGTTGCATAAGCATTATCTGATAAATAGGAAGGAAGGAAGGAAGGAAGGAAGGAAGGAAGGAAGGAAGGAAGGAAGGAAGGAAGGAAGGAAGGAAGGAAGGAAGGAAGGAAGGAAGGAAGGAAAAAGCATTTATTAAGCACTTACATGACTAATATTTTGCTAAGCTGTGGAGGTAAAAATAAAAATCAAAGACAGACCTTTCCCTCAAAGAGTCTAACAGGGGAGACAAATCAATTATTGTATACACACAGATACAGACACACACAGAGAATCCTGGTTCTCAAGAAATTCACTGTCTGGTGAAGGAGATGACATACAAACAATGATGAACAAATAAGATATGATAAGATATGTTCAAGACATACAGGATAAATTGAAGTTAGAGAGGGAAAGCACCAGACTTAAGAAGGATTGGTGTGGGGGGGAGGGGCG
Organism: Dromiciops gliroides; assembly: GCF_019393635.1. NCBI lineage: Eukaryota > Metazoa > Chordata > Mammalia > Microbiotheria > Microbiotheriidae > Dromiciops > Dromiciops gliroides. Next base: position 709,063,694 of record NC_057861.1, read on the forward strand.
GGGAGTAGCTAGATGGCGCAGTGGATAGAGCACCGGCCCTGGAGTCAGGAGTACCTGAGTTCAAATCTGGCCTCAGACACTTAACACTTACTAGCTGTGTGACCCTGGGCAAGTCACTTAACCCCAATTGCCTCACTAAAAGAAAAAAAAAGAATGATTGGGAAAGTCTGTTGCAGAAGATAGGATTTTATCTAGCACAAGAATGAAGCCAACAGACAGAGATGAGGCAGGAGAGAATTCCATCATGGCACACAGCCAGTGAAAATGCATGGAGTTGGGGCAGCTAGATGGCACAGTGGATAGAGCACTGGCCCTGGAGTCAGGAGTACCTGAGTTCAAATCCGGCTTCAGACACTTAACACTTACTAGCTGTGTGACCCTGGGCAAGTCACTTAACCCCAATTGCCTCACACAAAAACAAAAACAAAAACAAACAAAAAAAAAGAAAATGCATGGAGTCAGGTGGTAGATTGTAATATATGAGGAGTATCAAGAAGACCAACATTACTGGAGTGGAAGAAGACAAAAAAGGAGGAATGGATGAGCTCCTAAAGGCTTTTAAAAGACAAACATATGTACAATGAATGAATGGATGGATGGATGGATGGATGGATGGATGGATGGATGGATGGATGGATGGATGGATGGATGGATGGATAGAAGGATGGATGCATGGAAGGAAGGAAGGAAGGAAGGAAGGAAGGAAGGAAGGAAGGAAGGAAGGAAGGAAAGAAGGAAGGAAGGATGGATGGATAGGGTATTTTTATGTGGAAAATCACAAGCATGATAAGATGATTTATAGAGCAATGGATAGACATGTCTTGTTGATTTTGTTCCTGCTCCTACAGCAAGACTTGGAAAGGATGGTGGGGTAGGGGACAAGGCAGGCAGAATGGAAAGCATACAATGGTATGACAGGAAAGGACCAGAGTGTACAGTGGTAAAGTTGGGGCCAGCTACATAATGCAAATGCTTGTCGGTCAATAGCACAGGAGCCCTGGGCAGGTGATGGTGCATGGAGTAGAAGTTGGGATCTGAGCACAATAGCTTGGCTGGAAGCTGATCTCAGTCTGGGTCAGGTGAAATTTGGTAGATATGGTGAACTCCCACCATTAGAAGCACCCTGGTCCTCCTTCCATTTATCTCCTTTCTGGCTCCTGGCTATCTAGAACCTATTCAGGCTACTTGACTGCTCACAGAGCTTGGATGAGACAGGAGTCACCAACTTTATTCTGGTGAAATGGAGGACCACTAGACCTGGAGAGGTTGGCAGGGTATTATTACCACTTGACCTAACACTATAATATCCTAATCTGGGTTCAAATTCTACCTCAGCTACTTACTGGGTGACATTAAACAAGGCACTCAACCTCTCTGGGTCTCAGTTTCCTTATCTGTAAAATAAGGGAGATTGACTAGGCAATCTATAAGGTCCTTTGTAACTCTAGTATTCTATCATACTGTGAGCTGCTTCCTACCTATATCCGCTTAGAATTTGTGTTTAGGGAACAGAGGAAGAAAATTCATAATTCAGGAAATGGCAAAAAAACAAACAGAAGAAATGGAGTGAATTCAGGAAGGCCTAGAATAAAATTCCATTTCAGACATTTACTAGCTGTATGACCTTGGATAAGTCACTTAACTTCTTTGTGCCTCAGTTTCCCATACCTTTAAAGTGAAGGGGTTAGAGCTGATCACTTCTAAGGTCCTTTCTGGCTCTAAATCTATGATTGTATTATCCTTTGATAAAACCCTTTGATATACATACAGTCAGATTCATCAGCTTTTGGTCCATCAAGTGATTTCTGTCAAAGAATCTACATATATTTACTAAGCAAATACTCTGTCCCTTCACTTTCCTAGAAGATATTGGGCAGAAAAAAAAATAAGAAAAGATTTTCTCCAAGGATTCCCATTAGAATGCTCCCTTTGTGGGGAGGTATTCCATGGGCTCATTTTCCACTATCAGAACAATCCCACTAGTATATAACATCTCTTCCAACTTTAACATTCTAGTATTTTCAGAAGTATTTCATATATTTACTCATTCAGCAAACATTTATTAAAAAACTAGATACTGGAGAGAATACAAAGTGAGATCTGCCCCTGCCCTCAAGGTTCTTATAGTCTCTAACTTTGCTTCCCAACCCCTCAAACAGGTTGGCTGGACGACCATTGATTAGCAATGTTGGAGAAGGGATTCCTGGAGTTGGTGGGAGGCTGGAATCGATGGTCTCTTAGGTCCTTTCCAACTCTTAAGATTCTCCAAGACTCTGCTTCTCACCCCTGGCACCAAGTACTGGATGAGGCAGCCAACTTTTTTGTTGTTGTTCAATTTGAGAGCATCTTGTGGTTCCCAAAGTCTTGCCAAGCAAATCTATTGAAATGGCCAATAAAAAAGCCAGGCCCAATATCACACGTGGAAGCTGACCGTCACCAGCAAAAAGCAACTGAGAGCAGAAAATGGTGAGGGGGTGGGATTTTCTTTCTGCGGTTTACTATCCAGGGTTATTTTTTTTCCTTTCTCTTTCTTTAAAACACACACACACACACACACACACACACACACACACACACACACACACAACTTTTGTAAGCTAAGCTTTCACTTAAGGAGAAAACACAACTTATATGGCCGGGGGGGGGGGGGGGGGGGCGCGGAATGGCTAAATCAAGCTCTTTCTTTCCATCCTCTCCAGTGACTGAGATTCTCAAAAGATTCAAAGTGGGTTAGGAGAAGAATAAAACAGTCATGTTTCCAGTATCTACCTGACAACAGCTTTTGTAGGAGTGAATAATTACATGGGAATCACTTCCTCTCCACCTCTCTTTCAGAATTCTCAGGGTTGCTAGGCACTCACTCTCCCACCTTCTGCTAATGCCACATACAGACGCCCATGAATACAGTATGTCCTTTATGAGGAAAGGGGAGATGGGGAGAAGGATTCAAATACCCAATTTTTTTTTTTTTTGGCTTATTCATGTTGGCCTTCAGAGGGAGAAAGCTTAGCTTCTTTGGACATATTTAAATGCTAATGCTCTCAACACAATCAGTGGGAATGGCTTGGTGGTAAAGGGGTCAGAGATCATCCTGACATGGAAGATGTCATACTGTGACTATGTTCCACTGATGTGTCCAGGCAGCACCTTTGGGGAGTCACCCCGGCTCTTGGGTTGACTCTGGGCTCCCACCTGGGCCAGGGCCAAAGTTAGATTCTGGAGTCTGGCTTGGGGTCAAGGCTAGTGCCAGTAAAATGTCATCAGATTGGGGCAGGTAGGTGGTACAGTGGATAAAACACTGGCCCTGGATTCAGGAGGACCTGAGTTCAAATCTGGCCTCAGACACTTGACACTTACTAGCTGTGTGAACCTGGGCAAGTCACTTAACCCCAATTACCTCACCTCCCCCCCCAAAAAAAAGACTAAAACTAAAAAATGTCATCAGATTGAAATGCTGAACTTTGGCGGATGAAGGAACTATTCAGTTCAGTTCTAGGGAGAGGTAACGGGTGTAAACTGACCTTGCTGCCCCTTCTCTCTAATGTATACCACTGAGCACCAGCCATGGCAGCCGGCCTTCTGTCACCTTGGCCCCGCAAAGGAGAACATGAAAATGTTGAGTGAAGGAGTAAAGGGGAGGGGTTATGAAGAGGCAAGGGGTGGAGTTAGGGGGATGGAAGTGCAGATCAAGAGCAAAGGGCACAGGCCCTCACTGCCCAAGTGTTTAGGAAGGCCAGAAATGATTACAATGATTACAATGAAATCTTGTCTTGGTACAAGTTTTTATGCTTTTTGAAGTCTTCAACTCAGGAGGAGGTAAAGACAATCCAAAGCCCTAGGTTCAAATGCTGGCTCTTCGACTCCCCTTAGACTCTTCTTAAGCCTTAGTTCTTTCACCTATAAAATGAGAGGAGTTGAACCATATGGCCTCAGGTAGCTTCTGCCTGGAAATCTGTGACCTTGTATATAGTTCTATAGGAACATGTTGTCTTTCCAATTAGAATATAGGATCCTTGAGGACAGTGGCTCTTTTTTGTTTTGTTTTGTTTTGTTTTGTGGGGCAATGAGGGTTAAGTGACTTGCCCAGGGTCACACAGCTAATAAGTGTTAAGTGTCTGAGGCTGGCTTTGAACTCAGGTCCTCCTGACTCCAGGGCCAGTGCTCTATCCACTGCACCACCTAGCTACCCCTACAGTGGCTCTTTTTTATTTTTATTTTTTCCCCTTTAGTATCCTCAGTGCTTAGGATAGCGCTTGGCGAATAGAATCACTTAATAAATAAGTGCCTGTTGGGTGATTCATTAGCGATCTTATGATCTCATTTGGTACCCACAGAGGTAAGCTGGCCAGGCATTAAGTGGAAAGTATCTTGGTTATAGAGTTTGATGAGCCTGAGCCTGACACAGGGTGTCCCAAAAGTCTTGGTGCAGATTAAGCTACTAAAGCTTAATGTATCTGTGTGATTCTTTGTGTGTATATGCATAAGTGTATGTATATATACATATACCCACATATATGCATATATACGTGTCTATATCCTTAGAGGTCATCTAGTCTATGCCCTCTTTTTTGGTTTTTGTTTTGTTTTTGTTTTTGGTGAGGCAATTGGGGTTAAGTGACTTGCCCAGGGTCACACCGCTAGTTTTAAGTGTCTGAGGCCAAATTTGAACTCAGGTTCTCCTGAATCCAAGACCAGTGTTCTTTCCACTGCACCACCTAGCTGCCCCTCTATGCCCTCTTTTTATAGATGTGCAAACTGAAGTAAGAGAGATAAAATGACTTGCCCACTGTCCTCTCTGAACTTACTCTTCTCATCTTTAAAATGGAGAGGACACTACCTACCCTGCCAACCTCAATGTATTGCTGGGAGGAACAGATGAGAAGAGGCTTGCAAAACGTTTTGTGATTATGAACACTGTTGTTTCATGACCTCATTTGGAGTTTTACAGGCAATGACTCTGGAGTGGTTTGAGGCATTATTACACCCATTTTCCCCCCAGAAGGAAACAGAATCAGAGGAATTTTGAACTGGAATGGATCTGAGATCTAGTCTTCATTTTACAGATGAAGATACTGATTTGAATCCAGGTCCTCCAACGTCTGGTCCAGTGTGCTCTTTTCTGATGCACCCCGGGCTTCCTTAAAGTGACAAATATTGGCCACAAGCTTGAATTCCTGTAGAAGTCCCCTTTGCCATCCCTGTTTGCAAATGCCACCACGACTTGAGCTGGGACTGACTGGAATCATGCTGGATCTTTCTTTCATCCTGGGGAGCTGCCTGCTGCTCGTGGTGCCAGTCTTGAGCAACACTAAGATCCTGGCTCTGGTTTGCTAATCCATCACTGAACCACCAGGTCCTTCCAAAGTTGTCACAGAGGCTTTGGGAGCAGGAAAGGGTTTTTTTTTTTTTTTTTTTTTTTTTGCTTTTCTTTTTAATTTTCCCTGGGGAGAAGTAGTGGAAAGTTCACTGGATTTTCAGTTACTGGAAAATAGGACCATATGAATTAGAGATAGAACAGGCCTTGGAGAGTATCTGGTGACCAAATGCCTCACTTTATAGATGAAGAAGCTGAAATTAGAAGGGAAGTTATTTGCATGTGGTCACACAGGTAACAAATGACAGGGCCTCTATTTGACCCCAGGTACTTGGGTGCAGCTAGGGGGCACCATAGTGCATAGAGCATTGGGCCTGGGGTCAGGAAGACCTGAGTTCAGAGCCTACCTCAGACACTAGCTGTGTAGTCTTGGGCAAGTCATTAACCCTGTTTGTGTCAGTTCCTCATCCTCAGCTGGAGAAGGAAATGACAAACCACTGCAGTATCTTTGCCAAGAAAACTCCAAATGGGAACATAAATGATCAGATGTGACTGGACAACAACTCTGATACTAAATCCAAGACACTGGAGGGATTGACAGGGTAAGAATTCTCACTTCCATTTGACTGTTACTATTCTGTTTTAAGCTGGGTTCAAATTCCAACATAGCTACCTATTAACTGTGTGACCTTGGGCAAGTCACTCAGTTTCTGTGATCCTTAGTTTCATTATCTGCAAAATAAGGAGATTGATGAAAATATGCAAAGAGAATGACTCTTTAAGTTAGGCCTTAGTTTTACAGTCACATGATCAGCTGCTTTTCTGTTTGTTTACTGTTTGTAGAATGCCACCCTCACCCAAAAAACTATTTCACTCCATAGAACAAAACTTGAGTCTTTTAATTAATACACTAGAATGAGAAGACCCCAAGAACTGGAGAAAAATCCTGATTCTAAAAGGTTGTACTTAAAAAGATTGATATATTTTGTTTTGACATAAAGACACTCTCCACCAAGCCTCCCTACAAAGTGTTGTCTAAACAATACTTCCTACAAAGTTCATTTAGTGAAAAAAAGAAAAAGTAAAACCACCTATTGTTATGACTGTACCTGGTGGTACAGTGGGTAGAGTGCCAAGCCTGGGGTCCGGAAGTCCTGAATTCAAAGCCAACCTCAGATAGTTACTAGTTGTGTGATCCTGAGCAAGTCACTTAACCCTGTTTGCCTCAGTTTCCTCATCTGTCAAATGAGCTAGAGAAGGAAGTGGCAAACCTCTAGCATCAGGCTCTATCCACTGCACCACCTTGCTGTTCCTTTCAGTTCCTTTTTATGTTTTTTCTTCCCCAATCAGGTTATAAACTCCTGGAAGGCAAGAATTATTTTTACTTGTATTTTTATTACCAGGATTTAGCATAGTTCCTAGTAAGTAGTACGTGCTTAATAAATGCTTGTTGACTGTTGACATAAGTCGGGGTGGGGTTGTAAATGTAAGTATTACAAAGTAATAACAAGGGACAGCTAGGTGGCACAGTGGATAGAGCACCAGCCCTGGATGCAAAAGGACCTGAGTTCAAATCTGGCCTCAGACACTTGATACTTACCAGCTTTGTGACCCTGGGGAAATGACTCTTTAAGTTAGGCCTTAGTTTTACAGTCACATGATCGGCTGCTTTTCTGTTTGTTTACTGTTTGTAGAATGCCACCCTCACCCAAATTGCCCTCATTGCCCCCCCCAAATAAAAAGCTACCACAGATAGCGAAGCAATATCAATACTGAATCTATATGCACCAAATACTATAGCACAAAGTAATATCGAGCAATTAAAATAAGAAGGTGCTAATAACAGGAGGAGCGTGTCAGGACGCCCCCCATATGAGATGACCTCTGAGCTGTGCTCTGAAGAAAGCAAAGGGATTCTTCAAAGCACAGGTGAGAAGGGAACACACCCCAAACATAGGGGACCACCAGTACAAAGGATGGATGATGGAAATGTCTGTGAATTTAAAGAACAGCTTCATCCCTCCTCAGGCATCATACTGATGATGATCATCATCATCATCTTCTTCCTCTTCCTCTTCCTCTTCTTCTTCTTCTTCTTCTTCTTCTTCTTCGAGGCAATTAGGGTTAAGTGACTTGCCCAGGGTCACACAGCTAGTAAGTGTCAAGTGTCTGAGGTCGAATTTGAACTCAGGTCCTCCTGAATCCAGGGCCAGTGCTTTATCCACTGCGCCACCTAGCTGCCCCAATGATCTTCTTTTCATAATTCTGATAGAAGTAAATGTTTTCTCTTGACCACTTTAAGCACACCTCAGAAACCTGCCCTTACCATTAAACCCAAATCCTGGAGCCTGGCGCCATCACTTCTTGGTTTATCTCTTAAGAAGTGGGGAATATTTCTTTTCAGTCATTACCTCAGTTTAGAAGCATCAGTGGACAAGAAAGACCACAGCTTGAATTTGCACAGCTTTCTGTAGTTTACAAAGTGCTTTCCTCACAACTACCATGGGAGGACAGTGGCACAAAAATTGCCCCCGGTTTTCTAGATGAGGAAATGGAGGCATTGGCATATGAAGTGACTTAGTCAGGACCACTTGGGTAATAAGTGTCACAAGTGGCACTTGAACCCAGGTCTCCTGATTCCAATTTCAGTTCTCTGTTTACTGTGCCCCTCTGCAGCAGAACACTACAGACACCACAATGATATTTACCGACATGGACATAACAAAAGTAAAGATCTTGCCAACCCTAAGGCATTAATTTCACAGTTAGAGATTCTCCACTAGCATTTCTTCAGTTGAAACATTTTATTACTTAAAAGAAACAAATAATTTGGGGCATAAAGAAAAAATAACGATAATTACTCACACTGATATAGCTCTTTATGATTTTTGAAGTGTTTTACCACTATTATCTCATTTCACTTGGTCAGACATGTAGTTAGGTAGTTATTATTATACTGTGTGATGTGATATTACATAACAATACATAATCTAACATATTACATAATTTTTCATTTAAAAATCTTAACTATGGATTTAAGTACATTCCAATGGTGGGATCCCATTTTAACAAGACTAGCAAGCAATAGAAAGAACATGAATTTCGACTTAGAGGAGGAGCTTCTAAGTTTAAATCCTGACTCTGCTATGAGCTACCTGTCTGACCTTGGGGAAATCACTTAATCTCTCTGGACTGCAGTTTTTTTTCTTCTTTAGTAGTTTAAACCAGCAGTGTCAAGCTCAAATAGAAACGGTGTCACTAAACTATAATAAGGTTAATGCATATTGGCTAAGAAAACTGAAGTATATATTGACTTAGAAAACCACCTATTAACATCATCTACATTCTATTGTGGGCAGTGAGGTTGGTCCTGGATGGAATCAAGAAGACTGAGTTCAAATTTGTTCTCTGACATTTAATAGCTGTGTGACCCTGAGCAAGTCACTTAATCTTATTTGACTCAGTTTCCTCATCCATAAAATGAACTTAAGAAGGAAATGGCAAACCACTCCAGTATCTTTGCCAAGAAAAATCGAAATGTGGTCAAGTAGAGCTAGAGATGACTAAAATGACTGAACAACATGTTCTGTTATATTTTTATTTATTTTGTTAAATATTTCCCAATTACATTTTTTTTTTAGTGAGGCAATTGGGGTTAAGTGACTTGCCCAGGGTCACACAGCTAGTAAGTGTGTGTTAAGTGTCTGAGACTGGATTTGAACTCAGGTACTCCTGACTCCAGGGCCGGTGCTCTATCCACTGCGCCACCTAGCTGCCCCTCCCAATTACATTTTAATCTGGTTCCTGAAGCACTCTGGAGTGTAAGCACAATGAGCCCTTCTGTTTAACATCTCTCCTCTGAAAGACCTTTGAGGTCCCTTTTAACTCTAAGTTGATGATATGACTGTCTTTCTCAGAGAAGGATACTGTTGCAATCCAAGAAAGAACAATAATAGCAAATATTAAGAAGTTTCAACATTTTGTTATCCTGCCAAAGTGTGTTAAGAAACAACCTCTAGTGACCATCAAGCAGCCTGTGACATTAGTAATTATAAAAGCACTGTATTGTAAAGCATATTGAGCATTTAGCAGAGAGTAGAATGCCTAGTACAATATTAGAGTTATAACAGATCAATCTCCCTACAGTGGAGAAAACAGAAGCCCAGTCAAGGTCACAGAACAAGTTAGTAACTGAATAGGGACTAAAACTCAAGTCTTTTGACCAGTAGTTGTGTTTACACCATGGAGCTGCCCTGAAAGGAGAGGCAGAATGATGAAAATTTCACTGGATGGCTAGTGCTTTCTACTTCTTAAAATTACTTTACATTATTTGGTATTTACTTATCTGGGGCAGCTAGGTGGCACAGTGGATAAAGCACTGGCCCTGGATTCAAGACAAACTGAGTTCAAATCTCACCTAGCACTTACTAGCTGTGAGAACCTGGACAAGTCACTTTACCCCAATTGCCTTAAAACATCTGGGGCTATCTCCAATTATCCTGATGTTTATCTTGTCACTGGACCCAGATGGCTCTGGAGGAGATAGTGAGATCAGTGACCTTGCACAGTACGCCTTCACTTAAATCCAAGTCAGTACAACTCATGATATCACCCTGGTGTCATGGTCCTCTTGTAGAATGAAGGGCAAACAACAACAACATTTACTTATCTGTGTCATGGTCAAGGGACAATTTTGTTTTTGACCTATCCCTAGCACATAACAAAGTAAGGTCACATGGCATAATAGATACAGTACTAGAAGTAGACTCAGGAAGACCTGGGTTCAAATCCTATGTCAAACAAAGCTGCATGACTCTCAGTAAGCTACTTAATGTCACTGACCCTCAATTTCTTCTGCTGCAAAAAGTTGGGGTTTGGATTCAATGACTTCTAAGGACCCTCTAGCTCTAAGTCTATGAGCCTATGAATAAATATCTATTTGAATTTGTAGTCATTCAGTCTTTCCAACTCTTCATGACTCCATGGACCTCTGGGATTTCCTGGCAAAGATACCAGAGTGGTTTGCCATTTCCTTCCCCAGCAGTGAACAGAGGTTAAATGACTTGCCCAAGGTCACACAGGCAGTTTCTCAGACCAGATTTGAACTCAGGTATTCCTGACTCCACCGTGCCACTAAACTTTCAGAGCATCAGTTTTCTTAATTGTGCAATGGGGATGATGCTAATAATATAGTCACCCAGGCTCACCATCTTGGTGTCATCCCTAATTTCTCATTAAACTCAACCCATGGATCCAATTTGTTGTCCAGTCTTGCCATTTTTTATCCTTACAATATCCCTCCTATATGTCCCCTTCACTCCGCTCATATAGTAGTAACTGGGACAGGCCATTATCATCTCATACACACCCCATTGATTGCACTAGTCTTCTAGTTGGTCTCCCTACCTTAAATGTCTGAGTAATGTCACAGATTTCAATCTATCTATTCAGCTGCCAACGTTATTTTCCTAATTCACAGAAACCATGTCAGTCTACATCTACAATCTACTCATTCTATAAACTCCAGGGACCCCCTATTGCTTCAAGGATCAAATATATTAAAAACCGCTGTTTGGTCCTTAAAACCCTTCTCATCCTCCTACCTTTCCAGTCTTCTCTTATTTTAGGACATAATACTCCCTACACACCCTCTCATGCCACTGGCCTCCATGTTTCTCACACACAGCACTTTGTCCCTTACCCCGTTTTATTCTCTTTTGCTCATCTTTACCTCCTGTTATCTTTGGCTTCCATCAAGACTTTGCTCAAAATCCCAGCAGGAGACTTTTCCCCATTCCACACATTATCGATGACTTGCCTCTGAGATGACTTTCCCTATGCCTTGAATATATCTTATGTGTAGTTATTTGTATGCTGTGTCCTCTATTAGGGTGTGAGCCCCATGAGGGCAGAGGTCATGTTTTTGCCTTAATTTGCATCCCCAATACTTAACACGATGCCTAGCACATTGTAGGTCCTTAATACATTTTTTTTTTTTGTCTATTGACTGATAGTCATAGGGTTGTTGTGAGGATAATACTTTGTAAGCCTTAAAGTACAATAAATGTGAGCTATTATCACCCCTAGCACTGGGGATTCCTCCACTAGCTAGGAGGTCAGAACTTCCTTGCAAGGTGAGAGTGGCTCCTTTGGCTTCAGTACATCCCAAAGCAATGGGATACCAGGATGTTTGGTTTTTAATGGGTCTTCTCTGAGCCCTTTTGGAATTAAGTGAGAGAAGTTAGTGAGCCTTAAATGACCATCATGTTCATGTGTAAGTTATCACACACTCTCTCAGTTCTTCTGACTGGCTTGTCTCTGTGGGGAAATGGAACACTGAGCAATAGCATGGATGGATATTAAATATACACAGCCTGTCATCACCGTGTCCATCTCCCCCTTACCTGAGTGCTGTCACACCCACACACATCATCAGCTTCAGAAGTTCCCTCTGGCTTCTATCTTTACCTCCTCCCATCCTTTGTCATAAGCTTATTGGAAAGATTGATTAGACATGAAGCTGGAAAAGATGGAGTCAAAACTTGGCTCAGCCTTTATCGGCTCATTGACTCTGGACAAGTTACTTGCACCTCAGTTTTCTAAGGTGTAAAATAATGTTCACAGACAGTGTGTCATAGTGGATAGAGAACTAGCTTCTGAGTCAGGAAGGCCTGGGTTCAAGTTCTGCATTTAACTCACACTCTCTGAGCAGCATTGGATAAATCAGTAGACAGTACCCTAAGCAGCTCTTTAAGACTATCCATGAGGGCAGCTAGGTGGTGCAGTGGATAAAGCACCAGCCCTGGATTCAGTAGGACCTGAGTTCAAATTTGGCCTCAGACACTTGATACTTACTAGGTGTGTGACCCTGGGCAAGTCATTTAACCTTCATTTCCCTAGAAAGAGAGAGAGAGAGAGACACTATCCATGCTGGGAAGATGTCAACCTGATTTGGAAGAGGTAGTCTCTTTACCTGGGAGGTCCCTATACCAGGAAAATCACAGATTCAGGTGCAGTCCCTATCCTAAAATAATGATAATTAGAATGTTTGCACTATCTACTTGGAAGGAATTTGAGAAGGAAAGTCTTTATAAGTTAAATTAATTTTAATTAACTTTATAAATGAAAGCAAATATCCTTGTTGCAAAAAGGACAGAAATAGGCCTCATGTCAGGTAGAATTTCCTGACAATTAGAGCTTTGGAATTCGTACATCTATACAGCCTCTTCTCCCATTGGTGAGTTCCTTCCAGGGCCTCTATCTGGGGGAGAAGCTCAAGCCAGCCATCCTTCATTCATCCCCTGGTTATGCTTCTGACTCTCTGGACTTTGTCTCAAGAGGTTAGGGTTAGGGTTCCTCCTTCCGGAAGGCCTTTGAGCAAAGGCTGGCTGACCTCTTATCGAGTACTTTACTTTAGAGAAGAGGATTTCTATAGGTTAGGAGTTGGATTAATTGGTCTCTAACATCCTTTCAGCCTCTAAATGTTATGATTCTGTACCTCTATACGAATCAGAGAAATATTTATTTCTGAGAGCTTTGAGGATGATGGGTATTATCACAGACTCTCCTCCCCCAAGCCCCGACTTGGGGGACCTGGGAGCAAGAATGCTCTGGGAAGCACATGGCTGAGTCAATGAGAATGAGCTGGGGATCCGAAGGTCGTCTTGGCTGGCCAGATCTGAGTCTGTCCTGCTCAGCTCAGACTCCATTGGCTCCGACAACTGGCCTGGCGCCATTTGCTCTGTTTTGATTTCAAGTTTCCATCAGAAGCTTGTACTCTGTGTGTGGTTTCCTTTTATCTTTCACTAATGGAATCCTTCTCGTTCCCAAATACCCTTCAATTAGAGTCAAGACCTTCAAAGCCGGGTTTCCATGCCAGTGTTTTTGGTGAGGCACCATCCACCTCTGGCTCTTTTTCTATTGGACCGTCTGCTTCTCAAACAGGAGCCACCACTAGATGATACCATCTAGTCCCAGCCCAGAGAGCTATAGGATCATAGATTTCAAGCTGAGTCTTCAGATGTCATCAAGTTCAATCCCCTCATTTTTACAGGTGAGGAAACCAAGGCTTAGGGAGGTAAAGGCACTTGGCCAAGTTCACACAGCTAATAAGTGACAGAGCCCAATAATACAGCTTCCTTGACTTCAAAATCACTGTTGCTGAGAGGCAGCATGGGTAGCAAGAGTTCTGAGTTTGAAATCAGGAGCTCCTGAGTCTGACTCTGATACTTTCATTGCTGTGAGAATCCTGGCAAATCATAGCACCCACTCAGAACCACATCTGTAAGATGTATCCACCACAGAGGAGCAGCTGGGTGGCCCAGTGGATAGATTGCCAGGCCTGGAATCAGGAAAATCTATTTCAAAATCCAACTTCATGTCCTTCCTAGCTGTGTGACCCTGGGCAAGTCACCTAACTTCTGTGTGCCTCACTTTCCTCATTTGTAAAATGGGGTTGATAATAATAGCACCTACCTCCCAGGGTTGTTGTGAGATCAAAAGAGACAATCATTGTAAAGTGCTTAGCACAATGCCTGGCACATAGTAAGTGCTATATAAATGTTAGCTGTTATTATCACTATAAGAATCTGTTGAGATAATAAAGTGCTTTGTGATCTTAAAGCACCAATTAAATATTGTTAGTAGTAACAATAAAACAGGATATGAGATTTATAGACCAAAGGTGTATCTCATCAAAGAATGTTAAATATCACAATAAAGGAAAGGACAAAAAAAGACAATAAAATATTAAGATGTTTGAAAATCCCTTCAACCCAATCTTCTGGTATTATACCACCTTTGGGGTGGTATCTTCCATATCACCTAACATAGTATTTACACTGGATAAATACTTCTAGATATACTGTGAGATTTGTTTCCAAGTGATATTTCTTTGGCAATGAGTGTTCTCTCTTTCCATCCTCTGGCATATCCACTTATTGTTAGTACCATTCATCTGGCACATACCACATTTTGCCTAGTGACCATTCATTCACTCATTAATGTTTGTATTCATTCATTCATGCAGTCATCCATCCATCCATCCATCCATTCATACATTCATTTATTTATAAACTCAAAAACATTTAGCAAGTTCTTGTTACTTAATAACTGTTATTACAAGTAACCTGTGTTACTTAATAACACAACTGGTGTTGTATTAGGTGCACAGATTACGGAGAGGAAAACCAGCACAGTCCCTGCTTTCTAGAACCTCACTGTATGGTGGGGGAAGGTATGGTAAAAACACAAAAATGTATGAATCAAAGTTGATTGTAACAGGGGCAATGAGAGACCGAAAGTTCTCTTGCAAATTTTTCAGAGGAAAGGTCGGGTTCTCTCACCTTGCTCTCCAATATGTCTCTTTGTTCTAGTCAAACTGGCCTGCTATATATGTTCCACATAAGTGACATTCCATCTCCTATTTCCTTGATTTTGTATAAGAGACTCCTATGTTTGTTGGGCATTCCTTCGACTACTCTGCATCCAAATTTACCCAATTTCCTTCAAAACATGGCTTAGGTGCCGCATCCTGTGTGAAGCCTTTCCTGATTCCCCCTATCATTTTCTTTCTTAAAACCTCTTCCCATGGGGGCAGCTAGGTGGCACAGTGAATTAAGCACCTGCCCTGGATTCAGGAGTACCTGAATTTAAATCCAACCTCAGACACTTGACATTTACTAGCTGTGTGACCCTGGGCAAGTCACTTAACCCCCATTGCCCTGCAAACAAACAAACAAAAAACCCTTTTCCCATTAGGCCATGCTCCCTTGCCAATTGGGAGCTAGGAGAAAACTCCCCCCAAAAAGAGTTCATGAGGTCCCTAAATATTTAGGAGTTAGACTGATTGATTGACAAGTTGGTTGAAATATGCCAACCATTTGTGAATATAAATTATTTTATTATTATCCTTAAATTATTTTCTATTAAATAAACAGGTACCTATGGCACCCATTATATAAGTTAATATTAAACATTAAATAAAATGTTATTTAACAGGAGTGGATTCAGGATTCCCAGAGAAAACACATTTTATTTCCATGTGAAATAAGTTTCTAGAACAAAAGAGGTTCATGGGTCTTGTTTGAGGTCCAAAATTTTAGGAGAAAAACACACACCCTGGAACCTCATGAAAAGGGAAGGACCAACTGGTGAGGGGACCTGAAAACAATGTTATATGAGGAATAATTGGTAGAGGATAGTGGGGTGTGAGAAATAATTATTTTTTAATAATCACTATCTTGGGGGACCCAGAGCTCTCCTTGAAAGATTCCATCAAATCTCAACTGTGTCAAACTCAGCCCAATCCTAAACTTACAAAGAATCTCTTAGGTGGAGACAGATCCTTTTGTCTAGATAGCCCAAGGATATTACTGATGAGATTAAACCACACCTAGGTGGAAAAGTAGTGGGTGTGTAGTGGAGGGGATGTGGATGTGTGTGGTCTCTGATGTCATGTCCGGACTTCATTTTAATATAACCCACCTCCAAACATGTCAACCAATTCTATTTGAATGTTTGCCAATTATATCTGATTGCTGTGTGATGGACCTCCTACAGTGGGAACGGTATATTAACCTAGACCCCACTGCCATGAGAGGTCTTTTGTCTGAGAGAAACACCATAGACCTCCTTTTATTTAATATCCTGCTGGCCATACTAATAAAATGATTAAATTGCCCAGAAACTATGTTTAAATTTTTTTTTTATTGTCCTGGGGCAGGACAGGAGGAAAGACCATATGATTGCTGTTTCCAAACATCTGTGAGAAAGGGGGTAATACTTGTCCTGGGAGGATGGGGTGGGTTCTTCAGGACAGATCTAGGAAAAGAGCTAGCTACAAGTGGATAGTATTTACGAAGAGAAGGAGACAGCTTTTAGTTCAATGTAAGAATGAACTTACTTATGACACTGTCTGATAATGTCATGGTCTGCCTTCTGAGAAGATGAACTCCTTATAACTGGAAGTGTTGAAATAGAAGCTGTCAAAGATGATGGAGGAGCACTTCCTTCATGAGGTAGACTGATGGACAATATTACTTTTAAGGTTCCTACCAACATAAAGATTTTATTATTTCATGGAAGACTTTCAGTCCAGGTGTAGTACAGTGATAGCAACCTCAGGTAGAAATGCCTGCCACTAAACTACACCCAAGGATTCCTGGGGGATATATATTGACTTAGTTTTCACATGTAATGTTGTCTATGTCATCTTATTTTTATTTATTTTGTTGATTATTTTCCAAATATATATTTTTTTAGGGCAATGAGGGTTAAGTGTTTTGCCAAGGATCACACAGCTACAGCTAGTAAGTATCCATTGTCTTGAGGCTGGATTTGAACTCAGGTCCTCCTGAACCCAGGGCCAGTGCTTTATCCACTGTGCAACCTAGCTTCCCCCTTTCCAATTACATTTTAATCTGGTTAGGCTGCATTGGGAAGTGTTGTGGGCCACACACACCCATGGGCTGTATGTTTGATACATTGGGTGTAGTAAATAGAGAGCTATCCTTAAAATAGCTTTGAGACACATAAGATCTAGGCTGAAGTCTTGCTTCTGACAAATACTGGCTGTGGAATCTGAACTGATCCCTTAATGCATCATTGCTTTGTTATCATTGTTTGTCCTTCATTCTCAGAGGACCAGTGACATCACAGGGTGATGATTTGATTTAAGTGATAGAGAGCTGGGCAAAGTCATCAGGTTCACTCTTTCCTCCAGAGTCATTGGAGTCTAGTGGCAAGACAAAAGTCAAGATGACTTAATATGGCACAGGATGCAGTGGGTGACCTTGACTTTTTTTTCTCCAAATCACTAACAATTAGAGAAATGTAAATGAAAGCAATCTAGATGTTCCACCTCACCCCCAGACTGGTAGAGATGAGGAAAGATGACAAATGAAGGGAAGGCTTTGGGGAAATTGTACATTAATGTACTGCTGATGGAGTTGTGAATTGATCTAACTATTCTGCAACACAATTTGCAACTATGTTCCGGTAGTTACTCAATTGTATACCCTTTGACTCAGCTATCCTGCTAGTAGGCCATGCATATACCCCAAAGAAACAGATACAAGAGTTATACAAATATGTATAATAGCTCATCATAGAGGAAGATCATAGGCTCATAGCTTTAGAAGGGATTTACATTAGTGGAAGAATTTTCTCACTTGGGAGTTCCCTATATTAGCAAAAGCACAGGGCCAGTCCCTGGATCTAACTCTATAAAAGGGTTGCAGTGGTCTTGGAGACCAGTTTGTCTATAGTTTCTCTGGATCAATACCCTCTCCCCAAAGGTCTTCTAGAAACAGAGGGAAGTCACCAAAAGTCAGAGGCATTATGGCGTACTAGGGAGTTCACTGGATTTGGTATCAGGAGGCCTGGCTTTAGCCCTGGATCTGTTTTTTCCTACCTATGAGACATTGGTCATGCACTTCTCCAAGCTTGTTTCCTCATTTATAAAGTAAGCATTGTCATGGTCACACATACACTACCCACCTAAGAAGGTTGTTGAGAGCAAAGCTCTTTGTAAACCTCGAAACAGAATGTAAACTTGAGTGATGACCATGATTAGAATAGTCTAGCTTCTCTCCTAGATCCCCTACAAAGCCAAAACTGTTTACCATGCTGGGAGAGGTGGGGATCCTCAGACAAACTCTGTGTGTGTGTGTGTGTGTGTGTGTGTGTGGTCTCTCATGAGCTTTGGAAAGGACTTCTTTAGGCAAGGGAATCTTGCCAAACTGTAGACAGACAATTGGGTGTTGGCTAATCTATATTTTACAAACAAAGTATCTGAGAAGTGAGGTCCTGTCAAAATTCCTAAAAAAAACCTGCTGATGATAGACTGTCACCCCATGGCCGGTATTAAACCAGGGTCAGGACAATTTAATCAGGCATTCTGATGGCAAACAAGATCGATAGAACAACTTCTTTCCCACTGAGGGGCTTTCAGGAAGGGAAGGAAGAAGGAATGTTAACTGCCTTTCTGTCACTGGAGTTCTATACTTAAAAAGTGACTGCAATTAATTACACTGGATGAATGAGGTCAGAGACCAACCTTGGCCAGGCATTCAGGGAGAGGAAACAACTCGTAACATGGCAAAATGATCATCAATTTAGAGCTAGAAACTTAGCAAGTCTCTAATCCAAGGGGTTCATTAGTGGTTGTTTGTTTGGTTGGTTTTTTAAATGTCCTGATGACTGTATTTCACTGCAGCTGGTTTCCTTTATATTCATGTGTATTGTGTGAATTTAAAAACATTATTTTAAAAAGGGTTCCATAGGTTTTACCAGACTGCCATAGGGGTCCTTGACACAAATAAGATCAAGGGTCGCTGACTTAGTCCCACTCCCTCATTTTACAGATGAGTAAACTGAGGCCCCAAAATTGACTTACCCAGGGTCAAACAACAGAATCAGGATCTAAAACCCGGTCCTTGAACTGTAAATCTAGCCCTCCCTCCATTACCAATCCTCTGAGTCAAATGGACAGAGTGACTTCTGAGGGACTTCTGACTTGAAGAAGATAGGTTGGGCATGACTCCCCCTTGTCCCATAGTTATCCCTGTAGCTCCATGTTTATAAAAAGCATGGGAACTGTTCTTGCCGTGATACTGTCATCACTTTATATGTTGAGGTTTCTGAGAGACTGTGTCCCTTACCTTCCATTTTCTCCTTATGTATCTCATTTACATAGTTGTTTATGTCATGTCTCTGTCTTTAGGATGTAATCTCCTTCAGGACAAGAACCATATGTGTGTGTGTGTGTGTGTGTGTGTGTGTGTGTGTGTGTGTGTGTGTGTGTGAGTGTGTGTGTGTCCCTAGAACTTTACCACAGTGACCGGCATATAGTAGGTGCTGAATAAATGCTTGTCGGCCTACTAGTTTTGTGTCAACAAGCATTTATTCAACACCTAGTACTATGCTAAGCCTGGGGATACAATAAAATGTATAAGCAAAGTGCTTAGTAAACAAAATTCTCAAATCCACCCATATTGCATGACTCCTCTATGCCCTCATGCCACTGCAGGTCTGCCCCTGTGCAAAGCCTTCTTCATATCCCCTTGACCTTGCAGAGATACCAACAAAATATCCAAGACATGCCCTTGGTTTATCCCTGGCCCTCTTTCAATGACACCCCCAGTTCCCCAACTTTTCCCAGTCATAGATTCTCTGACAGTATCCTTATCACCACTTTCCCTCTGTAAGATAAGGCAGCCAGCTTTTGCACTTCTCTGTGACCCTTTGGATGATCCTTACCTCTGATTCTGCTCAGAACAAAGAGCCCCATGACCCATGGCTGTACAACATTGAGGATGTTGGCGTTAAAACAAGGGCCTTTGTTTCAGGGAGAATCTTAGAGCTATTCAAAGAACAAGGCATCTCTCTTAAAGGGAATCCAGCCTCTTCTCTCCCTTCCTTTTTTTTTGGGGGGGGGGGGAGGCAATGGGAATGAAGTGACTTGCACAGGGTCACACAGCTAGGAAGTGTCAAGGCTGGATTCTCCCTTCTTTTCAATGGTCAGCCATCCATGCAAGATGTAGAAGGATAGACATATTTTTGGACATGGACAATGTGTTTTGCTTGTTTTGCTTGACTATGTTTATTTGTTATGAAGGTATCTTTGTCACTTTTTTTAAAATTATGGGTAGAAGGGAGAAAAAAATATATATTAATTGGAAAACAAAATAAAATTTTTAAAAAGGCATCAGCTATTGATACAGGAAAGAAAACTAAATGGAGGAAGACTATAGTTCAGAGGCTCTCTTTCAGTTAGATTACAACCCATAGAGCTAGTCTCTCAGCACATAGATTTTGGACAGATGCTACTTTGGGTCTTAAATTAAACAGCCTCTCTTCTTAGATCCCTAAAATTCCTAAAAATTCATCCTGTCTTGTGGATTCTTGGCTTTACATCCCAGTATGCTGGGACAAGAATATTCCATGACAAAACATGTTCTGATTCTGTATTCTGAGCCCCGTGTTCAAAGTTAGCCCATGGCGTCCATTAGAAGATAATCTGACCGACCCACACGTTGGGGGACACCAGCTTGCACAACTGGATTTGTTACTCCTCCCTGGTTTCACGGTTCAGGCAATCCCCCTAAGCAAGGACTGGCCATGAACAGTTTTCACAGTGTGTTCAGAAATCTCGGGAGCGGGCTTGATTTGCTATTCTCCATCCTGCCAAGGAGGCCAGCCTCAGGACTGGGTCATGCCATGGGAAAGCAGACCCTAGGCTTTGGAACTGAGACAGTCCCTTCTGTTCTCACCCTCCAAACACACACTCAGAACACAATGAAGAGCGAGAGTGGAAGGACTGGGGAGCGGGGAGAAAGTGACTGCCTGCAAGGCCACACAGCTCCCCAGCATGCTGAAAAGATGGAGCATAAAAAAACCCTGAGGCAGGAGTGCTCCGTCCTTGAAAGCTACCAGAAAGTCGACAGGGAAGACAAATAGATGTTTAGAAAGTTATAACAGAGGACAGAATGCCAGCTACACAGAGACAAAGAGGTCCAACGTCTATGGGGCTTCGTGTTTCTCTGTGAAAATCTTAATTTACTAAGTCAACAATAAAGGCCCGAGGTTCAAGCCACTCCCTTTAGGAGCAGGACAGTGAGTCCTCCAGTCTTTTTTCTTTTTTTTGGGGGGGGGGGCGGGCAATGAGGGTAAGTGACTGCCCAGGGTCACACAGCTAGTAAGTGTCAAGTGTCTAAGGCCAGATTTGAACTCCGGTCTTCCTGACTCCAAGTATAACTGCCCAAATTCATCCCTTTTTTAGATTTTTAGATTTTGTTTCCCCATCTATAAAATGATGATATGTAGAGGTAATGCTTATATGACCTGACCATCTCACAAGGGAGGAAAGTGCTTTGTAACTTGTAAGGTGCTATTAAAACATAAACTATTACCCAGAGCCAGACAGCAGAGGGGCCCCAGCCAGAGGGGCAAAGGGACTTGTTTAAAGTCACACAGAGCAACTGGCAGAGCTGCCACTGCCAATGGAACTATAATATCCCCTTTGTCAGGAACCTTAAGTTTTCTGGCATCCTATAGACTGGTGAGGATCTGACTATCTGGGGCATGGGGAGAATATCACAGGATGTCAGAACTGGGGGGGTGGTACTTAGGACACTGAGTGTCAGGGCTGGGGGAGCCCTTAGAACACAGGATGTCGGAGCTGGGGGAGCCCTTAGAACACAGAAAGTCAGAGCTGGGGACATTAGGACATTGAATATCAGAGCTGGGAGGGCCCTAGGAACACAGGATGTTAGAGATGGGAAGGTCCTTAGAACACAGAGTGTCAGAGCTGGGGGAAGAGAATGTCAGTGATGACATGGAGTTTCAAGGGCCTCCAGCATCTACTCCGACCTTCTCATTTTACAGACAACAAGTGAGGCCCAGCAAGGTACAACGTTCTGCCCAAGATCACACGCCTATAGCAGGGACTTGAAACCGGGTTCCCTAACTCAAGGACCAAGGATCTTTCAAGTGCTCCAGATGCCTTTGTCTAGGCTTTTCTTTGCTTTCAGCTTCTCGCAGTGCACAACCCTCCTCCCCTTCTTCAGCTGACAGGACACAGCTTGGGAAGGCCACACAAAGGCAGAGACCTTATTTACAACCATTTCTTTTCACTGCCTTTGGACTTCTTTCACTACATAAAGGTAGCTCTGACTATGAGAGCTGAAACCCCAGATTAAACACTTAATCTACCTTGAAGGAAAATTAATGCATCCGAGGCTCTGAAGAGGCTCAGGGGGTCTAAGGGAAGAAGGGATTTTCCCAAGCTAAAGAAACAGGCTGGGAGCAGCATAGCAGAAGCCGTAGCAACAGGGCTTTGGTGACTGTGTGATTCTTTAGAAATGTTAATGATACTGCAAATAGGCATGTCAGAAGCACTTGTAAGCTGTCAGCAAAGTGAGCAGAGGCCACTGTCCTGGAATGGAGAGACTCGTGTGTGCACCCCCTCACGTCTCCTCTGTAAATAAAGGAGCCCACCAGGGCATTAATCCTGTTTACCAGGCCATTGAGGGCATGGGGGCATCCTATGGAGGAGAGGCTGGCCACAGACTCCCAGAACCTCAGGGGGACCTGCAGGGGCCTTAGCTAGCCAGCCACTCACCTCACTACCCCACCCCATTTGACAGATAAAGAAATGGGGTCCTAGAGAAGGGAAGTGATTTGCCCAAGATCATATAGCCAGGGTTAGGACCTGGTAGGTTTCCAGGTTTCATAGTTTGATCCTTACAACAACCCTGGGAAGTAGGCGCTATTGTTATCCTCATTGTACATTTAAGGAAACTGATTCAAACTGAAGTGACTTGCTCAAGGTCACATAGGAAGGCAGGGTGGGCTCTCTACCTGCTCCACCACCTAGTGGTCTTCTCATTCCATGCTCTTTTTTGGCTTTACCTCTCAGTACATTTCAGGTCAGTCCAGCCCTGGCCTCCTCACTATCAGACTACAGAAGCAGAAGCATCCTTTACAGCTTGGCTCCAACCTTCCTTTTCAACCTTATTTTGCTTTACTCCTCTCCAGTCTTTATTCCTCTTCCTGATTCTGGAACATTCGCCCCCTGTCTTTGGTCTCCCATCCTTTGTACTGACTTCCCTTACCTCCCCCAACCCCCCCTTGGAATGAACTCCCTCCTCCTTGTCATCTCTTAATATTCCTAGTGTCTTTGTCTTTGTTTTGTTTTGTTTTTTTGCAGGACAATGAGGATTAAGTGACTTGCCCAGGGTCACACAGATAGTAAGTTCCAAGAGTCTGAGGTCGGATTTGAATTCAGGTCCTCCTGAATCCAGGGCCACTGTGCCACCTAGTTGCCCTCCCTAGTGTCTTTGAAACTTCAATTGCCAGTTTCTAAATCATGGCTTTCCTGATCTACCCAGTTGCTAATCCAGAGAGGGAGAGGGAGGAGAGGGAGAGGGAAAGGGAGAGGGAGAGAGAGAGGGAGAGGGAGAGGGAGAAGGAGAGGGAGAGGGCGAGGGAGACTGGATGGAGATAGGGGTATAAGGGTGGATGGTTGTAGTTATCCTAGGAAAAGCATACCGATATCTCAGGATTAATTTAAGGCCCTCTGCTAGCCGATTCTGCCTTTTTAGCCTCCCCTCACTGTTATTTCCCTGCTCACACCCTCTGTTTTAGCCAAATTAGACTCCTAGTTGTTCCCTGGAATTTGTCATGATATATCCTGCCTATGCCTAGGTGACCCTTTCTCAGTTCCATCTTTCAGAATTGTTCTCTTCTTTCAAAGATGAACTCAAGGGTGATATCTTTTATCTCTCCCAGACAAACACATTTTCCCCCTCTTCAAATTGTCAGCAATCTCTTTGCCTGGGTCTTTTCTTGACCCCTACCATCCTACCTGTCTTTTACTATCCAGTATATGTCAGTATTTTCTGAGCTGACTCCTTCTACCACCACCTCCCCCAGTAGGATGAAAGTTTCTTAAGAGGGATCCATCCTATCATTTTTATGTTGGTTACCTCCAGTGCCTTTGTTTCAGTTTCCCTTCTTGGCATTCTCCTCCCTATGTCATCCTCATCCTCTCACACCAGAACCTCAGACTCTGATAGGTGATCTATCATCTTATGAGGTCTCTGAATCACCTCCCTAGGAGTCTCCTCACTGTGGCCTCATATGGGTCTTCCTCACCTCTATTTTCCAGTTCCTCCCTATGTTTTTCTTCCCTCATCAGAGTGTAATGACACTGAAAGCAGGGACTCTCACACACTTGTTTTTGCATGCTTAGCATTTAGCGAAGTGCCTTGTACCTAGTAAACATTTAACATGCTTTATTTGTCTTCATTCTTTCAACACCAATATCCTTGCAATATTATTGCATAGCTGAGAGTCTTAGAAAGCTGTAGTCCCTGAAAAAATTAATTTGAGAACCCAGAGATTCTCCATTATTTCAGAGAATGGTAGAAAGATGTTTGAAGAGCACATTGAAAAGAATTAAACAGTAGAAACAATACACTGACCTTTTTGCTTGCCTGGAATGTACTCACTCTCTGCTGAAGTCTCTCAGAAGCTTTTGTTTCCTTGAAGACTCCAACCAAGCACCATCTACTATGAGAATTCTCTCTTGATCTCATCCAGATGCTAGTACACCTTTCAATTACATGGCATCTATTTTGTATATTTCTACATATGGACATGTCTCTCCCAATTCAATATCAGCTCCTTGAAAGCAGGGATTATAACACTTTTCTCTTGTGTCCCCTAGTGCCTAATGCAGAGTTTGGTTTATAGCAGGTGCTTAATAAATATTTATTGATTAATAAACAATGTCAGAGAGATGTATCACTAGAAAAGTAGATGGGGACAGAGGGCAGAAGATAAGTGATGGACAATCCACATGTTTCACTGGTAGCCATACAATGTCAAAAGAGCATGAGGACAGCCTCCAACAATTGCATTGTTGAATTTATGTAAGCACATGGATGAGAGTTACACAGGATGGGCATACAAGCTGGCAGGATCTGACCTTTTAGAGGGAATGACCACACTGATCAAACCACATTGGAATAATGGGAATATACCCAGTGCCTAAAATAGTGACCTGCCCACCATAGGCACTTAAACCACATGTGGTTGTTTGAAATGACATGAGAGCTCTCTAACCAATGTATCAAATTATGGTTGTGGGGTTCCTTCTTCCATTTTCTTTTTTCTTTTCTTTTTTTAAAAGTTTTGGCCATGGCAACCCAACTGGTGACCAGAAGTACTCAACCACTTTCCCCATCTCCATTTTAGGAGTATCAGCCCTGATTCTTTCTTTCTATCTATCTATCTATCTATCTATCTATCTATCTATCTATCTATCAAGAGATTAAAGAACAATTCACTAACTGGAATGTCAGATATCAGTTCAACAAATATTTAACATCTGACACACTTCCTGGGTATAGAGTGCTGTAGCAGAGCGCCTAGGAAGCTAATGTTCTTGGAGCTCACAAGCTGGTGGTGTTGTTGTTGAGCCCTTTTAGTTGTGTCTGACTCTGTGACCCCATTTGGGGTTTTCTTGGCAACGATATTGGATTGGTTTGCTATTTCCTTCTCCAGCTCATTTTACAGATGAGAAAATTGAAGCAAACAGGGTGAAGTGACTTACCTAGGGTCACACAGCTAGTGTCTGAGGCTGGATTTATACACACACACACACACACACACACACACACACACACACACACACACACAAACATAAGTTCATGGGCCCCAAGTTAAGAAGCTCTGATTCAATCCAATCCTATCATTTAAGGTATGCGAAAGCCGAGGCTCAGAGAAGAAAGAAAGTGTCTGTGCCAGGTCAAAGAGTTAGTAAGTGGCAGAGCCATAATTCAAACTCAGAGCCTCTGATTTCAAATCCATCATTCTTCCCATTGCCACATTGATTCTCTGATTTCAGCCCCAGACAAACACTCAAAGTTTGTTAGAGAGGTCTACCAGGTCCAGTTACAATTTCATCAAACTTTTCTTTGTTGGTACAACTGAATGAACAAATAGAAAGAAACAAGACAGACTTCTTATTCAAAGAAAGCATCTGCACTTGCTAAATTGAGAACTCCATTAAAAGAAGCAATACTGGATTCCTATGGAACCTTAAACTGTGAGTTTTCTTTTCCCTAATAAAGTATTGATGCCAAGCAGCAGTCTTGCCCTACTTTTTTCGCCTAGGGGAGTCAACTCTCAATTATCTATGGTCACTGAATGTGGGACCAGAGAAGGAAGATGTCTATGGGTAATAGAAATCCACAGATAATCCTCCAATTCATAATCGGCTCATAGCACTGGAAGGAACTTTATATATAGTCATCTGTTCCAAGTCTTTCATCTTACAGGGAAGAAAAGTGAGAGCCACAGAGGTGATTCACCCAAGGTCCTATGAGTAATAAGTGACAGAGTCAGGGTAGGAATACAGCTCCTCTAACTACAGGCTTCTTTCCATTGTTCTGCACTATGTCCAAACAAATATAAGCCAATGGTTTCTTACTTCTCCATCACATGTATTACCAAAGTGATAACCTTGGTAACACAGGTGGTAGGTAACCTTATTAGGAAATAATGAGCTTTTGGACTTTGCCTCCTTGTGGT
The DNA here is from genome assembly GCF_019393635.1 of Dromiciops gliroides. Lineage (NCBI taxonomy): Eukaryota > Metazoa > Chordata > Mammalia > Microbiotheria > Microbiotheriidae > Dromiciops > Dromiciops gliroides. The sequence goes on from NC_057861.1 coordinate 709,090,107, forward strand.
CCCCACATGTAAAATGCAGAGGTTAAACTAGTTGACCTCTATAGCTTTGAAACTCTTCTTAGTCTTTGATGATGCTGTAAAGGAGATGATCAGGAGCAAGGGAGGGGTCCAAAATATGGTGGGAGATAGTGGTGGAGAAGACCTCAGACTGAATAATCTACAAATTGGAAATTTACTGCCCTAATGATATGGAGTTGATGGAGGGTAGAAAGGACCTTAGAGACTAACTAGGCCAACTTTTTTATTCTGTGGATGAGGAAGGTGAGGGCAAGGATGTTAAGTGACTTGCCCAAGGTTACATGGGTCATGAGTGTCAGGGGAGGGATGTGAATTTCAATCCCCTGACCGCAGAACTAGTGCTCATTCTACTGACATCTACTTTAACCTCCTCATTTTCCAGATGAGAGAACTGAGGCCCAATGCCTACCTAGGTACACTCATTTTGGACTTCTTTGGTTTTTCCATCATCCCTCCCCCAGTAAACTCATCACTAGTAAATCTCATCACCTTGTAAGATCCAATTAGCCATAGGGGGGCAGCTAGGTGGTGCAGTAGATAGAGCACCGGCCCTGGATTCAGGAGGACCTGAGTTCAAATCTGACCACAGACACTTGACACTAGCTGTGTGACCCTGGGCAAGTCACTTAACCCCAATTGCCTCACCAAAAAAAAAAAAAGAAAGAAAGATCCAATTAGCCTTGCTATTCACACCTTGGGTAGCTGGGTGGTACAGTGGATAGAGTGCCACACTCAAGTCAGAAGACACATCTTCATGAATTCAAATCTGGCCTCAGACACTTCCTAACTGTGTGACCCTGGGAAAGTCATTTAACCCTGTTTGCCTCAGTTTCCTCATCTATCAAATGAGCTGAAGAAGGAAATGGCAAACCACTCCAGTATCTTTGCCAAGGAGATCCCAATTGGGGCCCAAATGGGGACACCTCTGATTGGAGAGTGGAACCACAAACTCCTCCATTTAAGGAGGGAAATAGGACTGACATCTCATTTCCCATCTGGCTGCACTCATTTTGGAATTCTTTGGCTACAAGGTACCTTCCCCCTTTCAGCCTTCTTTTATGTGATGTCTTCTCACCATTAGATTGTAAACTCCTTGTGGGCAGAGGCTGTCTTTTTCATGTTTGTCCTTCCAGCATTTAGCACAATGCCTGGCATGTAGCAGATGCTTAATAAATGTTGTTGTTGATGATGATGATTTATGTTTATTAATGTAATGTATGGTTAGTTGATAATGTTAATTGCTATTGAGTTGAATGATTTGCCAAGTCCAAAGCCACCTATGTAATAAGTGACAAATGCAGTTTTTTTTTTGTTTTTTTTTTTTGTTTTGCGGGGCAATGAGGGTTAAGTGACTTGCCCAGGGTCACACAGCTAGTAAGTGTCAAGTGTCTGAACTCAGGTCTTCCTGAATCCAGGGCTGATGCTTTATCCACTGCATCACCTAGCTGCCCCTGTAGTAAGTCTTGAACATAGCTCCTCTGCCTCTAATTTAGTACTCATTCCATGGCATCTTGCTGTATGGTTCAGAGCAGGAAGACTGGGAATAAAGTCTCTGCATCTGCTGCTTTCTTTATTCTTGTTCGTGTCCCTTGTTTTTTATTTGGTTTGGTTTGGTTTGGTTTTTGTTTCTTTTGTGTGTGTGAAAATTCCCCATCCATTGCTAACATGCTTCTCTAAACTCTCAGTGCATCTCTTGAAGCTGCCTCAGGTAATGTTCTAGGAATCCAAAGCTTTGAGGCAGTCCCTCCAAGACTCCTCCAACTGTCTAATGCGAGCACAGATGTACTCTGGCTACAACCCTTTACGGTTGCCTGGACTGAGGAGGAGGTTTGAACAAGATGCGTTCTGACATGGATTTCCAAGCTGCTGTTCCAGCTCTGAATGTCACCATCAAAGTGTCCAAAGCACATGACCGGTATGGTGGATTTTATTTCTCTTTCAGTTCTGTAACCAGTAAGGGGCTCAGACAAGATGACCTCAAACATCCTTTCCAGACTGATGTTTCCCTTCTATTCCTGAAGGGCTGTTTACAGCTTATTAGCGATGGGGAGGGAAAGCTCCTGACTGAGGTCTCAGGCAAATGGAAATCTTGTTTACATGCTCTGACCTTAGCTAACACTGATAGAAAGTTTTTTTTTTTAAAGTTCTTGAGGTAGAATGAGCTACTGTAGGATCTTTCAGTGGAGGCTAGATGCCAGTTCTTATTGATGTTCAATTCGATTCACTTCGACAGGAATTTATTTATGTCCTACCTTGTTTCAGGCTCTGTACTGGGCACTAAGCATACAAAGATGAAAAGAACATAGTCCCTGCTCTCAGGTAGCTTACATTTTATGCATCATGTTAGAGCTGAAGGGGTCCTTCCATAGAATGAAGGAAAGCAGCATTTACACAGATGAGAACATATGGTACAGAATAAATTTAAGATAAACAACAACAACAACAAAAAGAAACAAATTTTGGTGATGGGATGGGGTGGGAAATTAACTATTGGGAATATCTGCCAAGGCCTCTTGCAGTATGTGGTATTTGAGCAGAATCTTCAAGGGAATTAGGCAAGCCAAAGCATGGAGATGTAGAGGGGAGCATTTTAGGCTTGTAGGGGGACCAGCATCCAGTGCAAAGTCAGGAGACAATGAGGATAGAATGTTGAATCCTGGGAATAGAAGAGGCCAGTCTGACTGGAGCACAGAGTTCTGGGAAGGCAGGTGGGTTGGACTTATAACCTCCAAGGTTTCTTCTAACTCTGTCAATGACTATTTAGTCTAATCTCGTCAGTTTACAGGGGCAGAGATTGATTCTCATAGAAGAAAAAATGACCTGCTATGGTCACCTATCAAGTTAGTGGCCGAGTCAGGACTTGACTTGGGTCTTTTCACCATATCACATGGATCCCTCTCTATTCTTTATGCCACGGGGTGTGTACACTTAAATATTTAGGGGTGACTGGGTGACACTTGGACAGAGTCCTTGACCTAGACCTAGAATCTTAAAGTTGGAAGAAAACTTGCTAACTTTGTATAGATTCTGGTTCACAAGAGTAGATGGCATCGTATGTTTGAATTTTACCTCAGTACTAGCTGTGTAGCCCTGGGCAAGGAACTTAACTGCTATCTGCCTCAGTTTCCTCATCTGTAAAATGAGGGGGATTGGTTAGAATCAGTGGCCTTTGAGGTCCCTTCTACCTCTAAATCTCTAGCCCTATGACTATTTCCTTTCTCCTAGGTACCTGATAATTCAGTTATAATGCCCCTGACTAGGCCATGGAGTCTAGGACACTAGTTTGTGATCTGAATGAACAGTTTTCTCCATACTTATGTATAGTTTCTATAGTATAGAATCTATGGAATCACAGAGCTTGAAGAGATCATTTCCTCTTTTTACAGATAAGGAAACCACATGTCCAATGTCACAATGTCCAGTGTCAAATAATCACATGTCCAATGTCACAAAGTGAGTTAGAGGAAGAGATGGGCTAAGCCAGTCCACAAGCAAAGCCTACCTGAGGATCAGAGAGCCGAGAGATATCAGGGTAGAGGTAAAACTTGATCCCTTCGGAAGCTCCTGGCAATGTTACCCCTCGAATGAGAAGAATTAGAAGCATGATGTAGGGGAATGTGGCGGTGACATACACGACCTGTCCAAGAGAAACAAAGAAATCAGGAAGGCTTTATTTCCCCCAAAAGTTTGATTCAAGAAAGTTCATTGAAGTAGTAAGTCTTCATCTTGTAACTGAATCATAGCCCCGAGGAGAGGGGTGGGGGGTGGGGGCAACCAGAGATAAGTCTATAAAACAAACTCATTTTTATCAATCATCTTATTCCCTCATTGGTAGCCACCATTTCAACCTGAATGCTTTTCAACTGTTTCCAGACAAAAGGATCCCAAGAGGAACAGCTAAGTTCTGATATCCAAAATAATTTGTTTTGACAGCTAAGTGCATATACTTAACCAAAAGGGAAGAAAAAACATTTCCATAAAAATGATCTTCAGGGTGAAAGGGATATTGAAATCAACCCTAACAGGAGACCCAGCTCTTCCTCTGACTAATTATGAGATTGGGCAAGTCACTTCTCTTTGGACTCCAGCTTCCTCCTCGTCTTTTAAATGCAAAGATTCAGAATCATACATTTCAAGCTGAAAAGGTCATCCAGAGCTGGAAGGAAACTCTGAGGACATCCAATTCTGCCCATCATTTTACAGGGAGCCCAGGGAGATTGTCCTTTGTGGTCAGTGAGTCAGTCAACAAACATTTATTACGTGCCTACTCTGTGCCAGGCACTGTGCTAAGCGTTGGGAATACAAAGAAAGACAGGGCAATCCCTGCTCTCAAGGAGCTCCCAATCTAAAGGGGGATAAAAATGCCTTTTAGAAACAAGCTAGAGAGAGGATAAATTGGTGCTACCATTAAGAAGGTGCTACCATTAAAGAGGACTTGGGGAAGGTTTCTAATAGATGGTGGCATGTTATCTGGGGCTTAAAGGAAGCCAGGGAAGTCAGGAAATAGAAAAGATGAGCCAGAGCATTCCAGGCAGAGAAAATGTCCAGTGAAATATTATCAAATATTCAGGGGTAGGAGGATTTGAACCCAGAGTCTCTGCCCACACAATTAGTTCTCTGTTGCAGTACACCACAAGGAATCTTAGAGATGGAAAGGACTAAATTAATCTTTTGTAATTTGGAACCATTGACATTAAAATTATTTAAAATCATCTTACTGATAGGGACTCCACTGAAGCTTTGTTTGAAAAGAAGTTTGAAAACCAATTGTCTCATTTTGCAGATCAGGAAATTCAATGTTTTTCTTTTTCTTCTTCTTTTTTCTTTTTCTTTTCTTTTTGGCGGGGTAATGAGGGTTGAGTGACTTGCCCAGGGTCACACAGCCAGTAAGTGTCAAGTGTCTGAGGTCGGATTTGAACTCCGGTCCTCCTGAATCCAGGGCCGGTGCTTTATCCACTGTGCCACCTAGCTGCCCAGGAAATTCAATATTTTCAAAAGGATTTCACTTTGTTTGGGGAAAACATTCCTTTGGGCCTCAGTTTTTCCTCTTGGAAAATGTGCTGGATGTTTTCTATGGTTCTTTCTAGTTTTAATCTATGATCTTAGGCAGCAAATGCTGTTGTTAACTCAAATATAAACAGATGGTTAAATTTTCAGTGTGAGCATTTACACCTCAGAAATAGGCAACTGCTACACATCAAGGCTTGCTTTGTTGATTGTCTAGATTTGAGAAAAGTGATGGAGAAAATGTTAATGATGCAGATGAAATTTAAAAGTGTGTTGTGTGTATATTTTTTATTTTTGGAATCAGTCGTTAAACATTTGCCAGTACACTGCCAATTCTAGAGTATGATAAGATCCAGAATGAGAAGTAACTTGCTTAAGGTGACTTGGGTAGGCTAGAGCATAGGCAAGTGTTTGGAGAGATAGGTAAAAAATGGTTGCCAGATCCATTCTTTTTCCTACTTCCCATAACTCATGCACTAAGAGGTCACATGGTCTAATGGAAAGAATACTGGATGTGATATATCAGAGGATCTGACTTGGAGCTTCAGCTATGCTACATGACTTTTGACAAATCGTATTGCCTAAGGACATTATTCAGCTTGTATGTATGTGACAGTATTTTTAAGACAGAAGGTATTATTGTGAAAGGAGAAAAGAAACTCAAATTCACGTGTTTCAAATCTTTTGACTCCAAGTCTACTGTTCCTTCTCCATAGGGTATTTAACTTTAGTGTTAGTTTCTCTATTTAGAAAATGGGGGTTCTAATAATTTTATTACCTATATTCCAAAGTCGATTGTAAGGAAAACAGTGCTTTTTATATCTTGACATGCAAAAGAATGTATTGGATTTCTAGGACCTGAAAAAAATTCCCTAATTGCCTCAGTTTCTTCACTTATAAAATAAGGACGATAATCTCAGCACCAGTTCCCAGGGTTGTTGTAAGGGAGATGCTGTATAAACTCTAAAGTGCTATATGGTATATTTTAATATTATATGCTATGGCTTTAAGGGGCTGTCTACTGTATATGTATCAACAATGCAATATGGAAGCCAAGACAGTTAGTGAGATCTTGGGCTGCTTTAAGAGCACAATTTCCAGGAATAAGGAGATGACACTCCTCCTGTAATCCACTCTAGTCTTATCACAGCTAAAGTATTATGTTCTGCTCTGGGTACCACCATTTTGGAGAGAAATGAGTTGAAGGGACTTTAACCCATGCCATATGAGGACTGGTTGGAGGAACTTGTGATGTTTAACCTGGAGAAGTTAGGATTTCAAGGTGGTACATGATAGCTATCTTCAAGTACTTGAAAGGTTGTGCAAAAGGGATTAAACCTATTCTATTTAGCCTTAAAGGGCACACCTAGGAGTATTGATAGATGTCACAAAGGGATAAATTAAGACTCTGTGTTAGGAAAACCTTTTTTACAATTAGAGCAATCATAAAGCGGAACCAGCTGCCTTGGGAAGGAGTAGCCCTCCCCCGCCCCCCCCTTACTCCTGGAGGTCTTCTTTTTTATTTATTATTTATTTATTTATTTTTGTGGGGCAATGAGGGTTAAGGGACTTGCCCAGGGTCACCCAGCTCTGGAGGTCTCTTCTTGAAGAGACTTGAAGGCTACTTGTTTTGTGGGTTATGGAGGAGATTCTTTTATGGCACAAATTGGAGTAAGTAGCAGCTGAAATCCTATCAGCTCTCAAATTCTGTGATTCTGTGAGCCCTAAGCCATGACCTGGTTTTATTTCTTATATCCACCACTCAATAAACATATATTGAGCACCTGCTATGTGTCTGTGCTAAGCACCTAGGACAGAGATAAAAGGAAAAGTGTTTCTGCCCTCTGGAAGGGCATTCACAGTAGAGAGACAATAAGTATATATAAAAATATGTACAGCATGTAAACAAAGATAAATACTAGGGGCAGCTAGGTGGCGCAGTGGAAAGAGCCTTGGAGTCAGGAGTACCTGAGTTCAAATTTGGCGTCAGACACTTAACACTTACTAGCCCTGTGACCCTGGGCAAGTCACTAACCCCAATTGCCTCACTTAAAAAAAAAAAAAAAGATAAATACTGGGTTGTTTTGGGAGGGAGGGAATGAAATTTCTTGTAGAATATGGCACTTGGACTGCACTTTATTCTTTTTTTGTGTGTTGTTGTTTTGGTTTGGTTTTTGTAGGTGTGTGTGTGGTTTTTGTTGTTTGTTGTTGTTGTTGTTGTTGTTTTTGGTGAGTTAATTGGGGTTAAGTGACTTGTCCAGGGTCACACGGCTAGTAAGTGTTAAGTGTCTGACGCCAGATTTGAACTCAGGTCCTCCTGAATCCAGGGCCAGTGCTCTACCCACTGTGCCACCTAGCTGGCCCTGCACTGCACTTTAAAAGGAACCAAGGTTTCCAAGAGGTGTGGGTGAGGAATTGAATTTATTGCAGATTGATAGAGAGCCAGGGAAAAGGCAAGGAGATGGAATGAGATAAGACTGTTACATGTAAGGAATTGGAAAGTCAGTTTTGTTGAACCACAGTGTGCATGAAGCAAATCAATATCATTAGGCTGGAAATATTAGATGTGCCCAGGTTATGAGAGGCTTTCAGTGCTAAACAGTCTTTATATTTGATCTTTGGGAGAAAAGGGAATCACCAGAGATTATTGAGTATGGGGGTGATGTCCTCAGACCTATGATCTTTAAGGAAATCACTTTAGTGGCCCAGTGGAGTATTGATTGGAATTGAAGACAAGAGGCCAAATAGGAGACCACTGTAAGAGTCCAGTCAAGAAGCCGTAATGGAATGAAGTAGAGTAATAGGCGTGTGAGTGGAAAGTAGGACTTGAATAGTAGGGTGTTATTGAGGTAGAAAGCCTAAGAATTGTCAATGGATTAGATAAGAGGTATGAGTGAGAGTGAGGAGTTGAGGATGACTCTGAGGATCAGAGCCTGGATGACTGGGAGGAGGGTAATACCTTGGACAGTAACAGGGAAGTTAGGAAAGAGCATGAGGTTAACCCACACCATATCAGGATTAGCTGAAGGATCTGGTGATGTTTAGTGGGAGAAGTTAAGATTCAAAAGTGGGCCAGAAGTCATAGAACCTCAAAGGTTTGATATGTAAAAATAAGGGGTTGAACTAGGTGACCTCTCAGGTCAATTCTACTGGAGAGCATAGATTCTGTGATCCTATGAATTTAATTCAACAAACATTTATTAGGTTCCTACTAATATACAAGGCACTCTATTAGGTGCTGAGGACACAGAACAAAAATGAAACAATACCTGCCCTCAAGGATCTTACTTTCTATTGAGGGGATATAATACATACCCAACAAGTAAACACAAAGTGATTGGAAAGTGGGGGAAGAGAAGAGAAATGCCAACAACTGGAAAAGGCTTCCTGTAGGAAGCAGTGCTTAAATTTGGAGTTCAAAGAACTCCGCTCAAATCTCTTAATCAGTCTCTTACTCACTTCATGACCTTGTAGCAGGTTGCTTTCCTTCTCTGGACCTGTTTCCCCCTCTGTAAATGGATAGGGTTGGAACCAGATGGGCTCTAATTCTCCTTCCTGCTCCAAATCCTTTCACCATTTCTTAAGTAGCCGAGGCCCTGCCTGGAATGGTATCCTAACAGCCAGTCCTTGAACTCCAAGCATTATGATAAATTATGCATGCACAGTTTAATGCAAAGACAATGGAGTCTTTGACAAGTTACCCTCAAGCCTGGCTTGACCTTGACCTCTCTCAGCCCCATGGTATAACTCAGGTCCTCTGAGGTGAAAAATTGACCCTGCCGACTAATCTGTCAGGTCCCTAGAGTCCCAGTTAAATGAAGTATAAACTGCTCCAAACAGGCCCCTGGGGGAAAAAAAGGAGTTTCTCCTATTGTTGGCTTTTCCTTTCCCATAGGTCAAGTCCCAGTGAATAGAAAGGTTAGCACAATTGGTGGTAATTATACTGTATCCTGTTTTAATTGACCCTAATTGCTCATTTACATACCAATACTTGGAATTGTGGTCTCCCCCTTCCCCCTTCTTCCAGCTCACAGAGATTTCATAGCAGGGCTGTTGTCTAAGCTTTGGGACGGCCACAAAAAAGTAGTCATGCCTGTCCTCACCAAGTTGCTAGAACAATGGGACTAATTAGAAAGCTAGCTTTCTGAATTATCGAACCAGTTAATCACAGCCCCAGAGTTCAGAAGGCAGCCTGACTGACCAATGGAAGGAGCTCTCTAGGCTGGATAGCTCCAAAAGCTGTCGGGGGCCAGGAGACAGAAATCCTGCGGATTTAGAAAGACCTGGGTTCTAGCCTCCCATTTAGGCTGTTAATTGGCTGTATCACTTAGAACAAACTAGTTTCCCTTCCCAGACCTCAGTTCCCTCACCTGTGAAATGCAGGGCTCAGACGAGGTGGCTTCTAAGAATCTTGCCAGCGTTTAAGCACTTGGATTCTATGAGGAGCACAGTTGAAGCTGGAAAGTTCTACCTTGCACTTGATAGATAATTAATAAGCACTTGTTAATTAATTGCCTCTTACTTTCTATCTTACCCTGGGTAAGTTACTTAACCTCCTTAGGCCTCAGTTTCTCCATCTGTAAAATAAAGTAACGAATAGAACTGTGACCTCTGAAGTCCCATTCATCTAACTCTAAGGGTGTGATCCTATGTCTTTAGTGTGAGAATCCTGTTTTGTTTCATTTTACAAAAGAAGAAACTAAGAAACAGGGAGAGAAAGTAACTTGCACTGTGTGATTTATGATATAGAGTGTTAAATTTGGAAGCAGAAAGCCAGGGTTGGAATCCTGCTTCTGATCCTTACTCTGTGTGTGTGTGTGTGTGTGTGTGTGTGACCATGGCCAAGTCACCTAAACTCTCTGGGTGTTGATTTTTTCATTTGTAAAATGGGACAAATAATATTCATAGTAGACACTGTGGTGCTCAATAACTATGTAAATGGAATAACTAATTGAATTTAGTATTGGACCAGACATCAGAGGGCATCTAGTTTAACCTCCCAGTCTTACAAATGGAGAAACTGGTCATCCCATGGTGTTTATGAAACACCACAGCACAGGATGTCATACTTGGGAGTAAATGCTCAGGAAGGGAGGATCTATTGGTCTGGTTTGTTGTTTTGTTTCATTTTGTTTCATTTTGGTAGCTGGGGTTGAGACCTGCTCTCCTCCCAGCTACCAAAATGAATGGTATCCTCTGAGGAAATAAACTGAAGTCTCCCCCTCTCCATTACAGGGCTCTTAGGTGGGACTGGCTACTGGTAGACAGAGTGGAGAGACTTGAGTGATATGAATGTTGTTGTTCAGTTGTCTCAGATGTGTCCAACTCTTTGTGACTCCATTTGGGTTTTTTTTTCTTTTTTCTTTTTCTTTTTCTTTTTCTTTTTTTTTTTTTGTGGGGCAATGGGGATTAAGTGACTTCCCCAGGGTCACACAGCTAGTAAGTGTCAAGTGTCTGAGGCCAGATTTGAACTCAGGTACTCTTGTATCCAGGGCTGGTGTTTTATCCACCGTGCCACCTAGCTGCCCCCATTTGGGGTTTTCTTGGCAAAGATACTGAAGTAGTTTGCCATTTCCTTCTCCAGCTCATTTTACAGATGAGGAAACTGAGGAAAACAGGGTTAAGTGATTTGCTCAGGGTCACACAGCTAGTAAGTGTCTGAGGATGAATTTGAACCTGAGTCTTCTTGACTCCAGGACAAGTGCTCTATGTATTGCACCACCTAGCCTGGGATGAGCAATTCCCCTCAATTGCTTGAGATATTCTCTTATTAGGAAGAAGTTGGGAAGTTTGAATGGCTCCTGATCAAATGGGAATTGTTCTCTCTTTCTCAGGTGTAAAAAGGAGAAAGGAGGAGAAGAAAGCTGACATTCACATGATGATTGCAGGTTTGCCAAGTGCTTTACATGATGTTCTTCCCAGCCATTTTCTACCCCTCTGCTTCTCCCTCCAAACCAGACCACCAAAGATCATGCCTGCCAGGACCTCCAAGCTCCCCAGGACCATATATGCTTATTTTCACCCTGGCCTGGATACTCCTCCCACTCCCCAACACACACACTCTAGGTACACTCTCCCAGCCCCTGTTTTCTAAATCTTGCTCTGAAAATTGTCATGATGTCAATACTATCATTATTTACAAGTAGTGTGACCATAGCAAGTTACTTTCTTCCAGGTTCATTTTTCTCATATGCAAAATGGGAATCTAATACTTATAGCACCTACCTCACAAAATAATACTATAGTCTTTATCAAGATCATAATCAAACTTATCTGTTTATGGGTCACCTAGTTCCCTTCAAATATATCTTACATGAGACCTTTTCTGATCTCTCCCCCCCCCCTCCCAGATAGAGGGCAAACTCATTGAGGGAAGGGACTGTTTCACTTTGGTATTTCTATCTCCAGCACCCAAAGCAGTGCCTGGTATATAGTAGGTGCTTAATAAATGCTTGTTGATGAATGAATAGATTGATCTGAACTTAGAATTGTTGACAGGAGACCCTGTTTGCTGGGCAAACTTTTGTGTGGTTAGCTGTTAAGAGGAAAGAATACTTGCATTGAGGTAAAGCCTTGCAGAGGTTCCTAACCTGTGGGTTGTTTTCATTTATTGTTAGTAGCTATATTTCAACAAAATTGTTTGTGTGGTGTTTTTTTTTCCTAGTAAATCTACACATTTTGTTTTATGAATTTAAAAAAATGACCCTGAGAATGGCTCTGTTGGTTTCACTTGACTGCTCAAGGATCCATGACACAAAGTCAGGGGGGTTAGCACATTCCCAGGACCCTAAAGCAGGGAAAACTGTCCCTGCCAAAGCTTTCATCCCTTCTGTAGACAGGAAACCTAGGAGAGTTTGTATTAGAGGATAAGCTGGGGTCTTACTGCAAAGAACTTTGGGAGAGCCCAGATAGGGCTGCCCACTGAATATTTCTTATTTGCTCTATTGCTTTGGGCTGTCATTTTTTTTTTTACTCTTTCAAAGAGTCTCACTCCTATAAGATCACAAGTTGTGAGCTTGCAAGAGGTGAGTCAGCCTCCATGGCTTGGGAGATTTCCAGTATGTATTTTTCTGGTTTTCCTAGGTGCTGGATATGAGCCAAGGGAGTGAGAAAATCAACCCCTTCTCCATGCATGGAGAATCTTCACGTCTTACTGAGTCTCTGACACAAGGGGCCTTTGTGTTAACAGCCTCCACCCTCTGGGAGAGGGGGAGTCAGGGTGGGCCTTACAGCTGTCTGCCCATATCATAAGCAAACCTGGCTGGTTCCTGCCAAATGTATCTTCCCCAACAGCTGTCACAGTGACAGATTCTTGGCTCTGGACTGGGCCCTGATCCCTTTATAGGGAGAGAAAATAACAAATTAATGGCAGCCTCAGTGAGATCACACCTGTGGTCTGATCATATCTGACTCTCTGAGCAAAAAGAAACCCATATAAAGTCAGATCAAGCAAGATTACATGCTCCCTTACCCTACAATATTTGCATCAAAACTTCAGAATAGAATATGCCTCCACCATAGAAAAATGCCCCTTAATTCTTTTTAGATGTGTGACCATACACAAATCACACAGCATCTCTGAGTTTCAGTTTCTGAAAATTACTAAAATGTCCTTTGGCCCAGATAGTCTACTACTGGCCATGTACCCCAGGAAGGTCAGTGATGAAGAGAAAGGCCTCATATACACCATAACATTTATAGCAGCACTTTTTGAGGTAGCAAAGAACTGGAAACAAATTGGATGTCCATTTATCGGGGACTGGCTGACCAACTCTTTGTATATGAACATAATGGAATATATTACTGTGTTGTAGTAAATGAAGAGCACCATTATCATCATCTGTCATAATTATAACTAGCATTTACATAGCACCTACTATGTGCCAGGTATTGTGCGAGTCCTTTACAAATATTTTCTCATTTGATTCTCACAACCCTGTGAGGTAGGTGCCATGGTTATTCTCTATTTACAGTAGAGGAAACTGAGGCTAAGCCACTTGTCTAAATTAATACAGTGAATAAATGTTTGAGGCTAGATATAAACTCAGTTCTTCCTGATTTCAGGTCCATACCTCTATCTATTGAGCCACCTAGCAATGAATACAGAGAAGCATGGGGGCATTTCTATGAACCAATGCAAAATGAAGTACATAGAACCAGATGAAGAATAGGCACAAGCATTATCACAATATAAGTGGAAGGAACAACAAAACAATAGAAAAATGAACATTGTAAAACTGTAACAACCAAACTTGGCTCCAAAGAAGTGGTCTATAAGAAAGCATACCCCCAGTCTTCCTACCTGCCTCCTTCTTACTCATTTCATAGGCTCTATCCAGCGGAAACCCAATTTTGCTTTTAAATCTTAGACTGAAATCCAATGGCATGTAACTATAGTCACTGGAATTCTCGTGTTTCATTGTAAGTATGTGATGCCATATGTTAAGAAAACTGGAATCTTCAAAGTAAAAACTCCCAGGAATATTATAGCTGGATTCTAAAGTTCCAAGGTCAAGGAAAATATATTACAAGCAGTCATAAAGAAATAAATACCATGGAGCCACAGTCACTATCATACAAGATTTAGCATTTTCCATATTAAAGGAGAGGAAGGATTGGGATATGACATTCTGGAAGGCAAAGTATCTAGGATTACAACCAAGAATAACCTACCCAGCAAAACTGAATATAATCCTTCTGGGGGTGGGGTAGAAAATGGATATTTAATGAAATAGAGGACTTTCAAGCATTCCTGATGAAAAGACCACAACTGAATAGAAAATCTGACATTCAAACATAAGACTCAAGAGAAGAATAAAAATGCAAACAGGAAAGAGAAATAATAAGGGGCTCAGTAAGTTTAAACTTTCTACATTCTTATCCAGGAATGCAATCAGAAAGTATCTACATAGTGCATGGGTATGAGCTGATTTAATTGGGATGATCTCAGAAAAAATGAAGAGATGAGAGAGAGATATGCACTGGGAGAAGGGGAAGAGAAAAGAAGACTGAGGAAGATTACTTCACCAAAAATGGCACATAGGTAAGAGCTTTTATAGTGGAGGGGAAAGGGGGTTGGGTGGGTGTCAAAAATGCTTCAAACAGAAGGACATACAGAGAATTAAAATAAGGGGCTAGAGCAGAATCTATTAATCTATTATGCTTCAGTTAAAATAAAAAAAGCAGGGGGTAGCAATCTTCTTTTTAAAAATCAAAAATAAAATAGACCTAATTAAAATAGATAAGCATGAAAACTACATTTTATTTTTGTTTTTATGGTGGGGCAATGTGGGTTAAGTGACTTGCCCAGGGTCACACAGCAAGTAAATGTCAAGTATCTGAGGCCAGATTTGAACTTAGGTCCTGCTGAATCCAGGGCTTTATCCAGTGCACCACTTAGCTGCCCCATGAAAAATACATTTTGCTAAAAGCTAACATAGGCAATGATTTAAGATAAAAAATTTTATAGTAACTTTCTCAAATAAAAGGTTTTGTTTCTTAAATATGTAGGAAATTAAATCAAATTTATAAAAAAGAAGAATCATTCCTCAATTGATAATTGGTCAAGGGATATGAACAGGAAATTTTCAGAAGAGCCATCTCTAGTTATATGAAAAATACTCTAATCACCATTGATTAGAGAAATGCAAATTAAAATGTCTTTGAGATACCACTTCACACCTATCATAAATAATAAATGCTAGAAGGGGTGTGGGAACACAGGTAGACTAATGCATTGTTGGTGGAGTTGTGAACCAATTTAATCATTCTGGAGAATAATTTGGAACTGTGCCCAAAGTGTTATAAAGCTGTGCATATCTTTTGAACCAGAAATACAAGCACTGAGTCTATATCCCAAAAAGATCAAAGAAAAAGGAAAAAGACTTATATGTACAAAAATATTTATAGCAGGTCTTTATGATGGCAAAGAATTGGAAATTGAGGAGATTGCTCATCATTTGGGGAGTGGATGAAAATGTGTTGTCATATCATTTTAATGGAACAATACTGGACTATAAAATGATCCAAGACAAATCA
The DNA here is from genome assembly GCF_019393635.1 of Dromiciops gliroides. NCBI lineage: Eukaryota > Metazoa > Chordata > Mammalia > Microbiotheria > Microbiotheriidae > Dromiciops > Dromiciops gliroides. The sequence continues at coordinate 709,105,170 of NC_057861.1, forward strand.
GAAGAACTCATTATGAAAATAAATTCTATCCCCCTTCCCTATTTCTGATAAAATTTATTTACAATCTTTTTTTTACTGGCATGGGATGAAAATATTAATGTCCTTAATCCCTTTTTTGTGCATCCATGATAACATGGTATATTGCTTATCTTCTCAGTTGATGAGGGAAGGGTTAGAAGAAGGGAGAGAAATTGAAACTAAAAAGTTTTTGAAGTTTACAAATGAAAATAAAAAAGAAAGGTGAAATATGGCTTGTTTTGTGAGAGGGAGCTGGGACTTTGTTAGTAATTAATGTATCACCCGAAGCATTTGGGCCAATAATTATGGATTTCATCTGGCCTGGCCACTTTTCAGTTTTACAGACAACCTAGTCACCCCACTTCCCTGCTGATGTAATTGTTTCATTATTAATTGTATGAATGGTGTGCAAACCTATTTTTTTTTTTATCCGACTTGCACTTTTGCTGTACTGGCCTTTTGGTGATCATAGAGATGATTAGATATTTTCCATATCCTCCTTCTTCAAGGATTCTCTCTATTTCCTTGCTTCTCAATATACAATAATAAAGTTTCTGGTTGGTGTTGAAATGTTGTTGTTCTTTGGACTACTTTGACTCTTCATATCAATCTTTTGACTTTGGCTTTCAATTGATGACTATGAGAATCTAGAATTTCTGCTATAATTTTGTTTTTTAGATTTCACTCCACACATTTCTTTTTTGATCCTTTTAACTGGGTAATATAACATTCAAGTTTTCTACTGCACAAATGAGCTCACTCTTGATTTAATTTTTTAGTTCCTCTTTACAAATCTTTACTAGGTTTCCCAAAATGCTTCTGCCATGGGGGTATTTGATGTTTGTCCTTGGGAGTATTCCTGGATAGTTTCTGCCTTCCTTCTTGTGATTCTCACCATGGCAACAGCCACAAGATCTTGAGATATTTTTACACAATCTGTCAAATATTGCCTAAGAATGAGTTTGTTCATGATGGTTAAAGCAAATGCTAGCTGTTAAAAAGTACTCTGTTTTGTATATGTTAGCTGGATGTTAAACTAAAAAAGGACTTTTTTGAAATTCCTGTCTAAGGATGCCCATCTATTCTTCAAAATTATTTGAGTCACATACATAATTTTTGTCATCCTTTTCATAATTAGATAGAAGTTCTGGAATTTACATCAAGTGAAGATTTTCAAAGCTGTCAGATTCTCCAACTTTTCTATCTTCAGATTTTTATAGATCTTTCATTTCCTCTCACCTCCATCTAATCTCAATTTAGGAATGAAGTTTATTCCTTATGATTTTCCTCACAATACAATCTTATATAGCCTGGAGTACCATTGACAAAAAGCAGTATGAAGCCCTTACCTTTAGCTGCTAAAATTTATTTCCAATTTTGTTACTGGAATGTGACAAAAATATTTATGCCTTTAATCCCATACATGTCCATTCATGATTTGCTCATGTTTGTGGCCAATACTAACTGTGTAAAATATTTTTAGCAGGTGGGGTACAAGTGTTTTTTATTTGGTCCAATGTCCCTTACTTCCTTGGGGTATCAATCACACAGCCATGTGGTAAAAATTATTTGTGGTAAAAAATTATTGGAGTTTTATCTGACTCATTTGGGTGGGGCCACACCTGGCCCACCCTGAAGTTACTTATGCTACTGAGGTCAGAAGGAGAACTGTCCATAGGCAGTTTTGAAGGACCTCCCCTTTGGGGGGGGGTGGAGATCGAACTCTCTCTGAGAGGAGGAGAGCCTCTTCCAGAATGGTCTTGTGCTTGCAGGCAGACTCCTTGGTCTTCTCAGTGATATGAGAAAGCTAGCAAACTTTCCAGGTGTGGTGAGTTAAGAGAATTTATCTGTATTTCTTTTTCCTACTTCCTTATCTTTGATTTTTATTAATTTCACCATTGTTGTTTAAATAATTCCCAAGTAATAAAATCTGATCTTTTTGTGGAAAAGGAGCTGTAAGGCTCCTTTCTTATTGACCTGGGAGAAATATCTAAAAGAGCAGTTCAGGGTGGAGGGAGCTTTGAACCTAAAGGTCCCTCATTATTTCTGGGACCCCAATATTTTGGTGAGTCACCCAATTAATGTTCCATATATTAAATTTAGGTCCTCACAGCCAACAAGCATTTGTTAAGTGCTGACTGTGTTAGTTACTGTGCTAGCCATTGGAGCTACAAATAAAAGCAAAATGTCATCCCTGCCATCAAAAAGCTCACTATATTACAAAGAAATTTCACATTTCATTGTTTTCCACATCATTGTGATGATTTTGAGTAGGTCCTACCTACAATCTTATTCCACCTCATTTATTTCTTTCATTCTTAGGAGCAGCTATATCACACTGACTGGGATACAGGTTTAAGAATCCAGTTTGATGTTACTACTATACATCACCTGATGGCATTTCCCTACTTTGCAATTGTTTCTTTCCCCTCATCACATGGACTTTGAAGAAGTCATGATTTTTTTTTAATTGAGAGTTAGCAAGAGGCACAGTAGAAAGAGGCCTGGCCTTGAAGCCAAGAAGACATGGCTTCAAGTTACACCTCTGACCTATGCTGGCTGTATAACTTTGTCAAGTCACCTAACCTCAGTAGTCTACGCAACACCCTAAGATCACAAGTTGCTAAAAAGATGCCAATCCACATTAGCAGAAGGAGTTTTTGCAATCAGAAAATTAGAAGTCTAGTTCCTATCATTGTTGTTATTAGGCAGCATAGTTGATAGAGAACTGAGCCTGGAGTTAGAAAGACCTGAGTTCAAATTTTTCCAAAGCTGTATGAGTCTAAGAAAGTCATTTAATCTGTTTGTCTCAGTTTCCTCATCTGTAAAATTGGGATAATAATAGTATCTACTTCCCAGAGTAGTAGCAAGGACAAAATGAGAATATTTGTAAAATGCTTTCCAAATCTCAAAGTTTTATATAAACGATCATTGTTTATTCTTGCTGTTGTTGTTGTTGTTGGTGGTGGTGGTGATGATGATGTCAGTATAGTTATTAAATTAGATTGGTCTACAAGCACCAAGGGACCTCTGCTTAGAAGGCCAAGCTCAGCTAGATACTCCTGAGGCATTGAGAATAAAACTTCAAGTCAGCTAAGAAACTTTCTCAAAACAAGCTTTCTCCTATTGAGCTAGCCAAGGTCCTGAGATTACCCTGGCCTAACTGGGGGATGCTGACAAAACAACTGATGTAAATTAGCAAACCAGTCAAAAGTTGCATGTGTGCCAGGTGCCTTGAGGAGGAATGTATGCATGTCTCAACAAGTTGTCACATGTATTCTTCTTGTTTTTAAAAAAATGTTTCCTATGCTCTCTCCCTTCCCCACCACCCATATTTTTTTTTCAGCAGGGGCAGGCACATGTTGGTTGTCTCTCTGAGCTCTGTAATATGATGACCCACTGGATACCTGGAGGTTAGTTCAGTTGTGTGTTTCACCAGCATTGGTTAATTAACCATCCTAGGAGATTGTGATTGGATATGTAACTTCATTGAAAGTGAAATTTTCACTGGAAGTGACTTGCTATGGGTCAGACAGCTAGTAAGTGTAAGAGGCAAGATTTGAACCTACGTCATCCACTGTACACACTGCCTCTCTCAAAGGAAGGCACATAAGTGCATTTATTTATTTATAAACTATATAAATGCATAAATGTACTGATGATTTTGTGTCTTATAAAACCTAAACTAAATATAATTTTAAATGATGCAATAAAAATTAAATGACATTTGATCCTACAGTCAATAGGGAGTCACTAACATTTATTGGCTAGGAGTGGCATGGTCAGAGCTGTGCTTTAAGAGAAATCACTTTGAAAGATCTGTGAAGGATGAATAGGAGAAGGGGGAGACTTGGGACAAGGAGAGGGAATGAAGTCCTGAAGGTAGCTGTGTGAGTAGAGAGAGAAGGATGACAAATAGGAAAGATATCATGGAAATAGAATTAATAAGACTTGATCATTGATTAAATATGGTTTTGGGGATGAAGGAGTCACTTAACCGTGTTTGCCTCAGTTTCCTTGTCTGTAAAATGAGCTAGAGAATGAAATGGCAAACCACTCCAGTATCTCTGCCAAGAAAATCCCAAATGGTGTCACAAAGAGTCAGACATGACTGAAAAAAGCAACTAAATTAACAACAAAGAACAGCTAGGTGGTGCAGTGGAGAGAGCAGCAGGCCTGGAATCAGGAAGACTTATTTTACTGAGCTAAAATCTGGCTTCAGACACATCCTAGCTGTGTGATCCTGGGCAAGGCACTTAACTTTGTTTGCCTCAGTCTCCTCATCTTTAAAATGAGTGGAGAAGGAAATGGCAAATGACTTCAGTATCTTTGCCAAGAAAACCCCAAATGGGGTCACCAAGAATTGGAAATGATTAAATAATGAGAACAAAAGAGAGTGAGAAGTAGAGAATGGCAAAAAGGTTTCTGACCTGGATGACTGGGAAGGTGGTGGTACTCTTGACAAAAAATAGGGGAGTTCAGGAAAGGAGTGTATTTAGAAGGGAAAAGAATATAGAGGTCTAATCCCAACTCATCCTGTGTGAGTCATTCTGTCTCATGAAAACGAATACTCATTAGGCAATGAAATAGAGTGCAGAGCCTGCCCCTCTTTGGAGCACTTACCATAGCTATGAGGTGACTTAGGGGGCCAGGAGGAGGGTAACATTGTTCTGGGAAAATAGGGATTTTGAACAGCTGCAGAGCTGCTGGTGCCCTGTCCCAGATCATAACCACCCTGAGGGACCTACCTCTGGTGGAGGCTAGCAGCAGGAAGGAGCTGAATGTATGAAGAGATAGTATTGTTGGGTTGGAGACAAGCCTTGTGCCTCATGGTCAAAGGGAGGATGGCATGTGACCCCAGCCCCTTGGGATCATGACATAGCCTCCACTTTGGAGATACCTATTGTAGACAATCTCAAAAATAATCTTCCTAAGGTGGAAATCTGACCATGTGACTCCTCTGACCCCCAACTTCCATCCTTTAGTATAAAATGCAAACTTCTCTGTTTGGCATTTAATATCCTTTCCAATTTGGCTCCAGCCTACTCCCATAGGCTTATTTACATTACTCTTCTTCATGAACCCTATCTTTCAGCCCAACTGGCCTATTTGTTGCTCCCTGAACTCAACATTCCATATCCCACCTACACACTTTTGTACAGGCTTTCCCCCATGCCAGGAAAGCATTATCTCCTTAACTCCATCTGTTAGAATGTTAGTGTTCAAGGAGCAGCCCATGTGTTGCAAGTCTCCCCTGATCTCTTTAGTTATCAGTGCTTTTCCCCACTTGAAGTTATCAAGCATCCCATTACCTGTTTTACTTGACATATTTCCCCAGAGGAATATAAGTGCCTTCAGGGCAGGGACTTTTTTCTTCTGTTTTGTCTTTGTATCTGCTGGGTCTGCCAGTGCCTAATAAAATAGATGCTTCATAAATCCTTGTTGAAATGGCTTAGAATGGCTCTCTGGAGGGTAGAGTTTAGCACAGATGGCCTCTGGGGGATTTCAGCAAAGGTGGGAAGGCTGTAAAGTTGTTAAAGCAATAATTACATCCCAAGGGAAGATATTCTTCCTTGCTAAAGTACAGTTTAAGACCCTAGGATTGGAGCCTGGAAGGAGCCTGCTCAGGGTAGTTTAATTTGGCCTGGAATGTGGGGGTTTGGGAGAAGTTGGGGTTCATTCAGCATTTATCAAGTCCCTATTATATTCTGGGCACTGAACCAGGACACGAGAGATATGAAGACAAAAAGGGAATGGTCTCTACCTTAAAAAGCATCCATTCAAGTTTGTTACTGCCTTCCCATGAGGAGGGGGGAAAGAGCACGGGGATGTGAGCCCTAGGGGAACAGCAGAGAAAGCCAATGGCTATACCACTACATCCATCTATTCTTTTGCCAATCATTTGTTGAATGACTCCTAAAGTGCTTCATAAACCTCAAAGCACCATATTAATTTTTAAAACATATTTTCACATTATGTATTTATTATTACCACAGCTACCTCTGTTCCAATTCTTGTGCTTGGAGCTATGGGGAGTCTTTTCCTTCACAAGTTTACAAATTATCCATCAAGACTTCTGTGTTCTCCAAGCCGCAGATATTTTTAATGGGAACAGTGTTTGATAAATGGAAGGAAGTACTGGGGATTTGGGGAGGCAGCTAAGTGGTTTAGTAGACAGAGTGCTGAGCCGAGAGTTAGGGAGACCTGGATTCAAATATGGCCTGAGACTCTTGCTATCTGTGTGACACTGGGCAAGTCACTTTACCCTGCTTACTTTGTTTCCTCATCTGTAAAATGAGCTGGAGAAGGAAATGGCAAATTACTCCAGTTTCTTTGCCAAAAAAACAAAAACAAAACCAAAAAAACCAAATGGGCTCACAAAGAGTCAGACATGATTGAAAAATGACTGAACGACAACTGAGAATTGTTTTAAATGTCACTGTAATGTCATTTGGAAAACAGACAAGGTAATTAAGGAATATTCATCCCTATCTTTAATTTGATTATATCCCTGGGACTTCACTCCCTCCACTAATGTAGATCACAACCCTCTTTGTAATCAATAGTCCTAGAGAATTGCCTAAGGCTCAGAGGAATTAGGTGACTAAGATCATATAGTTGGAGTTAGAAGCAAGATTTAAATTCTGGTCTTCTTGACTCCAAGTTCAATGCTATCTGCAACATGATGTCATCTTTCCTACTGTAATAATATTTTAGCAAGAGAAAGGGATTCAAATAACTCGCATTTAGATTGTGCTTTACGGTTTTCAAAATACCTTCTTCACAACATACCTGTAAGGTCAGTAGAACAAGTAGTATTATTTCCATTTTACAAATAAGGGAAATAAGGCACTGAAGAATTAAGTGACTTGCCCTAATAAGTGTTTAAGTTGACACTTGAGCCCAGATATCCTGACTCCATATCTTGCTCTCTATCTATGTAGTCCTGTTGCTTCTCTTGCCCAAAAACACAGAAACAAGTTGAGCAGAAAACAGTCCAGAAGAGGCACAGATTATTTCTCCCTAAAGGGCATAGTAATGGTCATCCAGAAGCAAAGATATCTGAGTTGGATCTTAAAGGACAGGGAGGCATGACTAAGAGAAGAGAATTTTTTTGGGGGGGCAGGGCAATGAGGGTTAAGTGACTTGCCCAGGGTCACACAGCTAGTAAGTGTCAAGTGTCTGAGGCTGGATTTGAACTCAGGTCCTCCTGAATCCAAGGCCAGTGCTTTATCCACTGTGCCACCTAGCTGCCCCCTAAAAGAAGAGAATTTCAATCAGAAAGAACAGCATAAGCAAAGAGATAAAGGCAGTGGGGTCCAGGCTGTATATAAAAGTCACTTAATAAATGCTTATTGACTTGACCATAGGGGGCAAGAAAATGTGTAGCAGAAGTAGCAGACTGAAGACCAATTTTTGGGGAACCTCGAATATTAGCTAAAAAATGTGGGCTTTATTTGTAGGCAACAGGGAGTTATTACAGATTTCTGGGCATGGATGTATGGGATCAGAGCAGGGATTTCACACTGGCAGCAGTGTGAAGGATGGAGAAAGGTTGGTCAGTTAGTCGAGAAGCATTTCCAAGAAATACTATGTGCAAAGCATTGTGGCAAGCATTAGAGAGAGAGGCAAGAAATAGCCTCTGCCCTCAAAAAGATCATATTCTAGTTGGGAAGACAACATATAGATAACAAGACAAATACAAGAGTAGATGGACAGGTGAGGAGAAATTAGAAATGAAAAAAAAAACAAGCTAAAGGACAGTAATTCCAGTTTTCCTTTAATGAAAAGAACCTGAATTAGGACTGAATCAGGGACAGTGGAAAGAGGGAGAAGGATGAAGGTGACATCAGTAGGACTTAGTGACTGATGATTGGATGCTTTGGGTGGAGGAAAGAGGAATGGTCAAAGATGATTCTGAAGTTCCAAGACAAGTATTGGAAAGATGCTGGTGACTTCAACAAGAATTGGTAAATAAGGAGACAGAACATGTTGAGGATGAAAATAATGTATTTGGACATCTTTTAACTGAAGGTTTTTACAGGATATCTAGGTGAAGAAGTTTTCAGAGATAAAACTTCAGCTCAAAACAGAGATTTCGGTTTTAATCATATAGTTGAAATGGTGTATGAAATCAGAAAGGGAGAAAGTAAACAGATTGAACAAAAATGAAATACTCCAGAATGCCTATGTTTAGAGGAGGGGAGAAAGAAGTAGCATCAGAGGAAATAGAGATGCCATAGTCAGAGAGGTAGGAGGAGAAATAGGAAAGGGTAGTGTCTCCATATCCAAGAAAGGAGAAAATTTTAAGAAGACAACGGTCCACATTTGCATCCAGTGTTTCAGAGAGCTTGTGGAGATTGAGGTCTGAAAAGACAGTGCTAGATTTGGTGATTAAGAAGCTGCTGGTGATCTTGAAATTGAAATTTCATCTGAGTGGCAGGGATTGAATCCATATTTTGTAAGATTGAGAAAGAATGGAGCAGGGAAGAAGTAGAGGACAGGCTTTCAAATAATTTGATAGGGAAGTGAACAGTGCCAACATCTGACATCTATTCAGCATGTTAGAAGCATTCCCTAACCCCATGAGGTAGCTCCTATAGGCCTTATTATTCATATTCTATATTTGAAGCAACTAAAGCACAGAAAAACTATATGAGTTGCCCATTGTCACTCAGTTAGCCAAGGCTAAAGGCAGGATATGAACCCAGGTCATGTTGATTCCAAGTTTAGGCTCTATCTGCTAGATAAAGCTATTTTTTGTTTGTTTGTTTTGTTTGTTTTTTTGTTTTTGTTTTTTTGCGGGGCAATGAAGGTTAAGTGACTTGCCCAGGGTCACACAGCTAGTAAGTGTCAAGTCTCTGAGGCTGAACTTGAACTCAGGTCTTCCTGAATTCAGGGCTGGTGCTTTATTCCACTGTGCCACCTAGCTGCCCCTCATTCTGTCTTTTTAAAAAATTTTTAGTGAGGCAATTGGGGTTAAGTGACTTGCCCAGGGTCACACAGCTAGTAAGTGTTAAGTGTCTGAGGCCGGATTTGAACTCAGGTACTCCTGACTCCAGGGCCAGTGCTCTATCCACTGTGCCACCTAGCTGCCCCTCATGCTGTCTTTATAACAGGAAAGAGAACTACCATGTGTTGGTCCTTGCAACAACCTCATGAGTAGGTACTATAGGTTTAAGAATAGGGTAAGATAGAAAATGAGTCTGAGAGTTTATGGGCATAAGGATGTCCCAGGTGAGGAAACTCTTTTTACCAATGCAGGTTTTCACCTTCTTAGCAACTTGTATTCTGAGAGAGTCTCTTAGATCATTGAGAGGTTATGTGACTTATCCAGGGTCACACAGCTAATATGTGTTAGAAGCAGGATTTGAACACAATTCTTCTTGACGGGGAGGCCAATTCTATATATTGTGCCATGCTGCCTCTCTAATACAAGCATCATTATCCTATTTTATAGATGAGAAGATTGAGGCTCAGTGATACTATGTGTATTGCCCATGATCACCTAACATGTTGGGTCTTCTTGAGTTCAAGTGACAGTCACAAGGGTAAGAGCATCTATGGAGGGATTGTTTTTCATTTCTATTTTAGGGCAGATTATACTTGATAACATTTGCATATGGCTACTAGAACCTTAGGAGCTTTAGAAAGACTTCTGTGTTCACTGGGCCAGAGATATTCTTAATGGAAATGCTGTGGGATATACAAAGGGAAGTACTGGGAATTTAGATGGCTAAATTTAATGGCATTCAAACCTGAAAACCAAAATAATTAAAGTGTATCCATCCCTATCTTTGACTGCATCCTAAAACAAGTCTTTACAATCTCATTTATGTTATGATGAAAGGTGGTCGATGAGGCATGACATTTGATTTCGATGACTTGGGCCAGTCTTTATCTGCACATATAAGCCTATTGATTTTTACTGGACTCCCTCATTAAAGTGACTAAAAAAGGAAACAACTCAGAACTAATAATCACCTTGATGGTCATCAGTAGATGTCATCCACCCCAGTGTACTGGACTCTCATTTGTGGTTTTCAAATCACATCTGGTAATCTTTCCTGAGGACGCTCTGAAACAATTACCATGGAGACCAGGACAGTGCCAAGCCATAAGTTCCAATGAAAAGGTTTTTCCATTTCTTACTACAAAATGATGGTAAATAAAGGAGCCATTGCAGATTGTTTAATCTCCTTTGAGCAAACCCATCAAAATGGAAATATTCAAGGTAGATTTTTAAGTCTGAGAGCTAATATTTTGAGCAAGGGAAAGCAAAAAGGGTCAAGGGACCATAGATTCATAGGATTATGGAATGAAATATAAAGGGAACCTAAAAGTCCATCTAGCCGAACACATCACATTTAATAGATGAGAAAATGGAGTCCCAGGGAGATTAATCAATTTTCCCAAGGTCACAGAAGTAAGTAGGTTTCACTGGTGGCATTTGAGTCCAGGTCCTCCTATTTCAGGGCCAGGGAGTTTTCTACTCTAGCAAGATACTGCCTAGATTTAGCTTATACTCCATGGATGCCCTTTATTCTCTCTCTCAGACCCTGCCCCAAGGATTAAAGGAAAAATGTTCACCCAGAAACCCAAGAAAAAGTATGAATTGGATTTTTCTTCCTCTTTTATAAAGTAATCTGAGTGAACAAATGTGTTTCTGCCAAAAAACAAAATGAGAACTATCTGTAGGATGGCATGTTCGCTCTGATGCCACCGGTTAAGGAGATGGAACACCTGACCAGGCTTCAATCTCAAGGGCATTTCTTGAGGACTCCTGCTCAGACATCACTTATCACCAAAAAGATACTTGAAGGCCTCTTCTTGTGGTCCTAACCCTTCAAATGCTCTCCCCAACATCCTTCTCTAAATAACCCCTTCTGTATTAACAGTGTGAAATTTAAGAATAACAAACACCGTATCTAGCTATAACAGCCTTCTTGAAGTATGGGATAGAAATGGAGAGGAGAGAGACATCACTCTGCTCCTCTGCAGTCAGGAGAAAGGTCCTGGACCCTCACAGAATACTGGGATTTTGAGTTTTGGGTCATCTCTTGGCCAAGGAAATGTCTTCTGGTTGGTGTGATCTAAGGAAAGGGCTTTTGGAAGGAGAGAAAGGAGGAGGGGCTACTCCTTGCATGGTTATACAAATACTCAGTTGCAGGTACACAGAATAGGTATAGAACCCAGATTTGTCCAGTTTGGCTGATAAAATTTCTCTTCCTTCAATGCTAGTTGCCTCTACCCAGTCACTCAAGCCCAGACCATTGTTCCCCCCCCCCCCAAAATTAGGTCATTCTGTGGACATAGAAAGAAGCTACTTCATGAGGCAGCTATTTCATTCAGATTGGAGATGAAGCTATTAGATTCTGGGGTGGAGGAAAGAGGAATGGTCAAACATGATTCTGAAGTTCCAAGACAAGTATTGGAAAGATGCTAGTGACTTCAACAAGAATTGGTAAATAAGGAGACAGAACATGTCTACAGTCCCCACTTTGCTCTATAGCATGTTTGCCTTCACAACTTGTGCCCCTATTGAATCCTTCAAACAGTCAAGTATACAGATGGAATCCAAATCATTTTCAGTCTGAGAATGCAGAATAATCCTCTTAATTTCACCTTGCTTCTAACCTTGGCTCATGTCAGTTTGACCTAAACTCTCTGGGTTATGGAGGAAGCAAGTTTCAGTATGTTTTCTGATTCTTTCCTGTAGTCAGACAGATTGACCTTCCAAGCCTAGTTCTTGTGGGTCTCTAAGCTATCAAAGTTGGATCTACTCTAAGTCAGACATAACTGTAATGACTGAAAGAAAGGTACCTTTTCCAACTGGCATCTATCTAGCTTCTAAAAACTCTTTCTCTGGCTCTGTCTGTCTTTCTCTGTCTCTCTATCTCTGTCTGTCTCTTTCTCTCCCCCCTCACTCCTTACTCACTCTCTCCTGACTCTCTGTCTCTCTCCACTGACTTCCTCTATCTTCTCTTCTCATCTCTTCCTCTTATCTCCCTCTCCCTCTTTTCCCTCTCCCCCATTTTTCCTCTCCTCATTCCCTTCCTATCTTGGACTTTTCTCCTTTTTTCTCTTTCCAGTCTCCTTTTCTCTCCTCTTTCTCGCTGTTCCTTTCTCACTTCTTCTCTACTTTGCCCCTTCCTCTGTCTATTCTGTTTCTCTTTCCTCACCATTTTCACAATCAAACCACACCCAGGCTCCCTTAATCCCTTGTTCAGCCAGATCCTGATATATTTTTCAGACTTTGGCAAAATTACTCATTTTAGGCATGTAGTCTTATTTCTTGGCTTATTCTTTCACATAGAATTCAAACGATAGAATGGCTCGACAGCTACTTTTGGGGTCATGAAGACTCTGACTCAAATCCTGCCTCCAACACATACTCCTGTCACCATGGGTCCATCATTGAATTTCTCAGTGGTTTAGACAACTAATACCATAACCTCCAGAAGTGTTATAGATCTACACTGGCAATGGACATTTCCTTGCTAAATGTTTCCTATGTGGACCAGATCTCCAACTCTAACCAAAACAAAACAAACTTTGAAAGAAAACCCAAATACCCAACAATGTAGACTGCACAGAAGGTAATGTTGTAATCACGGACATAACAAGAAGAGGGACAAAGCATAAGTGCTTTTCTTCACCTTCCAAGACTCAGGGGAGGAGGACAAAGTCCCTGGCCCAAAAGACATCTTAGAGAAGACTCAATTGGCAAGTGTTTGTTCAGCACCCACTATGTGTTGCAAGGAAGGACATGTCTGAGCCAGCAGTGGTGAGGCATTTTGCTGTGTCCTCCCCTTTCCAAATTGGTGAGCTTCCCATAGGAAAGCCCTGATCCTTCCTCTTCAACTCTTTACATCCAAACCATTTTAGTTTAACTTCTAAGTCCTTCTGAAATCCTCTCCTGACCCATTTTGCTATAAGAAACTAACTCCTCCAACCTTATTGCCTGCTTGGTGCTGCAGCAGGGAGGAAAGCAGGCAGTTTGTGAAGTCAGGAGAAATCAGCATTCAAATCCTGCCTCCCATGCTTACTGACTATTGGATCATGGGCAACTTTCTTGACCTCCCTTCCCCTTATCATCCTCTTCTGTAAGATGGGGATGCTAATAATAATTTGTAGTAAATATTGATTGTTTCTTTGCCTTGTGTCCTCCTGGCATGAGTCAGGACAGTGGACCTCAACTGCTTGTAAAGAACAGTTGCCCCATAGATTCTGTGGCAAAGATGGAAACTTCCAGAGCAGGTTAATGTACTCGGCTCTGTCATATGATCATGTGCTCAGGCATAGGCACAGCCAGAAGATATCCACAGACTGATGTTTCTGGGTATGCATGGAGTGTTTCTGTGGCCCATGACAGGCACAAAATGAGAATACTAGTGCCCATACTACTACCTAGCTCACTAGACTTTTGTGAAGAAAGTTCTTTGAAAACTTTAAATACTGAAAAGTCAGTTATTATTTTTATGGAAGCCTCAGACCCTTGATCCATCTAGTCCAGTAGTCTAGGGATCAGTGAACTTTCAATAAGACCCATTTGCAGGTTGGTTATTCTCATGGCCTTGAGGCCTGATTGAATTAATCATTTCAGATCTTATCAACAGTTCAGCAATTGACTTCAAAAAGATCAGAGTTCTGAGATATTTAGACTGAGCTTCAGACTCTGGGAGAATTTCTATTTCCCTCCTTCTAAATTCAGGTCAGCAAACAGATTTTCTTGAGCTGAAAAATCTTCTACCACTTTTAATTAAGAGGTGGTGATGGCAGTGGCTGATAGAAGGCACCATAAATTGGAAAATACAAATTCCTGCTTCAATAGAAATTTAAGGTTTATAAAGTACTTTCCTGAGAACACCACTATTAGGCACGTAGTTCAAATATTTTTATTCTTATTTTATAAGTAAGGAAACTGAGGTTCAGAGAGATCAGATAACTTGTCCAGGATCACAAAGCTAAGTAAGCTCCAGAGCCAGGTTTGGAAGCCCACCTCTTCCTTTTGTTCATTCAATAAACATTTATTAAGCACCAACTGTGTGCAAAGCACTTTTCCATAGCATCCTGCCAGAGACTTGAGAAGGTCTTTCTCTTGATTTTTATCAATCTGATTGCCTAATCCTTGCTTTTTGCATGAGGCAGACAAGTACATACACACACACACACACACAGAGTCATGGAACTCAGGAAGGTTCAGTATGTGACTTTCAATTATAATTAGGATATAGAATGAATTTTTTGCTGGTTTAATATTTCCACAGTACTCTAAAAGGGATCCTTACTCACTACAGGCCAGATGGATGTAGGAGGATGTACAAGGAAGTCAGAATGAAGGGTGGAGCTGTCCAATGAAGCAAATATCTAGAACAGTACAAACAACATGTGGGAGAAAATGAATGGCCCCCAAACTTTTACTGTCTATAGCATAAAGTCTATACTATGAAGTAGATAGCGCTGGACTTAGAAGTCAAAATACCTGGCTTCAGGTTTTCTCTCTGGTATTTATTAGCTCTGTGGGCATGGCTAAGTCACCTCAACACTCTAAGCTTCAATTTCCTCATTTGTAGAAATGGTAACAATGATACATACAGTACTGACCTGATGGGGCTATTTTAAGGAAAGTGCTTTGAAAAACGTAAAGCTCTGTATTATTTATCTTCTTATCATCATCCTAGGAACCCTGGAAATTCAGAAGTGTCAGCTCTAGGAACTCTATTTTTTAAATAATTTCTAGTCTATTTGGTAAGACAAGATTGATGCATGAAGTAATGAGAGAAGAGCTGGGTATTGGATAGTATAGGGAAAACAATAAATGTAAGACTTCAGAGAAGAATCAGAATGGACTGAAATAGTCATGACAAGCTTCATGGTGACAGTGGGAATCTCCCTGAGACTTGATGGACTGGTGGGATGGAGTAGATGGGGAGAAGTGAGGAGGGTATTCTGAGTGATGGAGTGAGGAGAAGTGAGGAGGGATAATCTGAGCAATGCAAAACACTAAACAAAGCCAAAAACTCAGGGTGGAGCAAAGCCTAGAAGAAAGACAAGCATTCAGAAGCAGAGATCCAGAGGGAGTGTATTCTAGGCATTGGCACAGCTTCTATAAAGGGATGGAGAAGAACTGGAAGTCAGGAAAGGAGAGCTAAGTGTGGAGAGGTAGAATGAAGTCAGACTATGAGGGACTTGGAATTACCAGGCTGAAGAGTTTGTATTTGCATTTGCATCCTAGAGATAAAAGGGAGTCATTGAAAGTTTGTAAGCAGGGGAGTAGCATGGTAAAATTTGAGCTTTAGGAAGATTATTTTAGTTGAAAGTGCATTGGAAAGGGAGGGAGTGGAAGGAGACTAAGTGGACAGAAGTGAATTGAACTGAAATGAATCCTATTCATTCTCTGGCTTCCAGGTATGATCACACTTCATTATACTAAGTGCCTAAGAACACACACTTCCCCATAGTTATTAGTGTTCTTTCCAGCCACAAATTATCTTAAATTTGCTTAAGTTTGTGGGTGTTGTCTCTCCTATAGTGGAAGGAAGACTGCTTGAGATCAAAGGCTATTTCTCATATTGTATGGCAGCTAGGGGGTCCAGTGGAAAGAGCATCACATTTGGAGTGGAGAAGAACTGAGTTCAAATACTGCCTCAGATACTTACTAGCCATGTGATGCTGGGCAAATCATTTAACCTCTGTTTGCCTCAGTTTCCTCACCTGTAAAATGAGGATGATAATTGCCTCTACCGCCAAGGTTGTTGTGAGGAACAAATGAAATAATATTTAAAGCACTCCGTGAACCTTTAAGTGTTACAGAAATGCTAGCTGTCATTACATTATCAATATTGTTATTTCCAGTGACTAGCTCAAAGCCTTGCACATTGTTGAATTGAATGGAGAAATCAGAATTATCTAAAAGTGGTATAGGGTGCCTTGGGATGTAGTTTGTTCTTCCTTACTAGAGATCTTCAGGCAAAAGTTAGAAGACTGACTACCTGAGGATATGTAGTAGAGGGAGTTCTTGCACAAGCATCAGTTTGACCTGATCACTTCTGAGGTCCCTTCCCACTCTAAGTGTCTGTGACATTGGAAGATAGATGAGAAAAGGAGAAGCCTGGAGGCAGGTGGACTAATTAGAAGCCTATTCCAATCATCCATGTAAGAGGTGCTGAGGGTCTGTATTAGGATGGCAGGTGTGTAGTAGAGACAGGGGACAGATGTAAGAGTTATAAATGATTAGACTAGACACCTGATTGGATTTGGCAATTGAGGGAGAGGGAAGAGTCAGAGATGACTTCAGAGTTCTAAACTTGGGTGACGGGGAGGATGGTTGAGTCACTGACCAAAGAAAAAGGAAGTTCAGAGAATTCATGGGCTTAGGGGGAAGATGATGAGTTCAGTTTATATAGCATGTTTCCAAGTCCCTTCACTATCTTGTGTTTTGTTTTGTTTGGTTTTGGCTTTGGTTTTGGTGAGGCAATTGGGATTAATTGACTTGCCCAGGGTCACACAGCCAGTAAGTGTTGTCTGAGTCTGGATTTGAACTCAGGTCCTCCGGACTCCAAGACTGGTGCTCTATCCACAGCTCCACCTACCTGCCCCCCTTCACTATCTTATTTGCCTTTTGTGGGGGATGGGAGTGCCCCCTAGTGTGTTACTGTCCTTCAATGAGATATTTTTAAAGTGATTAACAAAGTGTTAGGTACAGCAGGTGCTTAGAAAATTTTTATTCTCTTATTCCCTTCCTCCTCCTTGAAACGTGCAACCCAAAATGAAAATAATATTCCAGATGTGATTAGACAGAGAAAATATAGGGGGATTGTTGCCTTACTTACTCTGGACAAGATGCTTTTCTAAATTCAACCTTAATCTAAGGCCAAATTTGTTCCTTGGATTACATTATAGTATATATACATGTATGTGTGTGTATACATACATACATATATACACATACACATAAATATATACACACACCAGGATGATTGTAAGCTTTCTGAAGGCAGGGTCTACATCCTAGATTAGAATTCTTTTATTTTACCCCAATGAAACAAATACCTAATAAGTAATATTACAATTCAAACGAAGCATGGTATAATGAAAAATAAAGGTTTGGGGTTCAAATTCTACTTCTGACCTTTATAACCTGTATTACCTTGTTCATGACACAACCTCTTTGAAACTCAGTTTCCCCATATGTAAAATGAGAATGTTGGATTACTGGGGGTTCTTAATTTAGAATTCATAAACTAATTAAAAATATTTTCACATAATTTTCATATAATTGGTTTTCTTCGTAATCTAATGCATTTTACGTTGTGCACTTAAAAACATGATTCAAATACAGGGCCCCCAATTTTCATGAAGCTGCCAAAGGAATCTGTGCTACACAGCACAGATTAAGAAACCCTACGTGATCTCCAGGGTTCCTTCTAGCTCTGGAACTATGATTGGATGAGCTCTCTGCAGAGAACTCCTACATCTATACAACCAGCCCTCATCTCTCTTCTGAGCTGTTATCTTTAGCCACCAACTGTCTACTTGACTTTCCACTGGAATTTCCATAGGCAACTCAAACCCTACATGTCTGAAATTGAACTAATTTCTCCCTAAACTCATACCTTCTCCCAAATTCCCTATCTCTGTTGAGGGCACCACCACCTTGCCAGTCCATGAGGTTTACAACCTAAGAGACATTCTTAGCTCTTCACTCATATTCACCTTCCACATTCAGTCATTTGCCACATCTCATCAATTCCACTGCCTCGCCATCTCTTATATTCTTCCCACTACAACCAGCAGACTCCAAGCCCCTATCACTCCACAACTGGAATACTGCAATAGTCCCATAATTGACCTTTCTGCATCCTGTCTCTTCTGCAATTCACCCTCCACACAGCTGCTTAGTTGGTCTTTCTAAAGCACAGGTCTGACCATGTCGTTCCTCAATTCAAGTGGCCTTGGTACCTCCCCATTGCCTTAAGGTTCAAATACAAACTCCTATGTTTTGCATTTAAAGATCGTCACAATTGGATGCCAGCCCATCTTTGAACATTACTCCCTCCCCATGCATACTGTCTGCCTTAGCCCAACCAGAACCATGTACTGTGCCCCATACCTAGCCTTTCATCCCCCTCCTCTGCCTGCTCCCCATGCCCTGAGTGCTCTCTTCCACCTTTGCCTTTGGGAATCTCTAGATCCCTTCATGCCTTACTTTAAGGGCTTCCTCATTCAGGAGGCTTTTCTTTATTTCCACACAATTGTTAGTACACTCCCCACACCAATCTCTGTGCATTCTGGGAAATGTTGTATTTATTTACTTATCTGTGAAATGTGCCCTCCCCCAGTAGAATGTAAGTTCTGTATTTGTCTTTGTCTCTGTGTCTCCATCTCTCTGTAACTGTTTTTGTCTCTCTGTCTGTCTCTGTCTGTCTCTGTCTTTCTCTGTCTCCCTCTTGGTGTCTCTGCCTCTTTCTCTCCTCTCTCTCTCTCTCTCTCTCTCTCTCTCTCTCTCTCTCTCTGTCTCTTTCTGTCCTCTCTCTCTCTCTCTCTCTCTCTCTCTCTCTCTCTCTCTCTCTCTCTCTCTCTCTGGATAGCTCTGCCTCTGTTTCTGTCCTTCTCTCCCTAACCCCCCCCCCATCTCTCTCTGTCTCTATCTTATTGTCTCTGTCTCTCTCTGGGTATCTCTGCCTCTGTTTCTGTCTTTCCCTCCTTTCTGCTCTTTTTCTGTGTCTCTGTCTCTTTCTGTGTCTCTGTCTTTCTCTGTCTCTGTCTGTCTGTCTTTGTCTCTCCCTCTCTCTCTGGACCTCCTTCCCTCCCTCCCTCTTTACATGTATGCATCTATACCCCTAGTACAGTTTGAAAAGAAACATGCAAAATTGAAACATCACTAGGTTTCTGATGACTTGGCTTCTTGTCCTGGTTGCTCAATTAGTTAACTGTGTGACCCCGAGTAAGTCTCTTCACCACTTGAGGCTCAGTGCCTCAGTTTCCTTTTCTGTAAAGTGACAGAAGGTGGTGGTCTCTAAGTTCTCTTGCAGCTCAACCATTCTCTGTTGAGAAGTCCTCGCCCTCTCAGGGACATACCAGGCTCCCACTGGGCCACATCTCCACTCCCCCGGCCTGAGCCAAATCTCCTTACAGGACTTTTCAGAAGGCAATCCCTCCTCCTTCCACTCCTCCTTGCCAGTCGCTCTGACTTCAGGGTGGCATTGTACTTTTCTAAAGCCGGTATTACTGAGGCATGAAGCTTCCCCTTCTTCCTAACTCACCAGACGCTGCCAGGGTTCCTGCTAAAGGTGAACCTCTGTCATTCAAGGCCAAAGAAAGGACTGAATTAGACACTAAATTCTTTTGATTTAATGTTACAATTTACCGCTATCCTCCCCCCCCCCAACCACAATTCTATGAAAAGTCCTCCCCCACAGCAGCACAAAGACCCCCTCAGCCACCAGCTTAGAGATGGCCTGGAATGCTCGGCCGGCCCAGGAAGGGGGGAGAGCTTTCCCTTCCCCGCACTCTGCAGCCTCACACAGAGGAGGCTGGGGAGCAGAGACTCTGCATGCATCTCATGAGCGTTCTACTTTCCTCCTTTGAATGCAGAGATCAATCTTGGACCGAAGCTAAAGTCTCCCCATGAAGGACCATTCTTTCCTCTTACTTCAAGCTACAACAAAAGACACTTGAGGAGCGAGAAGCATTGCTGTTTAGTTCCTTTTCCTGGGTCCCTTTCTCCTCCTTTTCACACATCTCTCCCTTTCTCTTTGCGGCTGCCCCTTTACTCCCTCTTTATGCCTCATTGAATCCATTAGGGGCTTTATGGGCGGCTATTGAAGAATAAATTTTCCGTGGGGGACTCCTGACAGAGTCTCCACTGGCCGCAAGCTGGGGCCCGCCCCAAAAGGAAGGGAGGGAGAAGGGAGTCATTGAGCAAGAGGCCAAAGGTATGGACTGGCTTTTTCTGAACTTGATGTTTCAGGATAGAATACAAGGAACAGTTTGATAGTCTTCTTCCCCATGCTGGGCACACATGAATGTAGCAACTAGGGGAAGGGACAGGTCTGGGGGGGCGTTCCCCCTCCCCAATTCTACCTTCCCCCCGCCATTCCCTTTTACCCAAGGATTCTTAATCTGGGTTTGTGGATAGATTTTTTTGAGGGGGTGGGGCTGTTTATGAATTTGGTTGGGGAAAATTCCATCTTTATTTTTATGAATCTCTAGGTGAAATCTACTATTTTTCCCAATCATTTAAAAACGTTATTCTGAATAGGGGTTTGTAGCCTTCACCAGTCTATCAAAGGAGTCCAAGATACAAAAAAGGTTAAGAACCCCAGGTTTAGCCAGAAAAAGTCCTCATCACTCTCTCAGGTGGGAGCCTCCATCTCCAGCTTGAGGGAATCTAGTCAGGAAGGCCCCATGAATCATGTCTGAGGCCCTTTAGATCATGGGAATTGCTGGCTAATTAAGCAAGGAAATTCCATCTATTCAGCTTTGTTTGTAACAGGTTAGGGTTCTGACATCCCAGAGCTCTAAAAAGAATGGATACAGAGCATTGGAAAAGGGGGTGAAGTACAGAACTTATCCCATAGCTTCCTTTAAAGAGGCATGGGGGAGAGAGGGTGATGCTATTATCTGAAGAGCATCCTCTTCTAGAAACCAGGAAATGGGGAAGGGGGAGAGGTGGGAGAAATCTGTAAATTACTCAGATTGAATGAAGAGGGAAGGACAGGAGGACAAGGAGGAAGGAACCAGGAAAGGAAGAAAGAAAAGAAAAGGAACCAGCTGAAGAAGGGGGTGTTGGGGAGCACAATTCAGGATTGTGACTCTCTGAACAGTCCTTCAGTTTCCCTGGCAATGTGGTCACTGATTTCTGACGGGTGCCCATCTGGACATCACTTAGGCCATTTCCCCCAAGGAAGAGACTTTCTGTTATACAGAGACAGTTCTATTGGATAGAACCAGAAAGTCTAGTAAGTCAAAGTCCCCTTTTAGAACCTCAGTTTCCTTTACTGCAAAATGGGGCAATGACACTTGTGCTAACCCCCCAAACCCATCCCAAGCAAGGATTGCTGACTAGAAAGGGCCCTGTATACCTTAAATGCTATAGAAGGGGAGTTAGTATTATTATAAAGGCTGGACCAAAACTTCAAGAAATATGGACCTCAGAGATGTGCGACATGATTCCTCAGAGATTTCCTTCCATTTAAGCTATATATCAATATCTGTCTCGAGTTATACATCTCTAGATATAGATATATCTTGAAAATAGATTATATATATATATATATATATATGTAGAGGTATAGATAGAAATATATATAGATATATCTTGAATGTACCTGGTTAGTTCCATGTTCTCTCCCTCATTAGAATATGAGCTCTTTGAAGGTATGGACTAGTTTTGCCTATATTTGTATCACAAGAACTTAGCACAATGCCTGGCACATAGTAAGCTTTTACATGCTCATTGACTAATTGACCTAGACCAAATACCTTTAATTCATGAATGAGGAAAAACTGAGGCTAAGGGAAGGGACTTGTCTAAGGTCCCACAGCTAATTAATTTCAAAGACTGGACTAGAGCCCAGTTTTGCTGACTTCCAATATGGGACTTTTTTTTGTTTTGTTTGGTTTTGGTTTTTTTGTGGGGCAACAAGGGTTAAGTGACTTGCCCAGGTTCACATGACTAGTAAGTGTCATGTGTCTGAGGCTGGATTTGAACTCAGATCCTCCTGAATCCAGGGCCAGTGCTTTATCCACTGTGCCACATAGCTGCCCCTATGGGGGGTTCAAGAAAGGCTTCCTGCAGAAGGCAGGATCACAGATGAATCTTGAAGGAAGCCTGTGAAGCTAAGAGTTAGAGGTGAAGGGTCAGGAATATGCCAGGGATGGGGGACAGTCATTGCAAAGGCTTAGAGACTGGATATGAAAAGTTGGGTGTGACGATCAGAAAGCCAGCCAGTGTGTTTGATGGAATTTGAGGAAGGGACAAGGATAAGGAGAGACAGAGAAAGGGGCCAGGTCAGAGACCAAACAGAGGGGGTTGTATCTGATTCAAGAAGGAATAGTCAGTCCCCCAATAACTAAAATTTATAAACAACCTTAAGGTTTGCAAAGCACTTTACATAGATTATCTCATTTGGTTCTCACAAAAACCTGTGAAGTGTGTGTTGTTATTTTTTTTTAATTTTACAGATGAGAAAACTGAGGCTGAAAGACATAAAGTGACTTGCCCAGGGTCACACAACTAGGAAAGGGCTGAAGGCAGGGTTTGAGCTTAGGTCTTTTCTTCAAGTCCTGGAATCTATCTGTTACACCAGGGAGCTGCCACACATAATAAATATAAAGTGGTTTGAGGAGGGAGCTACTCAATTGAGGACAGAATTTGTTTTTCCTTCCTTCCCTTTCTTTGAGCTGAACATGTTAAATGACTCACTACCACCACCACCACCACCACCACCATCACTACCACTACTGCTGCTGCTATTACTCCCCCAGACAGCCCATTCTACTTTGGGACAGCCAGAGTTGCTTGGAAGTTTTGTTTTGTTTTTTGTTTGGTTGTGTTTGGTTCTTTTGTTCCAGGAAGAATGTATGTATATCATTGCAACTTCCAGCCATGCTCCTAACTCTACTCTTAGGAAACAAGAACAATCAAGTTCCTTGTTCCATGTGATAGATCTTCAAATACTTGAAAATAGTGACATGCCCCACTGCCCATCCTACCAGTCCCATAAGTCTTTTTTTTTTCACATGTTGCTTTCCCCCAGTAGAGTGTAAACTTCCTGAGAGCAAAGATTACATTATCTGAGCTTACTCTGTTACTATTTCCTGAGAAGTGTGCCATAGCATTGGTAACAATGTTCTGTCACCCCTCCTCTTTCAATCACTTCTCATTCCTTTTTTTTTTTTTTTTTTTTTTAGTGAGGCAATTGGAGTTAAGTAACTTGCCCAGGGTCACACAGCTAGTAAGTGTTAAGTGTCTGAGGCCGGGTTTGAACTCAGTTACTCCTGACTCCAGGGTCGGTGCTGTATCCACTGCACCATCTAGCTGCCCCCACTTCTCATTCCTGCTGCATTCAGTCTAAAATTCTTTCTCTGGCTTCTAAGGGCAACCTGTCTCCACACCATCTATCCAACCATCCTTCCCTCTACTCTGACCATATTTGTCATGTAATTCTCCTTCAGATAGTCCCTTTTCCTTCCTACCTCAGAACTTACAGGCAGGCCACTGGCCCTGCACATTATGTCCACTCAAGGTCCACCTCAAGGCCTAGAGTCACAGAATATCAGGGGGAAAGAAGAACCTCAGAAGCTACCTAAGCTAAATCAAATTTCAATCAGAATCCCTTCAAAATACTATCTGACAAAAGGGCCATCCTCCATGAAATTCCAGCCCACAAAGAGTCCACTCCTTGAGGCAGGGCTGTAGAGAGAGAGGCAAACTAAGTTTGGAGTCTGAGGGGCTAGGTTTGAATTCCAGCTCTGGTATCTATAGGTTGTGTGACCTTGGGCAAGTCTGAGTTTCTGTTTTCCCACCTTAAATATAAGGATATGGCCAAGGCAATCTCTAAGGTACCTTTCAGCTTTATGTCCTATAACCCTTAAACTTGGCACTCTAAATGAGATAATAATTGTAAGGCACTATCTTCTGGGGAATGACTGAACAAGTTGTGGTATACTAATATAATGGAATACTATCGTGGTATAAGAAATGATGAGCAGGGGGATATCAGAAAAACCTGGAAAGACTTACATGAACTAATGCTGAGTGAAGTGAGCAGAACCAGGAGACTATTGTACACAGTAACAGCAACATCGTACAATGATCAACTATGATAGACTTAGCTCTTCTCAGCAATACATTGATCCAAGACAACTCCAAAAGACTCATGATAAAAAATGCTATCCACATCCAGAGGAAGAATTGATGGAGTTTAACTTTTTTTGCTTTTTCTTTCTTCTGTTTTTTCCTTTTCTTCTGATTCTTCTTTTTACAACATGATGAATGTGGAAATATATTTAACATGATTGTACATATATAAACTATATCATATCATTTGCTCTTTTGGGAGGGGAAGGGAAGGAAGGAGAAAAATTTGCAACTCAAAATCTTACAAAAGTGAATTTTGAAAACTATCTTTACAAGTAATTGGGAAAAATAAAATACCATCAAGTGAAAAAAGACTAGGAATATAGGCTCCTTCTTATTTAGTCAATACCTTGAGGAGGACAATAGTTGAAATATGGGTATCTAAGGTTTGCTGTCTTCCTAATTAGTTCTGATATCTCAATACAAGACTACTCAATATAGAACAGGATATCAAAAGCAGAATTGGGTATAAGTTTTCAATGACATATTAGGAGCTAAACATATCAGGAGTATCTAAAGCAAAATGTAAAAACTGACAAAAATTCATTTTTGGTATATTCTCCTTAACTGACCCTATTTATTTCTTCTCCCTTATCTAACAGGGACCTGCCCCCTCTCATATGTCCTCAAGATCCAAAATTATTCCTCATCTACCATATACTAATCAAAACTCAAATTGTTTGAGTGCTGTTTTTAGTTATGAATCTGGTTATCTCATTAAAATAATTTAAGTAAAAATTAAAAAAACAATTATAAGGCACTTAGCACTGTTCCTAGCACATAGTAGGAGTGTTATAATACTTAGCCCCTTCCATTTCCTTAACTGACTTATTGTTTCTTTGATTTGTCCTCTGACTGCTTTGTGAATCTTTGTTTTCTTTCCCCATCTCAACTGTAAGCTCCCTGAGGGCAGAGGCACCATCTTATACACCCAGGTATTTCCCATAGCACTCAGTACAGTGTTAGACACATGATGATCAATCCATCAGGGCAGAACAATTGCTCAGTTAGTGAGAGTTTATTTCATGCCTGGTATGTGGTAGTCACTGTGTCAGGTATTGGGCACACAAAGGAAAAGAAAAAGGAAAGATCCCTTCCCTGGGGGACCTTATAGTTTATTTACTAAGTACATAGTAGGTGATTAATACTTTTTGATTGATTTATTGATTTTTATCCTCTGCCACTCTCACTTCTGAACATCTCTGACGTGCTCACATTTTCTCCCCTGTCTGATGTCCCTGTTGGTTAGGAGAAAGTCTAGTTTCTTATATTATACACTCATGGGGTTTGAAAGGTGTTCATAAGCCTTATAACTGGGCTCCTTCCTACTTGTCTACCCTTCTTATATTTTACTTCCCACCATGAATTCTAGATTCAACCACACTGACCTCCTTACTATTCCTCAAGCAGGACACTTCATCTATTTGTCAGCCTTTGAACTAACTGTCCCCCACCCCCAGAAGCTTCCTCCTGGTTTCCTTCAAGAGTCCCCTCAAATTCCATCTTCTGCAGGAAACCTTCCCCCTACTACTAGAGAGCTAACATTTTAAGGCAGCATTTTATTTTTTTATTTGGAGGTTTGGTGTTTTTTTTTTCAAGGCAGCATTTTAAGTTGTACATTTTGCAATTATCCTCTGATCTTTGCAACAACCCTGAGTGATAGGTACTATTATTATTCCCATTTTAAAGACAGAAGACTGAGGCAGACCAAGGTTAAGTGACTTGTTCAGGGTCATACAGCTAATAAGTGCCAGGATAATATTCAAATTCTATTCTTCCTGACTCCAGGTCTAGTGTTGTAGCCACTCAGCCACTGGGCTGCCACAATGTCTGCTAATGAATGTCTTCCCTTTGAGAGTACCTCCCATCTAGTCTGTATATATCTTGTTTATGCTGTTTCCTTCATTAGCATGTAAAGTCCTTGAGAGCAGGTCCTTTTGCCTTCTTGGTATCCCCTGTTCTTAGCACAGTGCCTGGAACACAGGAAGTGCTTAATAAATGCTCATTGAAGGGGCAGCTAGGTGGTACAGTGGATAAAGCACCGGCCCTGGAGTCAGGAGGACCTGAGTTCAAATCTGATCTCAGACACTTAACACTTACTAGCTATGTGACCCTGGGCAAGTCACTTAACTCCAATTGCCTCACAAAAAAAATAAAAATAAAAAAATAAATGCTCGTTTACTGGCTGACCCATCTCTACACCTCCCCTTCTTGGTTTTCCTGGCTTCCTTCCAAATTCAGCTCAAATCCCACCCTCTTCAGGAGGCCTTCCCTGGACCCCCAGCTGCCAATGTCTTCCACTCTGAGGTTATCATCCGTCTATTCTGAATATATCTCTTATGTGCCTAGTTATTTACATATTGTCCCATCAGAATGTGAGCTCCTTGAGGGCAGGGATTGGTTTTTAAAGCTTTCTTTGGGTCCTTAGTCCAGTGCCAGCATGAGTTAGTGAAAGTAAGCGAAAGTAGTATGTGAAAGTAAGTGCTTAGTGAATGTTGACTGACTGGACACATAGAGGTTAGGATAAGGATTGCACTTGGGATTTCATTGACAAGAGGAACTCCCAGGTGAGGAAACTCCTCCTATGAATGAAGGTTGGCATTTTCTTTGCAAAGAGACCTTATTTCTAAGTCATTTTACAGATGAATAAACTCAAGTTGTAGGAGGAGAACTCTTTATCTAAGGTCACACAAATATTAAGTGCCAAAACCAAGATAGGATCCCAAGTCCTTCGAATTCAACTACTCTTGTCATCCCCCTGTGATCCAGGACAGCAGGTCACCAAAGTGAGGTTCGGAGATGGCTGCTAAGCCCTGGGTTCCCATGTCCCACAGGGCTGGGGGAGACTCCAGCCTGACCCTCTGCAAGGAGGTCTTTCTGGGTGCTCACAGACCTTGCTGGGATGAGGAGGAAGAACATGACTCCAATTTGACCTCTGCAAACAGTTGGGTGCCTGGAGCACTAACCCTTACCTTCCCTGTGGATTTGGTCCCCTTCCAAATGCAGAAATAGCAAATGGTCCAGGCGGCGAGGAGGCACAGAGCCAGCTCCCAGCGGAGGTTACCGATGTGCTCGATCCCATCGGAGATGGCGAGGACTCTGCGCCTGTGGAGAGTCGGGGCACTGTGAGATAGAAGGGCAGCCTCTGGTCTACTCCCTGCTTCTCTATAACCACCACCTCCAATGAATGACACAGAGTCAGGGTGATATTTACCTTGGGGATCAGGCTCTGAGGAGCAAGGAGATACTGGGTATATAAACAATCTGAACAATGATAGCATATCTATATGCCTAGCTCACCCGGTGACGAAAGGTGACTCTTGTCACATGACCAAGAAGAAAAAAGACCACCGTCTTACTCTCCCTTCTCTGCCCCCCACGGAACCTTGAGCCTGAGGTCTTTGTTTCTTTTAAGGAAAACACACCACACTCCAACTTGTGTCAGAGAAATAGCACCAGACGGCTGCTTGTCTGAGAAACAAATCTCCAGATTTGCTCCATGAGCCCTATGCAGAGTGCCAAGCCCCTCCCCAAAATTATGTCAATCAGCCTTGGGCTGGAGGAACCTTCTTTGAGAAAGCTGAGTCCGGGCTTAGCTGGAACGTCTCGCTCTGTGTCTGTCTCCCTGGGAGTCAGATCCTGGCCTCATTCTGTATTAATTATTTAATGATTCCAATTAATGTTGGTCTGCCAGCCCCTTCCCCACAACCCAGCTCTAGCCCAGAGACATCAGTTCAGTCCTAGCCCTAAAAAAAAATTTGGCCATATTCAGGAGGTTTTAAAAAAACCCTTAGGAGCAACTAGGTGGTGCAGTGGATAAAGCACCAGCCCTGGATTCAGGAGGACCTGAGTTCAAATCTAAACTCAGACACTTTACACTTACTAGCTGTGTGACCCTGGGCAAATCACTTAACCCCCATCGCCCCACAAAAAACCAAAACGAAACAAAAAAATCCCCCCCCAAACAAATAAAAAAACCTTAGATCATCCCCTTGATTCCTGTCCCCAGTTCTAGTCCTGGCCCTTAGGTTCCTGGATCTTTCTGGCTATGAGACCTACGCTCAGGAACCCACTGAGAAGAAGAGCTAGACAGAAAGAAAAAAAAAAACAAGAAAGAACTTAATGTATTTAATTGAAATTAAAGGGATATTGCTACTTGAGTGTGATGACCTAGAGCCAGATGATATTTTGTTGGGCTCTGGAGACACAGTGGAATTGGCATTGAATCTCAAGGCAGAGGCTCTGGGTTCAAATCATGTTTCTCTCATTTACTGTGTGAATTTGGATAAGCCAATTCATTTTTCTGCTCTTCAGTTTCCTCAAGGACTCTCAGGTCCCTCTGGATCTTTAGAACTACAATCTTAATTATTATGTGGTCCTTGGTACCAGAAATAATCTATTTGGGGAAATAAAATAAACCATTGCTCCTCCTTGTTTTTGCTTTCTTTCCTATGTCTGTGTCTGAAATGAGCTCTTTCCCTGAGCCCCACCACACCATGATCCAATTTCTCCCATTAAAATCCTACTTATCTTTCAAAACTCAGCTATTATACAACCTTCTCCAAGAAGCCTTCCCTGATTCTTCCAGTTAGTTCTCTTCCTTCCCCCAAATCACACAGCATTACATTTGAAATTCCTTTCCTTATAGCTTGTCGTGCCTGATTTTTTCATGATTTTTTATGATAGTTTTAAATTTGTCCTTCCTATCTCTTCTACTAGATTACATTTCTTTAATCAATATGCATTTATTAAATTCCTGCTGTATAACAGATTGGAGGAAGGGTGGTGTAACGGCTAGAGAACTTCAGGACCATCTGAGATCAAGTTTTTCCCCTGACACATACTAGCTGTGTGACCCTGAGCAAGTCACTTAACTTGTCAGTACTCTGAACAAATCTCTAAGTTTGAAGTTGCAGAGAAGATATCCATGTACATTGGCAGAAGGACTTTCCTCACCCAGGAGTTTCTCATATCAATAAAATCCCAAGTCCAGTCCTTCTCCCTATCCCCATGTGCCAGGCACTGTGTTGCATTCTGGAGATGGATGATAAAAACAAAATAACTCCTGCCCTCTAGGCTAGGAGCTTATGTTCTATTGGGGAAAAAAGGTGGCCCTAGTTTCATAAAAGCTAGAATGTGTAAAGACCTAGGCAGTATTTTGATTTTGCCTTTCCCCTAAATGACCTTATAGCTATCATGTACTATTTCTTTCTATCTACTCATCCACCCATCTATCTATCTATCTATCTATCTATCTATCTATCTATCTATCTATCTATCTATCTATCTATCTATCCATCCATCCATCCATCTATCTAATCTATCTATTCATCTCTCCCTTCATCCTTCCATCCTTCCATCGTTTGATGGATCCATCCATCAATCTATCATCTATATCTATCGATCTGTCTATCTGTCTATCTATCTATCTATCTATCTACCTATCTACCTATACATCTACGTATCTACTTACCTACCTATCTATCTATCCATCTAATCTATCCATCTCTCCCTTCATCCTTCCATCCTTCCATCGATCGATTGATCCATCAATCTATCATCTATATCTATCAATCTGTCTGTCTATCTATCTATCTATCTATCTATCCATCCATCTATCTAATCTATCTATTCATCTCTCCCTTCATCCTTCCATCGTTTGATGGATCCATCCATCAATCTATCATCTATATCTATCGATCTGTCTATCTGTCTATCTATCTATCTATCTATCCGTCTACCTATCTACTTATCTACCTATCTATCTATCCATCTAATCTATCCATCTCTCCCTTCATCCTTCCATCCTTCTATCGATTGATTGATCCATCAATCTATTATCTATATCTATCGATCTGTCTATCTATCTATCTATCTATCTATCTATCTATCTATCTATCTGCGTCTGCGTATATAATATTTGTTCACACACCCCTTTAAATTTACAATTTGTCCCTCCCAGGGAGATTATACAGTTTTCAAGAGCAGGGACTATATCTGGAAGTTTTGTCTTTGTATCTCCACACCTAGTATTGTGCCTGACATACAGCGGGTAGCTTAATAAATGCATGTTGACTGGTTAACTGCATCTCCTTGCAAGGCTAAAGGAAGGATCCTGCTTCCCTGATCCCCCCCCTTCCCTGCATAGTCTTTCATTGTGAATGAAGCTCACTTCTTTTCCCACGTGCCTTTTATCAATCATCTCTTGTTGACTGGCCACCTCCCAGACTGAAAGCAACAAAGGAGCTCAGAACATGCTCCAGCTCTATAGTGAGATACCAGCAGATAGAGATTATTTTTACAGCTGGAAACTCTGAATTCAATCTGTTAACAAAACAAAACGAAAACCGAGTCAAACAGAAGAGTTACACATGATGTTGTTTCTCTTGCTTCCATTTTAGAAATGGAAATCTGAAAACCAGCTATGAAAGGGGACCCCCCAAAATAAAGGGGAGCTGTTTTTCTGGGAGATGGGTCAGGATGTGAGGTTGTTGGGTTGTTTGGGCTTTTTTTCACATCCGACTTTTGTACGCTGCCCATTTTGGATTGAATTGTCCCCGCTTCCTTCGTTCCCCTCCCTGCCTGATGAAGCAATGAAATGGAAATTAGATTCCTACAAGCTCAAAAAGACAAATTACTCTTTTATTTGATCAGACACTATTTGAAAACATCCTCAAGATATTTTCTTCTGTTAGCAACTTCCACTTCAACTTAGGAACTCAGCAACAAGAGCAAAAGAACAGCCAGGGGAGGGGGCAGTGGGTTTGTTTCGGCTGCTACAAGGGTAGTCTTTGAGAGCCCCATGGCTGTGGCCTTGAACTCCCAGGGACTCAGGGAACATAGTACTGGGAAAAAGCTTCCTTAATAATCCTTCCCAATGTACCAGGCCAGAGCAGACTCCTGAATAGCAAGGAGAGCTGGCTGCCAATGGCATCCTGTAAAAGAATGCCCCACAGTAGCACTGCTACAACACTCCTTGGCTCAGAGATGGCAGAGACCAGATGGGGTCTATCTGGGCAAATCTCACAATGGCCCTAGATGGGTTCACAAAGCACAATTTCTTAGGCAATAAGGGACCAAATGTTTCTGGGGACTTTTCATCCAGGTCAGATGAATAAGTTTGAGATTAACTAATCTCCCCACAAGCTGTCAGAGATAGACTATTTTAGTAGTAGGGGAAGATTTCGGAGAGCAGGGTTCTAATCACATGATAATTGTTCAGTCATTTCACTTTTAAACTCTTTGTGACCCAATTTGAGGTTTTCTTGACAAAGATACTGGAGTGTTTTGCCATTTCCTTCTCCAGCTCATTTTACAGATGAGGAAACTGAGGCAAACAGGGTTAAGTGACTTGCTCAGGGTCACACAGCAAGGAAGTATCTGAGGCCAAATATTAACTCAGGAAGATGTCTTCCTGACTCCAGGTCCAGCACTCTATTCACTGTGCCACCGAGTTGCCTGTTACAATGCTCTGCTACTACTAACAAGCTATGTGGTCTTAGGGCAGTTACTTCCCATTTCTGAGCCTCAGTTGTATTCTCTAAAAAAGAGGGGGTTGGATAAGATTTGGTATTCTTATCAGGAGGTCTGTCTGTGAACTCTAAAAAAAAAGTATTTCGATAATTTTTTTCAATGTCATTGAAAATTATTTCAATATGATTGTTTTCTTTTGTAAACCTTTGCATTTTCAGTGCCAAGTGAGACAGCATATGTAAAACTCTTTGC
Organism: Dromiciops gliroides; assembly: GCF_019393635.1. Taxonomy (NCBI): domain Eukaryota; kingdom Metazoa; phylum Chordata; class Mammalia; order Microbiotheria; family Microbiotheriidae; genus Dromiciops; species Dromiciops gliroides. The sequence continues at coordinate 709,136,782 of NC_057861.1, forward strand.
AAGCTTTAAAGTACTGTAATAATGTAATAATGCTAGCCATTATTTATTTGTTTTTAAAATGTTATTCTGAGACAGGTTCCATAGGCTTCACTTACGTCCATGACACAAAAATCCTGGACTAGGTAATCTCTAAAGTCCAATCTGGTTCTAAAATTCAGAAGTTCTATCAGAACTGGACTCTATTTCTCCTTTTGCCACCTCCTTACTGTGTACCTTTGAATAAATTGCTCCTTTCATCTGATCTGCCATCTATAAAATGGGTGTAACAGTTTGTGATCCTTGATAATGAATGAGGTGCCACAGCTGAAAGCAAGTTTCTTTGGAGGAGAAGGATTCTAAATCCTGGTGGAATGTAGATAATCACTGTTTTTCTTAGTCTTTTCATTAAATCTGGTCTGAATTCATTATAGCATTAAGAGTCTTGTCAATAAACTATATTAAAGGGGCAGCTACAGCTAGGTGGCACAGTGGATAGAGCATTGGCCCTGGAATCAGGAGTACCTGAGTTCAAATCCGGCCTTAGACGCTTGACACTTACTAGCTGTATGGCCCTGGGCAAGTCACTTAACCCCAATTTCCTCATCCCCAAAGAAAGAAAGAAAGAAAGAAAGAAAGAAAGAAAGAAAGAAAGAAAGAAAGAAAGAAAGAAAGAAAGAAAGAAAGAAAGAAAGAAAGAAAGAAAGAAAGAAAGAAAGAAAGAAAGAAAGAAATGAACAAACTATATTAAAGAAATCTAGTTCTGGGAGCAAATCTGGGGATGTGCTTACTACCTTCTGAACAGTTGATGAAGGAACAGTTCTGTCAGATTGTGGAATGATATGAAGGCAAAACTAAGTGCACTTTTAGAATATAAAATATCAGAACTAGGACAGACCCTAGATCAGAGACAAGTGGGAAGGACCTTAGAATCTGCAATGTCAGAAATAGATGGAAACATAGGAAATAACATGTTAGAACATAGGATGTTAGAGTTGGAATGACCTTCGAGATCATTTGGTCCAACCCCCTCTTTATACTGGTGAAGAAACCAAGACCTAGAGGGGCAAAGTGACTTGTTCAATGTCACAATTCAATCTGTGGCTGAGTTTAGAATTAAAACTCAGGCTTTCTAACATACACTTCAGAATTCTTATATACACATCCATTTTTGCTCAAGGGAATATTTACCAAGTAAATAGTCATTTTTAGGTTTTCTTCAATGTTCCTTGGTTTTGATTCCTTCAAAGAATATACTTTTGCTTCTAGATGAGGTTTGGTGTTGTTTTGACATAGTGAGATGTGTCTATCAACATGATTCTGTCCCTTGAATAATTAAAAATGATCTATTAGGCAAGACTTTGCTGAATTAGAATCATGACTCTATCTCAGTACATCTGAGAATGGTTCTTTGTTAAAACAGTTTTAGGTTCTTGCTTTGAAAATAATACTATTGTATATTCCAAGGAAGTTGATAGAACAGTTCGATATACACCCAAATATTTATAACAGCATTTTTAGGTAAGTAGCAAAGAAGCAAAAACAAAAAGGAAGGAGCCCTTCAACTGGGGAATGGGCAAACAAATTATGGTACATTAATGCAGCAGAGAATTACTACACTATAAGGAACTATGACTATTAATGCAGAAAGGCATTGGGAAGATGTGGTATCTAGTAGAAAGTGAAGCAAGAACTAAGAAAATAATATATACAATTAAATATGTATATGAAATATATAATATATAATATACAATGTAATATACATGAAACAAACAATGAAATATACAAAACAAAAAAGGGGAAAGACAAGAACAATTGAAATTGAATGGTGAGTAAGTGGTGAATAAATGGTGAGTAAATATCATAACTGAGCATAGCCTAAGGAGAGATAAACATCCACCCGTCTCCCTTCTTTGTAGAGTTGGAGACCAATGGAGGTGGAACACACAGTGTCAGACTGATTGGTGTATTAGTGAATTTTGGGGACCTGCTTCCTCCTGCCCCAAACCCTTATCTCTTTTTAATTCTTCACTATAAAAGGTCTGGAAGGGATATATTGAGAAATTAGGGTGATGCAAAAAGAAGGCATCATTTAAAAAAATTTAGTCATACTGTTTCAATTGACTTATCAATCTGCATTTACTGACCTGTAACAATATCACCATGTCTGTTGATGTGATTTAAAGAAGATAAGGGGATTAAATACTTAAATTAAGCCTTTAGTTGTTTCATGGGTTAGTTCTGATCAATTATTAAGCCCATTTATTCTCTCTTTCTGAAGACTTATGTGGTCAGGACCATGGATTGTATTAAGCAAAAGAGGGTTTATTTCATTTCATTTCATTCATTTATCTATTCAGTCATTTATTTATTTACTTATTCATTCATTCACCCATCTATTTATTTATTTATTCATTCATCCATCCATCCATTCATTTTTATTTGTTTACCTGTCTATTTATTTATATATTTATTTATCTATCTATTCATTTGTTTACCTATCTATCCATTCATTCATTCATCCATTTACTTATTTATCTATCTATCTATTCATTCATTCATTCATACATTCATTTATTTATTTGGTGGGGGAATAAATGTTAAGTGACTCACCCAAGGTCACACAGCTAGCAAGTGTCAAGTGTCTGAGGCCATATTTAAACTCAGGTGCTCCTGAATCCAAGGCTGGTGCTTTATCTACTGCTGACCCAAGAAAGTTTATTTTAAAGGAATGGGGTTTTGCCCTGAGGGAACCCTAAAGAAAAGAACTCAGAGGTTCTGCAAAACAGGAAGCCAGTGGACTAGCAGAATAAAGACTGGATAAGGACTGAGAAGGCCTGAATTCCAGTCCTGGTCCTGCTACTAACTCACTGTATAGACTAGAGACTGATCTTTATTCAATTAGTCCCTTCTCTTGTCAAAAAGGAATCATAAAACTGACCTTGTCCAACCATTCTGAAAAACAACTTGGAATAGTAACAGATGGAAATAATTAATGTTGGAGAAATCTAGAAAAGGCAGGGACATGAATACACTGTTATAGGAGCTATGGATTGGCTAAACCATTCTGAAAAGCAGTTCTGAATTACACTGACAAAATGACTAAAATGTCCAAACCTTTTAACTCAGAGAACTCATTACTAGCCATATACCCCAAGGAAATAAAAAGAGACTAGAAATATTTATAATAGCATTTTTTTTTGGTAGTAACAAATAACTGGAAACAAATGTCCATCCATTTGGCAAATGGCTAATTGTGACACATGATTAGAATGGTAAAATGGAGAAATTGTCCAATGTGATTTCTAAGTCTCATTTCAAATCTAGCTATAGGATTATATCAAATACTATTATATCATAAGGAACTATGAAGAATGTGAGGAATAGAGAGAAGTATGACTGATGAAAAGCCTGAAATGATGAAAAGTGAAGGAAGCATAATCAGGATACTAACATACGTAATGATGAACCATTGTTAGGTGGAAAGAACAAGAAAAATGAAAAGGGGGGAACTGAATGTTATGGAATTATTATGCCCAGGCTTGATCCTGAAAAGGAGCTAAGAATATGCCCCTCCCTCCCTTCACTGGAGAGATATGGGACCATGGGTACAGAATAGTACATAGACTGACTTGGTTGTCATATTGGTTAGTTTCATGGAACTGTTCCCCTCCCCTCTTTCTCTTTTACTCTTTGTCACAAGGAATAATTCTTTAAGTAGGGGTGGGGTGAGGTAAGAGTACTATATTTGGAAATGAAAGTTATATAAAAGAAGTTTTAAGTAAAAAAGCTACCTTACACTTGTATTGTGGAAAATCAAATGGGATAGTGTATTACAAACACCTTGTAAGCTCTAATACTCTACCAAAGGATGGGGGGCAGGGGGAGTCACTTTTCTCCTTCAGGTTTACCTGCCAAGAGGCTGATGAACTGCAGGAGGGGTTCAGATTATTAACTGGATATAGGCTGGACTAGCAGGCTCATAAGGCTAACATTCTGTGTTGTAATTTGCTGGTAGAGTATCCAGCTCCTTCCTTCTTAGAAACTATAGGGTGTGTGTAGTAAGGTGAAGGAATTAGTGTATGGATTGCATTGGATAATTACTTTAGGGTCTATCCTCACCCTCAAACAACATTCACTCTTCTTTGGGAAACCCCCAAAAAATAATGTGGTAAAGTAAACAAAGTACAAAATTGAGGGAAGATCGAAAGGCCCCTGGATTCAATTTCATAGGATGCTCATCTATCCTATGATTCCTTATACCCCCTCATACATGTCCTCCAAATGGGAAGAGACAGATGGAAAGAAAAAGAAATCCTGAAACAACAGGGAACATGAAGTGGAATGCTGAGAGCTGATGGGAGGAAGCTAATGAGACAGATGGAGAGTTGTCCACCCTGTAATTCACTTTCTCCTCCATCTCCTCCCCTTCCTCCTCTTTTTCTTCCTCCTCTTTTTCCTCCTCCTCTTCTTCTTCCTCTATCTCCTTCTCCTCTTCCTCCTCCTTTATCTCCTCATCCTCACAAACAGCCAAAGATTCCCATCAGATGCTTTGATATTGGAATTTAAATCTGCCTGTAGGAGAAGGAATGGGCTTCTATAGCTAAGACCCTTACTACCACCCATGGTCAGATCACTAATTCTCCAGTGAATATTTGTCTTCCTTAGCTTTCCTTCCCATATTGCATGCTTCTTCCTCCTCCCACACTTTTCCTACCTCACTATCAAGGGATGATCTCAGGAAAAAAAAATGTGAAAATTGGCAGTTTTTTCTCTGACTTCTCAATCACAGAAGTGATCTCTATACCCTGATGCCTATCCCAGAGGTCCTAGATTCTTCCCTGAACCTCATATCCCAGAAGCCCATATTTGGGTCATTCATCTAGGAGAGCTGCCACTCTATATTCCTTCTTTTTCCTCCCTCCTTTTTCTTGAGTCACTCTCTCATTATGTGGTGCTGGTAGGGTTTCAAGTTCCCCATGAAGAGAAGAAGGGAAGAGAAGATGGAGGAGGCTTCTCCTCCATTACCCTGCATCTAGGACTTTCCAATTGTTCCAGATTTTCTAAGAGCCTCTTGGAATTATCAAGAGACTCCCAGCTTCCAGACCAAGTTATTTTTCTTCTGAGGAGGCCTTGGACAACTATACATAATTACTGTGCCACCTCGTGGCCACACATGGAAAATATACCTTTCCCAGCATACCAGGGTTCAAAAACGTATGTAACCAGGTAAGATTATAGAGTGGGAGCTGAAAGAGAATTTTGAGCCCAACCCCTTTATTTTATAGTTGAAAACAGTGAAGGCCCGATAGGTTAAATAGCTTGCCAAAAGTCACATGATAATAAATGTCAGTCAGGATTTGAATACAGTACCCTCTGACCCTGTATCCAGCACTTTTTCCAATATGTTGCTCTCCTTCTGTCAATCCCATTCCACAGGGAAACAGAAGCCTCTTCAACAATTGCCTCAAAATTCATCAAAATGAAGGTATATGAGTTTGTCAAACCTTCCTTCTCTAATGAATTTTCAGTTTCTTCCTTCCTTCTTTCTTTTTCCTTCCTTTCCTTCCTTCTTTCCTTCCCACCCATCTCTTTCTCTTCCTTCCTTTTTTATTTTTTATACTTCAACAACCCAGTTTAATGTTGTTAATAATGGGGAAACTCTTAGGGAACAATAGAGGGAGGAAAGCCAAGGAAAAAATGAGCAAGGGTTTGTCTGGAATTACCGGGGTAGATGAGAGTCTAAATATCCCTGGATGTTGGTGGCATTATGCCCAAGACTTGACAGAATGTTATGAATCTGTAGGGGTGATCTGCCTTGCACCAGAACTCTCTATCCTGTAGCTCCAGAATTACACTTGATTGTCTCTCCTAGACTGTCAACTTGACTTTCTAAACCATAAAACTCTATAAACTGGCTGCCTAGCCCAACTTCCTATTTCTTTCAAAGGTATCACCCTTCCCTAGTAACTCAGATTCAAAATCTTCAGGTTTCTTTTGATCCTCTTCCTTTTTATTCCTCTTATCTGTCAGGAAGACCTGAGTTCAAATCTTATCTCAGATGCCTACTAGCTGTGTGACCCTATGCAAATCATTTAACCTCTGTTTGCCTCCATTTCCTCAATTGTAAAATGGAGATGATAATAGCACTTACCTGCCAGAGCTGTTGTGAAGATCAAATAAGAATATTTTTAATGTCTAACAGAATGCCTAACACATAGTAGGGGTGTGTGTGTGTATGTGCACACACATATATACACACATCCATATAAATGCACAGTCTGTGTTTTGAAGTATAGATATTATTTTAATGATGGGAAGGTGGGGTCATGCTGATGTAAAATAAAAAGTTCAGAGAGCATGAGCTAGACCCATTAGGAGGTCAGTGTGACTAGAATAGAATGGATATGTTAAGGTATAGTGGGAGATCAATTTGGATAGATTGTTTGTGAGCAGATTCTAAAAAGCCTTGAATGTCAAGTCAAAAAGTTTGCCCTAAATCTAACACTCTACAGAGAGATATTGGAGGCTAATAAAGAGGAAAGTGATAGGATGGAAATCCTAGTTTAGGAAGATGAATTTGATGGTGAGTAATAATATTGGTAATGAGTAAAAATAGTAATAATAATAATAGCATTTCTATAGGGTTTTAAGATTTACACAGCACTTTACAAATATTATCTTCTTTAATCCTCACAACACCCCTGGAAGTATTGTTATCTTACTTTAGAGATGAGGAAATTGAGGCAGAAAGAGGCACATATTTATTAAGGAGATCTTAGAATACAATATCTCCCAAAGCAAAACAACAACAAGAACAATAAAACCATGTACTAATGCTCTGCAAAGTTACATGTAATCTTACAAAAGAAAGAAAATTTTTAATGGAATAAAGGACTTCTGATAATTTCTTCCCTCCCCCCTGCCAGGGCAATGACAGTTAAGTGACTTGCCCAGGGTCACACAGCTAGTAAGTGTCAAGTGTCTGAGGCTGGATTTGAACTCAGGTCCTCCTGAATCTAGGGCCGGTGCTTTATCCACCGTGCCACCTACATGACCCCCTGATAATTTCTAAAAAAAAAAAAAATACACCAGAGGTGAATAGAAACTTTGTAATGCAAACATAAGACTTAAGAGAAACCTAGAAAATTTACTTGAGCAATTGGCAAGGGTTGTATGATGTAGTGCTAACATTCTAAGAGAGGAAGAAAATACAATTATCCCTTCAGGACCTTAATGTTTTCAAAGGGTCTTGAGAGAGTTAAGTAAATAAGAAAAACAGAGGACCTTGGGGATAAATTGGTTCTGTTCAGAGGGTTTTAAGAGAGGGAAAAGAAGGTAAAAAGGAATATATTAATACAGAAAGGGGAAGGCAAGGACTGGAACATTATGAAGTGGGACTATAATCTTCCCAGTCCCTGATGTTATTCCCTTTTAATTCAGCTAAGATCACATTAGTTTTCTTAGTTGCTGTAACCGAGCTTTCAGTGTACCAAAAAGCCCCCAAACCACCTCCATTTTCTATATCTGAAGTTGATTTTTTGAACTCAAGTGTATTTATCCCTATTAGAATTTTATCTTATTTGAGTTGGCACAAAATGCCCAATCCTGTCAAAGTGTTGCTGAATCTTAACTCTGTGATTTAGAGTGTTGACTATCTCTCCCAGCTTTGTATATTTGTGCAAATTTGATAAGTGTGCCTTCACTGCCCTTACCCAAGTTATCAATAAAAATTGTTAAACAACACAGATCTCTGGGGCATTCCACTAGAGATAAATATGAGAGCCAGTAGTTAGATTACTCTTTGTATAAGACCATTCAACCAGTTCCAACTCCACCCAGTTTTCCATTGTCTAACCCACCTTTCTCTTTTCTATAAAACGTAACATGAGAGACTTTATTAAAGAACTAGCCTCTTCTTTAATAAGAGGAATACCTGGATTAAAGTCCCACATCTAACACATATTAGTTGCAAACCATTTAACCTCTCAACTCTCTAAAACTATAAATCACAGGAAAATTGCTAGTTTCCATTGATAGAAGGCAGTTAGTTAGGTGGCACAGTGGATAGAACACTGGGCTTGGAATTAGGAAGACTCATCTTCATGACTTCAAATCCAGCCTTGGACACTTAATAACTATGTGACTCTGGGCATAAACTTCTGTTTGCCTCAGTTTCCTCAACTGAAAATGGAGTTGATAATACATTCTAGCTACATTTTAGGGTTGTTGTATCAAATGAGTATTTAATAAATGCTCATTTCATTTTTTTCCTATCAGCTTATCAAAAGAAGGAATGAGGTTAGCTGGATATGATCCATTCTTGATGAAACCCTGCTGACTCCGTGATTATCATCTTTTTTTTTTTTTGCACATACACTAACTGTCCTTTTAGTAACACTTCCTAGAATTTTGCCAAGAATCAAAATCAAGCTTGCTATTCTATAGTCTGCAGACTCCATTTTCTTCCTCTTTCTTTTTTCCTTTTCTGTAAATTAGCACATTTGCTTTCCCTTTCTTTCCAACTCTTTTTTTCCTCTTTTAAGTTTAATCCGCATTTTCAATACTTCCCTCATAATTTTCTGAAGTCTAGACAATAAAAAAATAAAACAAGTCCTGATTTGGAGTGTTTGCCAATATCTGAGGGGTAAATGCTTACCCTAAAGACTGAACAAGCAGCTCTCTGGCAGAAGCTGGCTTCAGCACATCTGTCTGGTTAAAATCCTCCCCTCCTCCAACCTGTCTAGTCACTCAGGTTCACAACTTTGTAGTCATCATTGACTCTGCCCTTTCTCATGCTTTCCATAGCTAATCAGTTGCTAAATTTTATTGATTTCACCTCCACAAATTCTCTTGCATCAATCCCCTTTTCTCTACTTCTGCAGCCCGTCTGTATGTCTCTCTCTTTATCTCTGTGTTTCTGTCTCTCCATATCCCTCTGTCTCTCTCTCCCTCCTGCCTTCTCTCTCTCTTTCTCTACACCTCCCCCTCTTTCCTTCTCTCCTTCTCTCCCCTCACCCACCTCTGTAAAAATATTAGATGTAAGAAGAATTGTGAGAGGCAGTTAGATGGCACAGTGGATAGAGCACTGACCCTGGAGTCAAGAGGACCTGAGTTCAAATACAGCCTCAGACACTTACTAGCTGTGTGACCCTGGGCTACTCACTTAACTCCAATTGCCTTCAAAAAGAAAAGAAAGACAAATAAAAGAATTGTGTTCTATCTCCAGCTCTGCCACTTACTAGCTGTGTCCCCTTAAGCAAACCACTTGTTCACTCCGAGCTTCACTTTCTTCATTTATAAAATGGGAATAACAACATAACCAAATAACTTTAATTCCCTGGTCCTACATGTATCTTGTAATAGAAAAGACATAGAGGGAACACTGAATTTGGAGTCACTTTGAAGTATATACACACACAGACACATATATATAAAATATGTGTATATGTATATAATACATATGTGTGTATATAAATATGTGTATGTATATGTACATATATACATATACAAAATTTACTTAATGGATCTCTTGTCTCTAGGATAAAATACAAAATCCTTATCCTGGCATTCAAGGACCTTTACAAACTGGATGTTGCTGGTTTTCCTGCCTTATTTAAGATTATTTCCCATCAAACATTTTTCATTCTACTCATTCTACCCTGTTAGTTGTTCCCTTGTACATGACATTCCATCTCTCAACTCAAGAAGTTTCATAAGTGGACCATCTCATATCTGGATTTAGCCTCCATTTTCACCTCCCCCTCTACCCCACAGACTTATTCACTTTCTGCAATGGTCAGCTGAGGTACTAACTTTTACTCAAGATTTTCTCAAACCTCTAAGCTGTTAGCTCTCTGCCTCTTGAAAATTATTTTGAAAACAAAAGAGGAGAAAGGTCCTGTGAAAATCATGTAGAGATCATTAAAATCCAACTCCATTTGAGCTTGGGAATGAATGCTAAGGAAAATATCAAGAGGTATTTTTAGCTATTTGGGGAGGAAGAAGAAGATCAAAGAAGGAATAGGACCAGTGCTTGGATAATAATGGATGATGGTGAGAAGGCAGAATTAAACAAATATTATTTTGCTTCATTTCTCTAACAAGAAGAATGACCTTAAGATTGTGAATAACAGACTGAAAATGGTCAACAGGGAGTTGAAACCCAAGCTAAATGAGTAGATATCAAGACAATGCCTAGTTCTCTGTTGGGTAGAAGGAGCAGTGGACTTTGGGATAGGCCAGTTGGGTTCAAATGCTTGCCTATAGCTGTTACTTGTCTTGTGACCTTGGCCAACTTAGTTGACATCTCTGAGCTTCATGTTCCTCATCTATAAAATAGGGATAACAATATTTGCAACATCTACCTCACAGAGTTATCTTAGACAAGGTCCCAAGGCAAGTAAAGGCTAAAAGCAAGCATTTGAACCTGTCTGTCTTGTCTTCAAGTTCCCTACTCTTTCTACACTATAGGCACTTTCCTCTATTTGGATCCTGTTGGGCAGTTTGGTGAAGTCTTTGGACCCCTTTTCTGAATCATATTTTTAAAAACCACAAAATAAAGCCTATTTATGACAAAGGAAACAAATATTGAAATACAGTTATCAAAATATTTATTAAGGATTCAAGTACATAGATTAAGGCCCCTTAATTAATTAATTAATTAATCCAACCATCTCACTTTTACAGATGGGGCACATGAATACTCAGAGGAAAAGGGCATGAAACTACAAATTATAAGCATAATTGCCAGAGAGACAAGCCCTCTTCCTTGTCTCCCTCTTCAGAAAAGTATCAATATTCCTCAGGTTTCTAGGAAAGAGGTGACTAAGGGAGGTTCAACCTGGGAGATCAATCCAGGTTTCCCTTCTTTTAAGGACATGCATTGAGGGGGAACTTCTGGATCTTTCTCCCTTTCAAACTGTTCCTTTTTCAAGGACTATTTACATGTGGGAGGCATAGAGGAAGAAGGGAGGGTCACCTGTGACTCATGGGTTGTGACCTACAGTTACTGCCTGATCCTGTAAATATCAGCCTCCCAGTTATGATCTTCAGATTAGAATTAAGAAGAGCCTTCTGAGGATTTAGACTTGAATAAGCACATTGATGATTAAATGCAGCTATAGTCACTGTTGTTTCTGGGCATTGTGAATGTAAATTTGGAAGTATTTGTCATGCCAGCCAGCCCTAGTAGCTGACCAAAGAGGAGTACACTGTAAAGTAGGCATCAGTTCTTATAAGAACAAGTGACATTTCTGATGGATAAACAACTGGAGCCATGAAAAGTTTACTCCAATGCCTCAGTGTGTTCTGGAGGTAACTCTGCTTTCATGAAAACTATGCCAGTAAAGGAAAATCCCTGGTAGTTTCAAACAGGTTAGAAAAGTTTTCGAGAAGGGGCTAATGGTTAACTGCATGTCTGTTTTCCAAGGACCAAGGGTCCCAAATGTCATCTATTAAGGCACAGGAGGTGAGGGAGGAGTGAAAGGAGGAGCAGCATCAAAGGAGGTAGGACCTACACTGATAAAATGACAGATCTTATGAGTAATGAAGTCTTAGTAGCAGAAGGAATACTCAACGTGGAGCCAGCAGATCTGATTTCCTATTCTGGTTCAGTCACTAACTTGATGGGTGACTTCTAGCAAATCCCTTTGCCTCTCTAGGTTCTATTTCCTTCTTACCACCTAACTACATAATTACCTGAGACTTATTCCATCTCTCTGAAATAGGATTCTATTTCCATCAAACTAAGTACATATATAAATTTGATCATATATCATAGGACATTGATCCTGGCATTTGGAACTGGAAGGAACCTCAGTGGTCATGTGGGCTAATCCCTTCATTTTATAGAGATGGGAAATTCATAAGCACCAGCTGGAGGAGGTATGTCTAGACAGCAATTTGTCTGCAAAAGATCCCAAGGTTTTAGTGCACTGCAAGCTTCCCATGAGTCAGTGGCACAATATGACAGGCAAGAAAACTAATGAGAGCATGGGCTGTAATAAGAACATGATGATTTCCAGTAATAAGGAGGGGATGTTCCCTGTGTACTATGCCCCTGTTGGGGCACATCTGGAGTACCGTGTTTATTTCTGGATGCCACATTTTAGGAAGGACTTTGATAAGCTGGATAGTGTCCAGAGGGGATCAAACAGGATAGCGAATAGCCTTGAGTTCATGCCCCGTGAGTTAAAGACCTTAGAGACATTTATCCTGGTAAAGAGAAGATTGGGAGTGGGGGACATGGGAGGATAAAATGGAATAGATATTTTCACCAATTGAAAGACCATCACCTAAAAGAAGAATTGGATTTATCCTGCTTTCCCTTAAAGAGTAGAACTAGAATCAATTGGTAGCAAATATAGGATCAAGGTTAGAAAAATGACAACAATGAGAACTCTTCTAAAGAAGGATAGACTGTCTGGTTGGGTAGTGAGGAAGGAGTCTTCAAGCAATGGCCCAACTTGTTTTAGTTGCTACAGAGGAAGTTTGTCAAGTATGGATTGGGCTAGATGACATCAGAGATCTCCTTTTATTTGAGGTTCTCTGATTCCAATTCTGTGAAACTGAGGTTCATGGGAAGAGAGTTGACCAAGGTAACTTAGTAAGTAGCATCATTACAAAAGGGGATGTTTATTATCACCCCTTTGAGTATGCCAAGTACTTTAAATAGCATTATCTCATTTGACCCTTTAAAATTATAACATGGAGGATACTTCAGGTATTATTATCCCCATTTGAAAGATAAGAAAATTGAAGCTCAGACTTGCTCATGATGACATAGCTAATAAGTGTCAGAACTAGGATCTGAACTCAGGTTTTCCCTATGCCAGGTTCAGCACAATATCCACCATAACAAACTGCTTCTGAAGAATAAGTGGTTCTGTTAAATACATAAGGAACAACTATGGCAAAACCAGAATTAAATATGCTTTTAAAAATCTGTTTCTTGCCTCTGTGTGACTAATGAATCTCTTGCTCCATTGACCTGTGTCATTATGTGATTTTTTCCAGATCAGAATCAGAAAGTTGCTTGATAACACCTGAGAAGAGGACTTTTGGCCAAAGTTGGATATAAATTGGGGCATATGAACTATTGCATTTCAAATATTAATTGAATTGATAACAGGAATTGCTGGCTCAAACTTGCCTTCTAACATCATAGATCATAGTTATGTAGAGTTCTACAGTTTACCAAGAGCTGGCTTGGAATGGAATAGAAGCACATTCCTTTTACAGATGAGGTAATTAAGTCTCAAAGCCTTTAAATGACTCAGGTCAACATCCCATAGCAAGTAAGTGGTAGGACTAAAACTCAAGTCCAGGTCTTTAGTCCCCATGTTGTCAACCTTTTCCACTAGATGCCATTAAGTTGCCTTTCTGAAAATGAATTCAAAACCATGTGTACTTTTGAAAGAAATGTTTCAGTAATAGAGGAAGGTCCCTTTGTCCATCAGGTGTGTATTTCACTTTGCTTCTCTAAGAGATAGTTGCCAAGAACAAGGGTCAGTGTATGTCAGATTACAACTTTTTGGAGAGCTGATGAGGATAGTGGAGGTACATTCCCATAATTGTTATCATCAATTGTAATGATTAATAACAATTTTATACAGTACTTTAAGGAATGCAAAGTGCTTTGCATTTATTGTATTTCATGATCATCACAACAACTTTGTGAGGTAAGTGCTAATGTTATTCCCATTTTTCAGCTGAGCAAATTAAGAATGAAAGGGGTGAAATGATTTGGCCAGAGTCATATAGCTAGTGTCTGAGGTGGGATTCACATAGCATCTTCTTGACTTTAAGTCAAGCACTCTATCCATGGTGCTGCTGACAAGCACCAAGGGAAGTAGAAAATCCCTCACAGAAGTGATGTCACCAAAGAGAAGCAGCAACTGATCATGGAGAAAATGATAAGCACTGAGGAGTGGTGCCTTTCTATAGCAACAATGGAGCTGTTGTGCTGAGGTTGAAAGGGCCCCAGAGTTGTGTGCTGGGTCAAAAACTCACACCCATCACCCTCTCTGTAAGTGGCCACCATTTTACTGTCTTGGGTTAAGGTAGTGTCATCAACAGTATTTCCCTATTAAAACAAACATATTCTTTGTATAGTGTTCATGTTACTGACACCAAAAAATAATAAAGGGAACAAAGGAAAATATGGTGACATGGACTGTCACTATTTCCTGCAAAAGGTTAAGTAGTGTAAAGTAATAGCCATAACAAGGAAGCAAAAAGAGTCTAAAAACATTGAAAATAAAAAAACAACAACATTTTATCTCCTTGCCAAGAAGAGATATGGAAGTTAAGACAGGAGCAGCTTAGCATATAAACTCATTTGCAAAACATTACAAAGGAGATGATAGAAAAATGGCCAAAAATCCTTTTTATAAAACAAAAGATTTGATGGAGGGGAAAATAAATCTGCAGAAGACAGATTCGGCTATGAGGCCCAACTAAGCCAGATCACCCAACCTTTCCCCATTCATCTTAATTCCAGTGCCTGTCCTCTATTGATTATTTTCCATTTAACCTGGATGTAGCTTGTTTGTTCACAATTGTTTTCATGTCGCCTCCCCATTACCTTCTCAAGGACAGAAAATATATTTTGTCTTACTCTGTATCTCCAGTGTCTGTGCACATAGTAGGTACTTAATAAATGTTGTTTGACTGACTGATCCAGACAACAGACCAAAATTGAACAGAAGAAAGTTAGATTGCATTTGGGAAATTTAGTAGCATTTTGAATGACTCTGAGCTGCTTGCTAAACCCCAAATCCATTAAAAGAAAAACAACTAATATCCTTTGAGCAATACCATATGGTTATAAATCATGAAATACCACAATTTCCAAAAAATACAATATGCAGGTGACTAAAACCAAAGGAGAGATACAAAGTCTAAGTAGTCTATACCACATTTCCAATGATTATATGCAAACAAGAGATGTGTAAAAGGTATCATTAAGAAAATGTGTAGCTAGAAAAGGAAACAGGCCCATTATATAACAAGGACAAGTGATAAAAGATAGAGACTCTGGATACTGCACTAGTACCCACAGAATATTAAAAGAGCCAGAAGAAAGCCTTCAGCAGTCAAGCTGACTCCTCATTGAAGATGGACGGGAAGGTAAGGACAAGAATTGCACACAAAAACAAGGTGTATATGATCTGTAATCAATATTAATAGTAGCACTGTTTAGAGTCAGTTGATCTCATTCTGAAGCCCAGCTCTGCCATTCAGATCTGGGTCTTCACTTCTGTGCCTCAGTTTCTTCATCTGAAAAGTGAGGGGGGTTGACAAATGAACTCAAAAATCTCTTTTAGTTTTGATATTCTAAAGATTCCATCAACATCCCAAATAACCCCATGACCCAATACCATTCCTAAAGTCAGTTCCCTTCTACCTTACACTTAGGAACCTGCTAGAACATGGCAAAATACAAAAATGCATCCCTGATGTTTTAGGAAAACTAATATTTATCTATCATTAGGACGGCAGGGTCCAAGGATTCCCGATAAAACATATAATATTGATTTCATCACCTTTACTTCTTATTTTACATAATCTAATCTTTTTTTTTAATAAAAGAATGACTTCATACCTCCAAGCTATATCTAATATTAGGAAGGAAGGAACAAAGGAATGAAGAAGAAAGGAAGTAAAAGAAGAAGGGAGGGGGAAAGAGGAGGGAAAAAGTAAAGGATGGAGAAATGGAGGGAGGGAGGGAAGGAAAAAAGAATGAAGGGAGGAATGTGAATGGGATACACTCACCCATAAAATGGAAGTAGATAGCAGAATGGATTAGAAACCAGAATCTAACAATATGTAGTTTATAAGAGACACACTTGAAACAGAAAGACACACACAGGGTTAAAATAAAGGGCTGAAGCAGAATCAATTATGCTTCAGTGGAAGTAAAAAATGCAGGAGTAGCAATCATGATCTCAGACAAGTAAAGGCAAAAATAGACCTAATTAAAAAGGAAACTACATTTTGCTAAAAGACACCATAGACAATGAAGTAACATAAAATAATTCACAGCATTTTTTTCCAATAAAGGGTTCATTTCTCAAAAATGTGTGGGAACAGTCAAATTCACAATAAGAACCATTCCCCAACTGATAGTCAAAGGATAAGAAGAGGCAATTTTCAGAAGAAGAAATCAAAGCTACCTATTAGTCATACAAAAAGGTGCTCTGAGCTACTATTGATTAGAAATATGCAAATTAAAACAACTCTGAGATACCACCTTACACTTATCAGAATTGACAAATGCTATAGGGGATGAGGGAAAATAGGTACAGTTGGTGAAGCTGTGAACTAGTCCAGCCATTCTGGAGAAGAATTTGGAACTATGCCCAAAGAACTATCAAACTCTGCATACCCTTCGACCCAGCAATACCACTATTAGGTCTATAGTCCAAAGAGATCAAAGAAAAGGAAAAGTGCCTACATGTACAAAAATATTTATAGTAATTCTCTTTGTGGAGGCAAAGAATTAGAAATTCAGGGAATGTTAATCAATTGAGTAATCGTTGAATAAGTTGTACCTGGTGATTGCAATGGACTACTATTGTGCTGTGGGAAATTATAAGGGGGGTGATTTCAGAGAGATGTGGCAAGACCTCTAGGAAATGATATAAAGTGAAATGAGAAGAACTGGGAAATCATTGTGAACAATAACAGCAATGTTATAATGATGATCAACTATAAAAGACTTGGCTGCTCTGATCAATACAATGATCCAAGACAAATCCAAAGGACTCATGATGAGAAAAAAGTACAATTATCTCTCTTTATTTTTTTGCTTTTTTGTGACATGGCTAATATGGAAATACGTTTTACATGATTTCACATGTATAATTTACATCATTTTGCTTGTCTTCACAGCAGGAGAAGGTGTGGTGGGAGGGAGGGAGAAAATTTGCAACTCAGAATTTTAAAAGAATGTTAAAATGTATAATAAAAAATTAAAATAAAATTTACATTTATAAATTAAAAAATAAAATTTTAACTTTCTGCTTTTTCCAAGCAATGGGAGAAAAAGTCTCCTAACTAACTTGCAGAAGCCCTTCTGTTTAAGGAGCAATATATACATCTTTCATCCCTTTGGGAACCTCCTTCTGCTATATATCTGGATCTTGCTGTTGCACTCCTTGCCCTTACTACTATGAATTGTACCACTGAAGCAGTCAGACCCAGCTATTGCCCAAAATGAAAGTCAGGCCAATAACTGACTGTCCCTAGCACTTAGCAAAATGTCTGTCACATATTAGGTGCTTAATAAATATTTATTGAATGAATGGTTGACCTGCTGCCAATCAGGCAGCAGGAAGAAGGCAAGAGAGAAATGTAGCTATTCTAAAAAGGGGGAGGGAGATTTACCAGCATAAAAGGAAAACATCTCCTCCCCTCCACAAAAAAGGAAGAATGAACCAGGAAAAGGAGGCAAAATAATAATGCAGAAGGCAGAAATAGTAGTAACCAGTGGAAGAGGCAAAAAGGAAAATTTAAACTTGATTCAGGGGAAAGGTGACAAGTAATTAGTTTTCAAAAAGGAGTATGGATTTCTGGGACAGGTGAGGAGTTGAGGTCTTCAAGCAAAGGCTTGATGACTAATTGCTAGGTACATTATAGAAGAGATTCCTTTTCAAATATTTAGCTAGCCAGCATTCATATAGCGCATTAAGGTTTGCAAAGCACCTTCTAAAAATTATCTCATTTGATCTTTACAAATCTTTACATGGAAGGTATGTACTATTATTATTCCCATTTTACAAATAAGGAAATTTAGAGGTCAAGTGACTTGCCCAGACACAATCCGTAAGTGCCTGAGGCCATAATTTAATTCAGATGTACTTGACTCCAGGTCTAGCACTCTCTCCACTGAACCATCTAGCTGCCTAGATTAGACTAGATATTCCCTCAGCTGTTCAGCACCTGAGCTTCAGTGCCTCTGTGATCCTGCAAGAAGAATTTCAACACCTAGAGATGCATGAAGGGGAATAGAGAACTAGACCAGCAAAGGGACATTAGTGAGCCAATCCATTTTCATTTTCCTCTATTTCCCCAATAACTATCATGGTAGGTATTTGGTAAATGCTTGTTGAATTGAATTGAACTAAACCATCATCTGGTTGATAAGTAAATGGAAGCATCATGCAAAGAAGGGACTTGTCAAAGATAAACATCATAGCCAGCATACAGGGCTCTTTCCCCTCGTTACATGACATCTTTCTCCTGGATTGTTTCAGTGCTTTCTAATTTGGTCACATTGCCTCAAGTTTAACCTTTATTCCAATCCATACTTCACACAGTTACCAACATGATTTCCCTTAAATGTGGGTATGATTCTGCTTCAAGAAACATGATCAATATAATGATTTCTTAGGATTTCAGTGAACCAATGATGAAACGTGTTATCCATTATGGAGAGGTGATAGATTGAAGGTAAAGAATAAGACAGATATATTTTTCTACATAGCCCTTGAGGGAATTTATTTTGCTTAGCTATGCATATTTCTTTTAAGAATGAATTTTTCTTTTTTCCCCTAATGTCATAAGAAGGAAAAAATAGATTTTTTTTTATTTAAAAAAATAGAGGTGGGGGAGGTGCTATAGAGACAAAATGCTGTATTCATTTTTCAGATGAGGTCATTGTATTATTAGTTTTACTTTACTGTCTTACTTTGTTATAGAGATTTCTCATGAAGTGGGAGTAATCTCTAAATGTTTGCATTGTAAAACCAAAATATATCAATATTTTTTTTTAAATTAGGGAAAATCTAAAAAAAAAATCCCATGAATGGGTCTGACCATGTTATCCCCATACTCAATAAAATCTAGGGACTCACTGTTATTTCTAGTAATGAATATAAACCCCTTTGCATTTAAAATTTTCACAACCTGGTCCCTTTGTATATTTCCAGTCTTCTTCCACTTTCCTCCCTCCCATGTAGTCTATGAAGTAGCCATCCAGGCCTCCTTGTCATTCCTCACACATGATGCTCTCTCAACCATCTCCATACCTTTGCACTGGCTGTCCTCCATGCCAGGAATGCCCTCCCTCCTAACTTCTATCTCTTAGAATCCCAGGCTTCCCTCAAGACTCTGCTCAAAAACCACCTTTTGCAAGAGGCTTTTTCCATTCTCCCCACCTGCTACTACCTTACCCTTGAAAGTTACTTTCCATTTTTCCTGTATCTTGTATGTGTCTATATGGCTATTATCTCCCTCATTAGAATCAAATCTAAATAAACCCATAAATTCTTTTTCCTTTCTATTTGTATCCCCCAGTGCTGAGCAGAGTACCTGGCCCATAGTAAGCTCTTTCTAAAAAAGTATGTTAGTTACTTGATTTATTCATTGACTTTTCCTGGGTCAAGAGATTTGTAGTAACTATTGGCCGCAAAGAGACAGAAGAATAAATTTTTATCACAATGCAGCATGATGACATTTGACACACAGTCAACCAAGCTGGCAAAAGTAGCCCTGATCTTCCACTTGAATCAAGTTTAGAGCTCGTATGATTCCAGTTTTTCCCTTCTCACCCCCACTACATATGGGGCTTCTCAGATGACTGACCCAAAGTACACAAAACCTGACCCTGTTGCCATAGTAATAAGGCATCACATTAATGAATGACATCAACTTCTGGAACAAAGTCTAAGCAACTTTGCTTCTCTAGATCACTACAGGTTTCTCCTCTAGCCTTGGCAAAATGTAAATTTCCCAACAACAGTAACACTTATTTCCCTAGCATCTTAAAGTTTATAAAGAACTTTGCAACAAGCCCATGAAATAGGTAATGTAAATATAACAGCTAAGTTCCAATCAGTGAGAATGTTGAATACCCTGAAGTCGTCACATTATTCCAATTCACATTGCATATATGCATGGGGTTCAAACCAATGATCATGTTTTGCATAATTATAACTTTTTATACTTGAATTTGAATGCATGTGGTATAGGGGAAATTCATTATTTGTGCTAATAGGGGGCTAGTTGTTACCTCATTTACTGAGGCTTTAAGAAGTAAAATAAGCAACCCACTCACTACAGAGATGGTGGCAGTATGGCTAAAAAGAGGCAGAAAGTGCTAAGAATTACATGGGTTTTAGACCATCTATATATGCCAACTTAGCTATTGGTGTCTATATGTGAGAGCCTTAATGACTGTGGTGAATTCACTCCTGGAAGAAACAAATTCTAGCAACTTTGAAAGTTTTATTATAAATGAAACAAGAAGACAAAAGAAAGTTGAAGGTAAATGGAAGACAGGGACATGTATTTTCTTTGGAGTAGCAAATGAAGAAGTTGTTATATTTCGTTTTATTATGTGTTCAGAAGCAAAAGGAAATATTTCATGGAGGATTTGGTCATCTCATATTGCATATAAAGACCACCAGGAAAATAATTATAGATTATACACTAACATCAATTATTAAGGATAAAGAGGCAGCAAAATTCAATGGAGAATTTTATAAGATCCTCCAAACAAATCAACATATGCTTTGATACTCTGTGATTTCAAGGCAAAGGTAGATACTAGTTAGGACAGTGGAAATATGCTGTAAAATATGATTTAGGAAATAAGAAGTGAGAGAGGCTAAGTACTTGTAGATTACTGAAAAGCATTGCACACACACATCATGACCACTTAATTTGAGAAAAGAATTAGAAGGTGCTGGCTTAGTAAGCACAAATAGCATCACAAAACAGAAAATTATTAGATATTTTCATAGCCAGGAGACAACTTGTTATCAATTTAGGACTCGAATCACTGTTCACTTACAGCCAGATCACAAATTTGTTAGAACACAGATGAAAATGAACATGAAGCTAGAAGAAAGAATAAAGACTTGGTATGTGATTAATGGTTTTATTCTGACCAATTCCGATAAGCTGACATAAAAAATGAGAAATAGATTCAGGGAAGGACCTTGATAGCAGTTATAACATTTTTGTATGGATATATAAGTAATGTAAATCAATTGCCAAAAAAAGAGGTCAAAAAGAGCCTAAAATTATCTTAATCAACAAGCAACTGATCTACTTGCCAAGCATAGAAACATGCCAGCCAGGGAAATTCATATAAGCTTATTGTTGAATTCTTGCATAGAAGAACAGTGGAAGATTATGAATGGTATTTCTTCACAAAATAGTAATCAGTAAAGGGAAATCACTTTAAAGTAAACTTGGCAAGATATTCAAGTAAATAAAGTCATCCCAAGAAAGTTAATGAATAAAATGGGAAAGAGGACAAGTAAATGAAAGGTGGTAAAAACCTCCAGAGATTTTTATAATAAATTATTTTCATCATCAAAGACAATGAAACCACCACATGTTGATTTTAACATTGTCATCTTAGAAATGTTACTTCCTCTAAAAGAGGAAATAAAAATGGCACCGAGGTAAAGAAAAATAGGAAAAGCATTTGGACTGGGCCAAGTATATATAACAGAGGTCCATTTTGGAGTCTATATAATATGCAGGGTATTGAAAGATAGATTCTAAAGGTGTAATAATAATAATAGCTATCATTTATAAGTACCTAGTATGTGCCAATCACTGTGCTAAGTGCTTTACAAATATTATGTCATTTGATCCAAAGGAGAAAAGATAGTAAAGTTGGTGAGATGGGAATAAAACATCAGACTTTATTCATACTAAAATATGCAAACAAGAGAATGTGTATAACTAGGACCATATCTGACTTTTTCCATCTAAATATTTTGAAAATCATATATCCATGCTTTAAAGACATTCCTGATGAAAGTCTTAAGAAGGAAGAGATAAACTCTTGAAAATAGGATTCCATAGTAGACCACAAGTCTACCATCACACAATTATCTGAAAGACACAGAAAATACTATTTTTTTCCTTTCTTTATATCTCCAGGGATTAGCAAAGTGCTTGGACAATAGTGAGAGCTCAATAAATGCCTGTTGATTGTTGACTGATTCCATTTTGTTTATTGTTTGGTGACCACAATAAAAAAGCAATTAATTTGGTAGAGCAAAATGTTATCTTAAAAATTCTCCATCAAGCTGTTTCTGAAGAATCTGCCAAAATTATCCACGATTTCTTGTAAGATATATGTATAACGTACACAGTCTTGTTCAATAAGCCTTTGGACGTTAAAAACAAATGAGACCTAAAAGTAGTTTTTTTTCCCCCAAACTTATTTACCACCATTATAGAAAAGATCCCATACAAAATCCAAGTAAATGAGGGACCCCAAATACATGTTTAGATACTCCAGATGCTACTATATCTGAATGAATTTGTGCTCTTTTGGAACATTGTAGAGCATCTTAAATGAGAGCTATAATCACTCAAAAGGGGTTGAACTAACTATCCATGTAAGAAAAAACAAGTGGATAAAAATGTATGTTGTGTAGTCTGTGACATATAGTAGGATAGACAGCCTATTGAGCTTATAGATAAGTTTGTGTAACTTGGAAAGGCACTTCAGTTGAAAAATGAGTTGAGTAAAAACTGAAAAAGAAGAAAGGAGCATGAATTGTCTTTTGGAAATTTCAAAGTTCTTCTAGTGACTTCAACTTTCTCCCTGAAACAGAGATCCATCTTTTTTATTACCAACATCTTTTCATTATTATTGTCTGGATGGGAGTCATGTTACTCTAGAGTCTCTGGAGAATTTAAATTGAGTATTTCTTGGAGAGCAATGGAGGTTTATGGTGGACACAAACAGCCTAAATTACATTATAAAGTAAGAATTATAAAAAAGGAAATAGTGTAAAAATATAATCAAAGAAAAAAGTGAGTTGATCATGATCCACATGATCAGTTGCTATCTTCATAATGTCAAGAGAATATGAGAGATGACATCAGCATAATGGATAGTCTGTGAATCAAACTGAGGGAAGGACCCAGGTGAGTTATTCAGGATGGCAGTAATGAATGGCTTGTAATCTGAATTGTTGAAAGGAACTTCCAAATGGATTAGATCAGAGATCCATTGTATTACTGAGGCACTGTCAGGAATGTCTCCACAAGCAACCTTATAGAAAAGGAGTTCCAGAAACTGACGTCACTATTCAAAAGGTCACAGGTTCCCCTACTGCATTATAAAATCAGTATTAACAAAGGCATTTGTGTTACTTAGAGATTTCACAGATGATATCACAATACAGGGGCAGCCAGGTGGTACAGTGGATTAAACACTGAGTTTGGAATCAAGAAGACTCATCTTCATGAGTTCAAATCTGTCCTCAGGCACTTACTAGCTGTGTAACCATGAGCAAGTCACTTAACCTTGTTTGCCTCAGTTCTTCATCTATAAAATGATCTGGAGAAGGAAGTGGCAAACCACTGCAGTATCTTTGAAAAGAAAATCCAAACTGGGGTCACAAAAGGAAGACATAACTGAAAAATGAATGAAAATATCAATATAGAGCATAACATATACTCTAACCAGAGTCAGGAGACCTGGATTCAAGTTCTGTCTCCACTCTCAGCTATGTGATCATGGTAAAGTCATTCACCCTCTAAGTGTCCCCATTTGGCTCTAGTGATGAACTTCTTTGAATTAGCCAGACTCTTCCTCAGGTGATAGTCGTGAAGTCTGATCCAATGATATAAAATCCTCAGCTTGGCTTTTTATGGAAGCCCAAGTTTAAGAGTTGACAAAGCATATGGTCTTCTGGAAGAAGCTTTAAGAATCCAGGATTGAGAACTCACCAAAGTGAAGCATCATAGGAAGACTTTAGTGGAGGCAAGAAATGTCTACTTTTAAAATTCATTTATGAAACATTATAATTGTTAGGAAGAAAAGTGACTAAATTTTCTTAGACTCTGTACAGATTTCTTCCTTCTTCAAAGCATTAAGTGATAATTTGCATGAAATACTACAATTGGCTCAATGAGGAGAGAATTAAACACACACACAGACACAGAGCTGTCCCTGCCTTTGGGGATTTTACAATCAAAAGCTGTCAATAATAATAATAATAATAATAATAATAATAATAATAATAATAATTCACAGTTACATAGTTTTCCTACAGAGCCATAACTGGGGTATTGAGTTTTATGCTTTGTCTCAGGGTTCTGAATTTGGAATGTATGGAACATACTTGAAACAGGACTTCAAGAAAGAGATCTTAGCATTTAATATCAAGAAACATTAATTAAAATAAGAGTTACTAAATAGTCGGCTTCCTCTTGCTCTACCTAAAATCCTCCCAGTTTGCTTTTATCCTCTTTTCCACAAGGTGGCATCTTCAGTAGCAGCCTTGACCCGGCCCAGCGTCTCAACCCTTAGGGGGTAGTATCCATCTTAAAAAATGATAGGGTGACACATTTTGTAACATTTGCCTTAGCTACTATTTGTTCTGCTCCAGATTCTGTACTTGCTTCATATAAACTTTTACATTTCATTCTCCCATCAATCTTTTCAGGTGGGCAGTACAAGTACTCAAATGAAGAAAGTGAAACTCATAGAGGTCATCAAGTCAATTCATGTTTATTAAGTAGCAAGCGTGTGCCAAGCACTGTGCTAAGCACCAGGGATTCAAATAAAGAGAAAAAGACGGTCCCTACTCTCAAAAAGCTCACAGTCAAGTGGGGATAAAAGGGGAAACATGCAAAATACTATGTATAAAGTAGATACATGGAGGATAAATTGGGCATAGTCCCAGAGGGAAGGCACGAAGATTAAGAAAGGCTGGGAAAAGCTTTTTGCAAAAGGTGGAATTTTAGTTTTTATTTTAATCATTCATTCATTCATTAGTTTGCTTATTCATTCATTCATTTATTTGTTTGTTTATTTTTGTGGGGGCAACGAGGGTTAAGTGACTTGCCCAGGGTCACACAGCTAGTAAGTGTCAAGTGTCTGAGGCCGGATTTGAACTCAGCTCCTCCTGAATCCAGGGCCGGTGCTTTATTCACTGTACCACTTAGCTGCACCTAGAAGGTGCGATTCTAGCTGAGATCAAGTCCAATGATTCCTTCACATTCATGCAACTGTAAGTTTAAAGCCAAGTTTAGTGTTTGCTTGTTTGTTTTTTCACTAAGAAAACAAATGAAACAAATGCATCAATGAAATCACACCAGAAAAGGAAATCTTCAGTGACTGAACAACTCAGGGAAAGACCCATACCATCTTGTAAAAAATTCAAATTTTTGAATACATGTACTCTGAAAATAAATACTGTGATCCTTCTCTAGGGAAACAAGATACTGATTTTGAGACTGGCTGTAATAGTTGGGAACACATTGTAATGTAAGCTGATGCTGTTAAAGGACATGACACCTGTGGCCTTTTTTATATCACTCATTACCTGAACAATCCCTTTTTACCTTCCGTTGGGCAACGATAAATCTAGATCGAGTTCTCATCTTATTATTTATTATCATAAATTCCAAGTGCCTGCAGTTCTAACCAATTTTTTATTCCCTTTAAATGCAAAGGGGTATTGCATTAATTTTAGGATGCTAAGAGGCCATCAGTTAGCTTTTACCCCTTCAAAGAGTTCTGTTTCCACCCAGCCTCTATGAGGGAAGATCATCAAGGAACATTTGGGCTGGAAAAGGGGTAGGGGAGGTGAGTAATCTAGCTGCTGGGACCTCTACTAGGGTAAGAGAAGTGAACAAATGAGTAACCTTTAATGTATTGGGGGAAAATCAGGCATGGTTTCTAGAGGGAAGAGAACTTTTATAGTGTAAGACCTGGAAGAGATTCTCCCTGCACAATAATAAAATGTAAAGGTTCAGGTATCAGAAGAAATGTGTTCAAATCTCATTTCTCATGTTTATTACCAAAGTGGCTTTGGGAAAGTCAATTAACTTCCTCAGCCTCATCTGTAAAATGAAGGGGTTGGACTACATGGTTTGAGTTCCCTTCCACTTGTCTATCTATTATCCCTATGATTCCTAAATAGCAAAGAACAACCAGCAATGCTGAAGAATTAGAGATCCCTGTGACATGAAAACAGATGGAAGAGAAGGCATAGGATTGATTTTCTCATTGTTTTTCAAAGATTGGAGAGGCTGCTACATGGAAAAAGGAACAGAAAGGTTTCATAGCTTTAGGGAGGAACTTCTTACCCAGGAACAATGGGTAAAAGTTATAGGAGGTAAGACTCCATCTCCACATTTTTGCACGGCTATTCCTCCATTGCTGGAATACGTTCCCTCCTCTTCCCTACATCTCTAACTATTTTCCTGCAAGACCAAACTCAAGAGCTACCTTCTTCATGAAGTATTTTCTGACCTCCAGTTACCAGTCTTCCCTTACCAAATTACCTTGTTTATTTTGCATGCATCTTAAGTATTCACACACACACAAATTTTACTCCTCCTGGATTACTGCCTTGTCATAGCAGAGAGACTTGTGTAGCTCAATGAAACTATGAGATATACCATGGAGGGCTACCCAAGATGGACAAGTCACAGTGGAGAGTTCTGGCAAATTTACTGGAAAAGGCAATAGTAAACTACTCCAATATCTTTGCCAACAAAACCCCATAGACAGTACTAAAGGTTAAAAAATATGGTACCAAAGGATGAACCCCTCATGTGAGAAGGTGTCCAACATACTACTGAGGAAGAGGAGAGGATAGTGACAAGGAGTTCCAGTACTAATGAAGTGGCTGGGTCAAAGCCAAAAGGAAGCAAAACTATAGATGTGTCAAGTTATGAAAGGAAAGTCTGATGCTTTAAAAATCAATATTTCATAGGAGCCTGGAATGTAAGATCTATGAACCAAAGTAAGTTGGATATGGTCGACCAAGAGATGGAAAGATTAAACATGGACATCTTGAGTGTAAGTGAACTTAAATGAAAATGAGTGAATTTAATTCAGATGATCATTACTTATTCTACTGTATGCAAGATTCCCTTAGAAGAAATGAAGTAGCCCTTATAGTCAATAAAAGGGTAAGAAAAGCACTATGGGAGTATAATCTCCAAAAGATGACTGAATGATACCTCTATGAATCCAAGGCAAACCATTCAACTTTAGAGTAATACAAGTCTATGTTCCAACCACTAATGCTGAAGAGGTCAAAGTTGATCAGTTCTACGAAGACTTACATCTTCTAGAAACAACAAAAAAGATGACTATTTCACCAGAGGAAATGGGAATGCTCAAGTAGGAAAACAAAAGTAAATTGGAACAACAGGCAAGTTTGACCTTGCAATGCAAAATGAAGCAAAGCAGAGACTAATAGAGTTTTGTCAAGATAACTTACTGGTCATAGCAAACACTCCTTTTAAACAACTAAAAAAAGGTGACTCTACATCACCAGATGGCCACTATCAAAATCAAATTAATTCTATACTTTGCAGCCAAAGGTAGAGAAGCTCTATACATTCAGTTAAAATAAGACCCTAGGGGGCGGCTCGGTGGCGCAGTGGATAAAGCACCAGCCCTGGATTCAGGAGTACCTGAGTTCAAATCTGGCCTCAGACACTTGACACTTACTAGCTGTGTGACCCTGGGCAAGTCACTTAACCCCCATTGCCCCGCAAAAAAAAAAAAAAAAGTAAAATAAGACCCTAGCACTGACTGTGACTTAGATCATGAGCTTATTATTTCCAAATTCAGATTTAAATTAGAGAAAGTAGGGGCAATGATCAGATCATATAGTTATGACCTAAATAACACCCCTTATGCATCTAAAATGGAGGTGAGCAATAGATCTAAGGGATTTGATTTGGTAAATAGAATTCCTGAAGACCTTCCACAGAGGTTCTCACTATTATACAGGAGGCAGTAGCAAAACACATTCCAAAGAAAAAGAAGAGCAAGGAAGAAAAATTGCTGTCTGATGAGGCTTTACAAATAACTGAGGAAAGAAGGAAAGGGAAAAAGGAAAAGAGAAAGGGAAAGATACACCCAATTGAATACAGACTTTTAGAGAGTAACAAGGAGAACCAAGAAGATTTTTTTTAAATGAGCAAAGTAAAGAAATAGAAAAAAAGAATAGGAAAAACAAAAATCTTTTCAAGAAAATTAGAGATATCAAGGGAATGTTTCATGCAAAATTGGGCCTTAATTGGGACAAAAATTCTAGGGCCTTACCAGAAGTAGAATAGATTAAGAAGAGGTGGAAAAATACATAAAACTATGAAAGAAAGCTCTAAATAGCACCTATAACAACAATGATATAGTTCCTTATCAAGGTCCAGGCATCTAGGAGAATGAAGTCAAGTGGGCCTTGGATAGTTTTGCTAACAATAAGGCTACTTCAGTTGATAGAATTCCAGACGAGCTCTTTAAAATTCTAAAAGATGATGCTGTTAAAGTGCTATACTCAGTATGCCAGCAAATTTGGAAAACTCAACAGTGGTCACTAGATTGGGAAAGATCAGTTTATGCCCCAATCCTAAAGAATTACAATGTCAAAGAATGTTCAAATTACCAAATAATTGCACTCATTTCACACAACAGCAAAGTTATGTTTAAGATTCTTCAAACTAAGCTTCAGTAATATGTGAACTGAGAATTAGCAGAACAGGCTGGTTTTTGAAGAGGCAGATCATTAAAATAATGGATAGCAAAAGGACCAGGTCAGGCATCCAATCCAAACCCTAATGTTTGAAGATGATGAAAGGGTCATGCCAAGATTTACAAAGTTATTTGAATTAGATGCATATAGTTATAGTCAATAAGCACTTATCTTTTAAAATAAATTTTATTACTATCTTATTTTTAAATCATTTATATTTTCCGATTGATCTCTCTCCATCTTCCTACTAGAGAACACTGCTTATAATAAAGAATCAAAAAGAGGAGAAAGTTCAGAAAAACTAACTGCCAAGTTAAAAAAAATCTGACAATATATGGAGTTTTCTATATTCATAATCTTCCAGGATATACATTCTCATGTATGCATACATTGTCTCTCCCAATAAAATGTAAGCTCTTTGAAGGCAAGAATTATTTAATCTTTCCTTCTATGTGTGGGCTTCTTCAATTTTTCCCATTAGCAACCTTTTTTTGCCTTAGAAATGTTTACATGGCTCTGAGTATACAGGTATATAAAATAGATATCCATAACTTTTTATTGTTGCCAAACTTTTGTGGCTCCCACATTCAGTTATGCAACCCCATATGAGGAGACCCACAGTCTAAGAAGCTAGGCTCTATGTCTCCAGTGCCTATCACAGTTTCTGGTACACAGCAGGCACTCAATAAATACTTCTTGGTTGAGCGATGGACTGACCATAAGATATGACTTTGTAATAAATTGAGCTGCTCAACAATAGAATGACAGCCTCGTAAGGTTGTGGATATTCCATCATCAAGATTATTTAAGCTAGAGGTAAGATAAGCAAAAGATCTGTCTTGGATGTTATAGAGGGAATTCCTGCCCTGAAGAGTGGTTTGGACTAGAAGACATCTCAGATCATAGGGGTATGCTCCTGCTAGTTCCTTTTTAATACCTGGTGTTCTTTTTCAATCCACATTGACAAACACTCCATTTGTGGATGGAGCTAAAGTTGATGGTGTTGTGTGCTCCAAACTGCTCCCTATTCATAAATTCACATATATACAATGACCCCCTCTCAATATATTCCACTTCCATTAGTTTATAAAATACAAGCTAGAGTTCATGACTTGTTTCCACCCCACCTTGGAGTCACCCTATTAGCTCCTTTATAATCTTTATTCATGCCCCTCAATACAATTAGATTGAGCAAACATTTAGCATCAACTGTATACTGAGAACTATACCAGAAGCTGGGAGAAAGATGGCCATTGCCATCGTGTAGCTGATAGTTTTGTATGATCTGATACAATCTATCTGTATATTTTATTTTAAGTTTATGCTGAGGACCTGAGTAAAGCACTTCTAAATCATCTTGTGCTATAGAAATGAGCTTTTCCAGTTTCCTGGTCATTTAAAACCACATTCCTCCTCATCTTCTCCATCCCCTTGCCATTAGACTCTTCCCCTTGCCTGGGACAGAAAGGTGAGATTTCACCTTGTCATTTCTGGAATCAGGCTTCCACATCACTTCTCAGTCATTTCCAAACCATCTGCCATGCCTGTGTTGCCATCCCTCTTCACTCCCCTTTATATGTTGTCTTCCCCCACTGGAGTATAAGCTCCTTGTGGGCAGGGACTGCCTTGCTTGCTTGCATTTTTATCCCCAGAATTTGTCAAAGTGCCTGGTACACACTAATGCTTAATGAATGCCACCTCATTCATTCATGATCACTCTTCAGCTATTTTGGTGAAAGTCATAAGAGGAAGAACTAAATCCTAGCTTCCTGCCCACAAGCAATCTACTGTCAACTGTACTCACAAGGTAATCAGTGTGGATGATTAGAGGGGACCTCAGAGGCCCAGTCTTTCAAGCACTGAGGATTCATCAGATCAGAGATTATGAGACATTGGATGCCCAGGCAGGTTAAATGAGTTGCCCAAAGTCACATTTGTATTGAGTGGAAAAGCAAGAATTAAAGCCCCATTCTTTCTACTGTGAATTTAGTAGCTGTCACACACTACACTTTGCTGTCTCTGGATCTCTGTCAGAGCAGTGGATTCAATTCAAACATTTCTTAAGAACCTGAAGTACACTGAGCTTGGCTCTGGGGATATAGAGAAGCAGCAAGACACAATCTCTGTCTCTGAGGAGTTTATGATAGCTCATTTTTGTATTGCAAAGTTCCCTATGTATTATTTTATTTGGAGGGGAAAGAAAAATACACATATACATATAATAGTAGTTATTAGATGAAAAGCACTCAGGAGACATCCAGACAAAGGGCCAGGAGTGATTTAGGGGGTGAGGTAGCCCTAACAAGGTGTTTATCTTGCCTCTGTTTGAATATCTCCAGTGACAGGCACTCACTACCCCTCTTGTTTGTTGTTGTTTGTTTGTTGTTGTTTTTTGGCGGGGCAATAAGGGTTAAGTGACTTCCCTAGGGTCACACAGCTAGTGAGTGTCAAGTGTCTGGGCCTGGATTTGAACTCAGGTCCTCCTGAATCCAGGGCCGGTGCTTTATCCACTGTGCCAGCTAGCTGCCCTCTTTTTTTCTTTCTTTTTTTCCTGGCAGCTCTTGTTATAAAATCTTTGCTTATCTTCAGCTGAAACCTGCCTCTTTGTACACTATCACCTATTGGTTCTTGTATAACCTTTGGGATAATGATGATGTTGATAACAATAACAAATAGAAAGAATAATTGTTAACATTTCTATAGCCCTTTAAGATTTGAAAAAGGATTTACTAATATTATTTCCTTTTATACTCACCATCAGTCTGGGGAGGAGGTGCTATTATTATACCCATATTACAGAGGATGAAATAGATGCAGACAGGTTAAATGATTTGACCTGGGTCAGATAAAAGTCTGAGGCAGGATTTGGACTCAGGTCTTCCTGATGTTCAGCACTCTAGCAACTGTCTCACCTAACTGCCTATAAGATCAAAACATAACCCCAGAATGGACACTTCTTAGGGATGAAAACCAGATTTTTGTCTATATATCCTTTTGTATCTCTACCACAGGGCCTTGTTAGAGGCAGCTAGGTAGCATTATGGATAGAGCACTGGATTAGGAGTCAAGAACTTTGTTCAAATCCTACTTCAGATACTAGCTATGTGACACTAGACAAGTCACTTAATCTCTGAGATCCTCAGTTTTCTTATATGTAAAATGGAGATAACAATAGAATTTACCACAAAGGCTTGTTGTGAGGACAAAATGAGATTGCATACATGAAGCACTTTATAAACCTTAAACCATATAGAAATACTAACTAATATCATTATTATTGTGTGTAATAAACACTTGATACAAGTAGATTGGATTGAATTGGGCTATGCTGTCTTCTGCATGAAATACAAGTATGTCTCTCCTCAGTCTTCTCTACAGGTACTTGTACAAAGGGTTTTAGAACCAGAAAAGATCCTGAAAGTCATCTAGCCCAGCCATCATATTTTTCAGATGGGGAAAACTAAGTGTCAAGTAAGTAATGTGACTTATTCAAGGTCTCACAGTGAGCCACTGATCCAAGATTCGAACCCAGATCTTCTCTCTCCAAATCTGGGTTTCCATTTTTGACTCTTTGAGAGGATAAATATATGCATCAATTAGCATGTTTTAAATACTCTGTTTTCTATTAAAGGCAAATACTAGGTTTAACATCCAATGATACTAGTTATCAACGAGTAAGAAGAAACCAAACATCTGAGACCTTGGGCTTCCAGATAAAACTGTATAAACATGAAACCAGTGCTTTTCTCTGGAAAGAAGAGTATTTGGCCCTGAAGCCCAGAAGAAGCTGTGGGGCTCCTATGAGCTCCATATGTCCAGCTAAGCTGGCTCCCCGATTTTCAAAACATGTTGAAATGAAACATTCTTGGGGTGAAAGGGAGGAAGGGAGTCACACTTACTCCCAAAATTCCATGACGGGTGAGGTGGCATTCTGGAGGGACAGCTGGCTGCAGTTACTCATATTCAGCTTCTGGAACTCCACGCAGTGATCTGCAATGGAAACCAAACAGTGATCCCATAAAGCATCTCACCTTCAGTGAGGGGGATGCACCAGGGTAGGGGAGGAGGGGCAGGGAGAAAGTGGGACCATTTGACCAGCCTCCTCACTCTAATCAACCTGACTACAAAGGAGACTGTGTCATTCTGTTTAACTGAATTCAATTCAATTTAATAATCTATTTAAGCTCCTACTAATTTCCAGGTACTATGCTAGGACTGGGGATGCAAGACAGAAATAAAATGGTCCAAGTAAATAAATAAATCAGGGCATATATTTAAGAGAAATCACGTGAGTTCAAGAAGGAGACTAGAAAAACAACTTGTATAGGAGGTAGTACAAGAGATGAAGAAGAAGAAGAAGAAGAAGAAGAAGAAAAAGAAGAAGAAGAAGAAGAAGAAGAATTAAAAGGTTGCAGCTATGTGGTACAGTGGATCAAGCACTGGGCTTGGAATCAGGAAAACCCATCTCCATAAGTTTAAATCTGGTCTCAAACACTTATTAGCTGTGTGACCCTGGACAAATCATTTAACCCTGTTTGCTTCAGTTTCCTCATCTGTAAAATGAGCTGGAGAAGGAAATGGCAAACCACTCCAGTATCTCTGCTAAGAAAACCCCAAATGGGATCACAAAGAGTCAGAAACAACTCAAAAGACTCAACAAGAAAAACATTTATACAACACTTTATGGTTTGTAAAGCCCATTGACATATATTAGTTCATTTGATCCTTACAACAACCCTGTGAGGCAGGTGATATTATTAATTATCTTTACTTTTAGAGATGAGGAAACTGAGGCATAGAGTCCAGAGTCACCAACTAGTAAATAACTTGGCCTTCCTGACTACAAGTTTTGCATTATATCCACTTCACCACTTCCCAAATGATTCTTCAAGATGAGCTGAGATAGGAGGAACACAGGCTGATATGCCTGGGGAACAGCGTGATATAATATCAAGAACAATGGCTTTAGGGCCAGAGAACCTTCTATTTGAGTTTGCAGCTCAGCCTTGCCATGTAGCAGCTTGGCAATTCAAATCTTTCACAACTTGGCACAAGCCAACTTTTCTAGGATTATTGCACATTACTCCCTTTTACACATACCCCATTCCGGCTGAGCTAGCCTATTTGCTGTTTCCCAAACTGAACTCCATCTCCTAGGATATTCCCAAGGCCAGCAGTGCTTCTTTAGTGCACCCTTTTAGAATCCTGGCTTCCTTCAAGACTTAACTCATGTGTCATCTCCTATGAAAAGCCTTTTCTGATTACTTTAGTTGCAAAGATTTTCCTCATCATCCTCTACTTGGCTTGGAATCAGAAAGACTCATCTTCATAAATTCAAATCTGGTCTCAGACATTTGCTAGCTGTGTGACCCTGGGCAAGTCATTTAACCCTGTTTGCCTTAGTTTCCTCAGTTGCAAAATGAGCTAGAGAAGGAAATATCAAACCATTCCAGTACTTTTGCCAAGAAAACTCCAGATGGGGTCAGGTGTAACTGAAATGACTGAACAATAAAATATTTTTAAAACAATAAACATTTTTATTTAAAGTTTTGATTTCCAATTTTTATCCCTCCTTCCTTCCCTCCCCATCGCCCACCCTGAGGTGGTAAGCAGATATTGGTTTTACATGTACAATTATGTTTTTAAAATTACCATATTAATCATTTTGCATAAGAAAACTTGAATAAAAGAAAAAAATGAAAAAAGTGGGAAAATAGCATGCTTCAGTCTGTGTTCAATCAATATCAGCTCTTTCTTTGGAGGTGGATAGTATGCTTCAACATTTGTCTTTTGGGATTGTCTTGGATCATTGTATTACTGAGAATAGTTAAGTCATTCACGGTTCTTCAGCAAACAATTGCCGCCCCTTCATGCAATGTTCTCTTGGTTCTGCTCACTTCACTATAAATCAGTTTATACAAGTCTTTCCAGGCCTTTCTGAAATCAGCCTGCTTGTTATTTCTTATAACACAATAATATTTCATCACCATCATATACCACAGCTTGTTTAGCCATTCCCCAATTGAGAGGCATTCCTTTGATTTCCAATTCTTAGCCACCACAGAATCAGCTGCTATAAATGTTTTTGTACAGATAGGTCTTTTTCTCTTTTTGGGGATGAACAATAAAATATAAAGTATAAAGCTGTCCAGGAAAGCATGTGGACTCTAAGCAGTGATTGTCCCAGTCAGCGATGGGTCTGCTTAGAATTAGGATTAAGGAGAGAAGAGGTATCCATGTCGCTGAACTGCATAATGTAGTGAGAAAAATACTAAATTTGAATCCACGGATGTACTTTGTAGGTGAGGTGACTGAATCTCATTGAGGTTAAGTGACTTTCCCAAGGACACACAGCTAGTCAATAGAAGAACCAATATGCAAACTCAGGTCTTCCAAGTCCAGAGACTCAACTATCCATCAGCCAACATTACAAAACTGAAGATTTATTGCTGGAAGAAATCTGAGAGATCATCTCATTATAGAATTCTGAAGACATAGATTTAGAGCAGGAAAGATAATCTAGCGCAGACTCCTTCCTCCCCCTTATACATGAGGAAAGTTATGTCCAGACAAGATAGTGAGTTGTTGAGTTGTTTAATGTTACACAGGGAGTGTCAAGTAAGAAATCGAATTCAGCTTCTCTGACTCCAAACCCATCGCTCTTTTGATTGTACTGCAGTACCTCCAAAAAGAGTGAGGACTTTGGGTTCATTAAAAATACTATACAATTTCCCAAGTGTCATCCAGCCCTCTCTTTTCTGCTAAATTCTGGATTCAGCTCCATTGTCCATTTGTAGTGTCTGCCGAAGACATACAAATTCAGTTGGGTAGTTACTATTTTCATCCACTTTTTTTAGAGGAAATCAGGGTTAAGTGACTTACCCAGAATAATACAGGTAGTAAATGTTTGAGGTGAGATTTGAATTCAGGTCCTCCTGACTCCAGGACTGGTGTTTTATCCACTGTACCACCTAGCTGCCCCTTCATCCACTTTTCTTGTGTGGATTGTTAGCATGAACTCATTAAAGTAGGGGTTATTAGCCTGGGAGTAATTGAATTTGATTTTTTTTAATATTTGATAATTATTTGAATATGATTGGTTTCTTTTGCAGTCCTATGAATTTCCTTTTACACATTTAAAAATAATACTCTGAGAAGGGATCCACGGGCTTCTTCATCAGACTGCCCAGGACATCCATGACATACAGACAAGGCTGAGTCTCTGCTTGAGAGTGCTTGGGGGTCTTATATAGGAGGTTCTATAGTGTTCCTGGGCTTGGTACACTCAATACAACATCATCTCTGATCAGGAGCCACTGAAGGGCCTATCATCTTTAGAGACATCTCTTCACTCAACATCTTCTGCAACAGGAGCAAACAACTTTGTGGAGCTGCTCTACTTGTCCTGCCTTATTTAGTACCATTTACACTTCTTTACAGCAGATAAGATACTGAGATGTTCAAACTCCAAATACAGAGGTAGCATTTTCAACAGGACAACCAGGCTTAATTAGATTTGGCATCAAGCTGTCTGCAAAACTTGTTTTTGTCCTCTTCTTCCAGGTAATTGCTTTGCCTCAGGTAAACTTCCAAAGGAAACTGGGATGGTACAAACTGATCTATTTTTCTTGAGGAATTTCTCATTGTGTGTTTTGAATAGCTTTTATAAGCCAGATGAAACTTGTACCTGCCCTCCGGTTTCTCATCTCAATCTTTTCTTCTAATTTAGTGCTAGCTTTGCTTTGTTCTGGTGCTTAGCACAGTGCCTGGAATTAGTTTGTCCTTAATAAATGTTTCTCTTTTTATCTTTCTAGCAACTTAATGGTGCAATTTTACAAAGATAACTGATTTGGGAATGACTTCCATATCTGTAACAAAGTTATTTTCCCCATTATCCATCCTATCTAAGACAATCAGTTTCTCTTTTTTGGCATGGTGTTCAGCTTTCACCATGTCCACCATTCAACTATTTTTTTTTTTGTGAGGATTAAGTGATTTGCTCAGGGTCACACAGCTAGTAAGTGTCAAGTGTCTAAGGTTGGATTTGAACTCAGGTCCTCATGAATCCAGGGCTGGTGCTTTATCCACTCTGCCACCTAGCTGCCCCCCATTCAACTATTTTGAAAAATGGAATGCACGCTTAAATGATTTCAAATGGACCTACGATCTCATTGGTGTGATTATTTCTTCCAGTGCAATAGGTCACAAGCCATTCATTTCTGCCCATATTTCAGAGTCATGCCTATGTTCTCCCATAAGTTCTCCACAGGTCCTCTAGAAAGATAACACTCAAAATAGAGGATCTTAGAGCTGGAAGAAACTCACCTCAGGAGGCTATTCATTCCCTGCCCCCATCCTCAGCTGTATTGCACACAAGGTATTAGACATGGGAGGGTGGAGATGAAGCATTTGAAAGTACTTAAGGTAAATATATTTTCTCCAAGAACATATTCATAATATATAGAGGCACCATGTTTATATAGTCAACAAGTTTTTGGCCTGGTACCTAGATGGATACAATGTCGGGCCTGGAATCAGGAATTTGTTGTTGTTGTTCAGTCATTTTTCAGTCATGCCCAACTCTTCATGATCTCATTTAGGGTTTTCTTTTTGGGGGGGGCAGGGCAATTGGGGTTAAGTGACTTGCCCAGGGTCACACAGCTAGTAAGTGTCAGGTGTCTGAGTCGGGATTTGAACTCAGATTCTCATGAATTCAGGGAGATTTATCCACTGTGCCACCTAGCTGCCCCCAGGGTTTTCTTGGCAAAGATACAGAGTGGTTTGCGATTTTCTTCTTCAGCTTATTTTACAGATGAGGAAACTGAGGCAAACAGGGTTAAGTGACTTGCCCATGGTCACACAGCTAGCAAGTGTCTGAGACCAGATTTGAACTCACAAAGCCGAGACTTCCTAAACAGGCCTGGCATTGTATCGACTACACCATCTCACTGCCCTGAAGTCAGGAAGATATGATTTCAAATAAGGCCTCAGGTACTTACTAGCTATGTACCTGAGGAAAGTAATTTAACCTCTGTCTGCCTTAGTTTCCTCCACCATGAAGTGGGAATAAGACTATTAACCCATATCTCCCAGACTTTTTGTGAGGATCAAATGAGATAATATTTATAAATCACCGAGCACAATGCCTGGCATCTATACCTACTCTAGTAGGTACTTAACAAATGTTTTTTCCCCTTATTTTCTTCCTCTTTTATTTCCTAACCTTGAACCATATTTCCCCAACATATTTTTATCCTATTCTGTGCTCATCATTGCACTAAAGTCATTGAGTAATTAAGGTATATGTTGACTTGATCTGGAGGATCTCATTGAGTTCTTCAGAAAGATTTCCAACTTCCTCACCATCAACAACAGATGATAGTGAGCAAGCTATCCTTCATAAACTTCCTCGTGGTCTTTTGGACAGTACCCATCATGAGCAATGTCTGGTTGGATAAAATGGCCCCTCCTCCACTTCCCCATTTCTAACTTATTCAGCTGAAACTGTTATCTGCAAAGTCATAAGTGATCTCTTCTTGGGTATTCCCTCCTCTGTCTTTTTGGGATTCTGCTTCTCTCTCTCTCTCTCTCTCTCTCTCTCTCTCTCTCTCTCTCTCTCACACACACACACACACACACACACACACACACACACACACAAACACTCTCTCTCTCCCCCATCTCTCCCTCTTTTTCTCTCTCTTTGTCTTTGTCTCTCCCTTTATCTTTCTTCCTCTTTTCTTCTCTCTGTTTCTCTTTGTCGCTCTCTCTTTCTATGTCTCTCTGTCAATGTGTCTCTCTCTGCCTCTGTCTCTGTCTCTCTTCCTCTTTTATTCTCTCTCTGTCTCTCTCTTTCTGTCTCTGCCTCTGTCTCTCTCACTTCTCTGGCTATTCCTTTTCAGTCTATATTCCTGGATCATCATCAACTCAATCCCACTCCTCTTTTCTCTCTACATTCATCTCAATGGTTCCCATGGATTCAATTGTCTTTTTTATGCAAATGATTTCCAGATCCTATCCAACCATGGCCTCCCTTCCAACTATCTCCTTGACATGTTCAAAACAGAACTCAAAACTCCCTCTTCCAAACTTCTCAGTTACTGTCAGTGGCATTACCTTCATTCCAGTCCCTAAATTTGCACTTTCAGTGTCATCCCCAGTTCTTCCCCCACACTCATCCCACATATCCAACTAGTTGTAGATATTTTGTGTAACATATCTTACAAACTTCTTCCTCTCTCCACTGCCACATCAACCACCTCAGTTCAAGCTTTCTCCATGTCTTGCCTGGACTATTGCAATTGATTTCCAATTGCACTCCCTGCCTCAAGTTGTTCCCCTCTCCATTCCACCTTCTCTGCTAGGGCCAAAGTAATTTTGCTAAAGCTCAGATATGATCATGTCACCTCCCTTCTCAATAAATTTCAGTGACTCCCTATTCCCTCTAGAATCAAACATGAAGTCCTTTATTTTGTATTTAAAGCTCTTTACAACCTGGATGGTTTAAAACAATTTAACCCATCATTCTCCTCCATGCACTCCATACTGGCAAACTTTACATTACTATTGATGTACTATTTCTCCTCCCTATGTTTTTTCATGGGTAGTCCTCAATACCTGGAATGTTCTCTCTTACAAACTCTGACTCTTAGATTCCCCTAATTTCTTCAAGATTCACCCTAAGTACTACTTCTGTCAGGAGGTCTGAAAATGAATTTCATCTTCCAGTATTAGAAAATTCCAGAGTTGGAAAAAGATTCAACAGTCATCTATTTCAACCCACACCAGAGAAACAATCCACTCTGATACACTAGACAAGTGTTTACCCCATCATAGCTTAGAGAAAACTCACAATCTCCCAAGAATTTCCATTTTTAAATAGCATTAATCATGGAAAAGGTTTTCCTTCTGTGAAACTTAATTTTTTCCCAATGCAACTCCAATACATTGCTCCAATTTCTGTCCCTTGAAACAAATCATAACAAGTCTAATCCCCCTTCCATGTTTCAATTCTTTAAATAATTGAAAAAAAAAAGAAATCATGACTCCCGTCCACCCATCTTATCTTCTTCAGGTAAAATATTCCCCATTCCATATGACATGAACTCAAGGAGTTCCACCATCTTGTTTATGCCCTTCTGGATGCTTTCCAGTTCATACCACACTCTAATATAGCCACAAATAGGGAATTATCCTGGGCTCATTGAGAGAGGATTTCTGATTCCTACCTGTATTCCATTCATGCCCACAGGTGGCCCAGGGTAACTCTGTGGTGAAGCAATTGAACAGGTAGAAAACAGCCCAGGCTAGAATGATGATATAGTATACATTTAAGTGGGCCTCAATCACTTGAGTTGCATAGCCAATGCCTGAGGAGGAAATAGAGAAACAGGTCTCAGTCAGTCAGTACTTTCACCCTTCTCAAAACTCCCAGTTATAGTTCTTAGTTTCACACTTTTGATTCAATTCAATTTATTTAATATCAATTTAGGGGCAGCTAAGTGGCACAGTGGATAAAGCACCAGCCCTGGATTCAGGAAGACCTGCATTCAAATCCAGCCTTAGACACTTGACACTTGGGCAAGTCACTTAACCCTCATTGACCTGGAATATATATATATATATATATATATATATATATATATATATATATATATATATATATATATATATATATATATATATATATATATATATATATATATATATATATATATATATATATATATATATATATATATATATATATAGGAGAGGCCCAAAGTGCTCTAGGAAAACTGGAGGAAGCAAACCATATCATGCAAGTCAGTTGATTCATTGACTGACTGATTGAATTTCTGGTCAGCTAGGTGGCACAGTGGATAAAGCACCGGCCTTGGATTCAGGAGGACTTGAGTTCAAATCCAGCCTCAGACACTTGACTCTTACTAGCTGTGTGACCCTGTGCAAGTCACTTAACCCTCATTGCCCCTCCCCAAAAAATATCAATTCAATTCAGTTCAATTCAATTCAACAAAAATGTAGTAAGCATCTATTATGGGCAAGATACTATGCCCAATTCTCAACCTTAAAAGGCTTAAATTCTCCTGGGGAGGGGAAGAGTACTTTTAACATTACTCATACATCATATAGCACAGCCATAAAGTGCAAATATATATACACATATAGTATTAATTCATTCAAGAATTTTTAAGCATGCACTATGTGCCTGGCACCTCTGCAGAGCAGGAATAGAAGACTGGTAATGCGGCCTTTCCATGCTAGAAGTTCGCAACTCTAAAGAAATCATAGTAGCAGATTTTTAAAAAACATCACATACACACATGTATATGCAAACATACATATAGTCACAAACATATCTATGCACAAGGCACCCATGTGTACAGGTTTATCTATACATATATGTGTACACATATACACATACACATATATGTATGTACGCACATGTTTATTAGCTCCTGAAACTTACCTTCAAACAAGGGACAAATTTTCCTCCAGCATGTAATGCCACCTTCACTAGTAAACTGCCCCAGGGCTGTCTCCAGGAAAAATACAGGTATTCCACAGCAGATAAAAAACACCACATATGGAATCAGGAAAGCACCTGCAAAAAAATATATATATATATATATGTATATATGTATGTATGTTATATATGTGTGTGTATATATATATATATATATATATATATATATATATATATAGTCAAAGAGATCAGTTTACTAAACTGCTTCAAAAGTTAATATTCTCTGAGGTTCAAACTCTAGTAGCGCATACTTCAAAGACTTGAGTGGTGAATTCAGCTGCCAGTATGTCTTTAGTCACTCCTGAAAAAACTATATGTCTCCTTTCCCTCCTCAGATATGCTTTTGTGTGTGTGTGTGTGTGTGTGTGTTTTGTGGGGCAATGAGGGTTAAGCGACTTACCCAGGGTCACACAGCTAGTGTCAA
This sequence comes from Dromiciops gliroides, assembly GCF_019393635.1. NCBI lineage: Eukaryota > Metazoa > Chordata > Mammalia > Microbiotheria > Microbiotheriidae > Dromiciops > Dromiciops gliroides. The sequence goes on from NC_057861.1 coordinate 709,178,192, forward strand.
GTGTCTGAAGCTGGATTTTAACTCAGGTTCTCCTGAATCCAAGGCCAGTGCTTTATCCACTGCACCATCTAGCTGCCTGCTTGTGTGTGTGTTTTAAAGATTAGTTTTACCCAGGAAGTGGATCAACCACAAATGACGTTTTTCATAAGAAAAGCATCTTAGAGGGCTATGTGTTATGGCATTGATCAGAGACAAAATAATTAAATATCTTTCCAATGGGGAGCCCATAGGAAGAAAAGTATTAAAGAGGGTGTAACAAAGCTGGCTTTTAATTCATTTGGGGGAAAAATTATGTGGAAGATGGAGGATTAGAGGCAACCCACCTGTGTTGTCTCAACATTTTCCTCCAGACAACTTTAAAATAACACTTTAAACCAAATTTTGGAGTGGCAGAGTCAACAAAAGTCCAGGATGAGATATTCTTTCTGGCTAAGAAAACTTAGGAGGTCAGCAGAAGTTTATGACACTGGGGTGGGAACGTGTCTGGAGTTCACAAACACAGGGGCAACAGTCAGTCTCAGCAACAGCAGCAACAGAAGCTTTGGGAGCTCTCAGATTAGAGACAGTAAAGGGGTAAGACAACTGTTCATAAAGAGATCACAGGGGGTCCTATGCTGGCACTGGGTACAGCTGCCACTGATTGGCAACTCTATTGCTCATACAAAGTTCTGGGTTGCAGTCATAGGACAGAGAAGAATAGGCATCCAACACAAGGGAGTAGAGGCCCTGCTTGCAGTTCCAAGGCAAAGAAAGTGTTAGCATTTGTGGCTGCAGGGGACCAGGGGACTTTCCTTTATAAAAACTGGAGTACCAACCAGAAGAGCAGTGACCATACCTCTCCCAGGATCACACCACCTTGGATGAATCAAAAACATGCAGCCCCTCCCCAGAACTACCTCTTAAAAGAACAGCAAAATAGCCTGAAGCTTGGGACAATGCCTCCCCATACCCAAGTGAGCAGATACCAACTTTAACATAAAATTTAAAGTCGAAAAATAGCTTGAAAAATGACCAAATGAAAAAAAAGAAGTTCACCATAAAAAGCTACTACAGCAGCAGGGAAGACCAAGACACAAACTCAGAGGAAGACAACAATGTGGAAACCACTACAAACAAAACCTCAGAGAAAAATGCTAATTGAACTCAAACTCATCAAGAATTCTTAGAAAAGTTAAAGAAGGCTAAGAGTGGTAGAAAAAAGTGGGAAAACAAGTGAGTGATGCAAGAAAATTATGAAGAATAGAATTAACAGCTTGGTAAAAAGAAGCACAAAAATATGGAAGAAAAGAACACCTTTAAAACAGAATTTGCTTAATGGTAAAAGGGGCACAAAAATTCACTGAAGAAAAGAACTCCTTAAAAACAGAAATGGTAAAATAGAAAAAGAGGTATAAAATCTCACTGAAGAAAATAATTCCTTAAAAATTAGAATTGGACAAATGGAAGCTAATGACTCCATGAGAAATCAAGAAACAATAAAACAAAGTTAAGAGAATAGAAGAAAACCCAGAAGAAGATGTGAAACATTTTCTCATTGGAAAAACAGCTAACATGGAAAATAGATTGAGCGGAGATACTTTAAGAATTATTGGACTACCTGAAAGCCACAAGGAAAGAAAGAGCCTAGATATCATATTTCAAGAAATTATCAAGGAGAACTGCCTTAGATCTAGAGAGAAAATACATTTAAATAATCTACTCATGAGACCCTAAAAGAGACTCCAATATGAAAACTTCCAGGAATATTATAGCCAAATTTCAGAGTTCCCAGGTCAAAGAGAAAATACACCAAGCAGACTCCAAACAAAGACTACAAGAAACAATTAAAATGTTGTGAAGCCACAGTCAGGATCACACCAGAGTTCACACCTTCCACATTAAAGGAGCAGAGGGCTTGGAATGATAGTCTGGAAGGAAAAGGAGCTATTATTAGCACCAAGAATAACCTACCCAACAAAACTAAGTATAATCCTTTGGGGGAGGTGGATATTTAATGAAATAGAGAGCTTTTCAGCATTCATGATGAAAAGACAAGAGCAGAATAGAAAATTGAACATTCAAACACAAGATTTAAGGGAAGTATAAAAAGGTAAATATAAAAGAGTAATCATAAGGTTCTCAATAAAGTTAAACTGTTTACATTCCTATATAGGAAGATGACACATATAATTCCTAAAAAGTGTTTATCATTATTAGGGCAGCTCAACAGAAAGCCTAACAGAAAGAATAAGTATGAGTTGATTATGTTGGGATGATTTTTTAAAATAGATGAGGAAAAGGGTGAAGGGAGAGGTAGAATGCAGAAGATTTTTTCACACAAGAGGTGTGAAGGAGAAAATGAGAAGGGGTGGGAAAAAGGGAATGATTGAACCTCTCATCAGAATTGGTTCAAAGAGGGAAGAATAAACACACACACACACACACTCAGTTGTATATAGAAATGTAATTTATCCAACAAGGAAATAGGAGAGGAAGAGGATAAAAGAAAGGAGGGGGATGATAAAAGGGAGAATAGATTAAGGGAGGCAGTGGCTAGACACAAAATAGACTTTTGAAGAAGAACAAGATAAGAAGAGAAACAGAAGAAGAAACAGAAGAAAATGTGATGGAGGGAAATACAGTTAGTAATCATAACTGTGAATGTGAATGGAATGCGCTCACCCATAAAATGGAAGTGAATAGCATAACAGATTAAAAACCAAAATCTAACAATACATTGTTTACAAGACACACTTGAAACAGAAGGACACACCCAGAGTTAAAATAAAGTGCTGGAGCAGAATATATTATGCTTTACTGGAATTTTTTTAAAAGGCAGGGATAGCAATCATGATCTCCGACAAAGCAAAAGCAAAAATCTAATCAAAAAGGAATAATAAGATAAACTACATTTTTCTAAAAAGTACAATGACAATAAAGTAACATAAAATTGTTTACAGCAAGTTTGTCTGATAAAGGCAACATTTCTCAAATATATACTGAATGTAGAACTAATTCAAATTTATAAAAATAAGAGCCATTTGCTAATTGATGAATGATCAAAGAATATGAACAGGCAGTTTTCAAAAGAAGAATTCAAAACTATCCATAGTCATATGAAAAGATGCTCTAAATAACTAATGATTAAGGAAAGGCAAATTAGAAGAGCTGTGATGTACCACTTCATACCTATCAGAAATAACAAATGCTAGAGGAGATGAGAGAAAAATAGATATACTAATGAACTGTTGGTGAAGTTGTGAATTGGTCCAACCATTCTGGAGAAGAGTTTGGAACTATGCCAAAAGGGTTATAAAACTACCCATACCCTTTGACCTAGCAATACCACTACTAGGTCTGTATCCCAAAGAGATCAAAGAAAAAGGGAAAGGGCATATATGTATGAAAAAAAATGTGTAGCAGCTCATTTTTTTGTGGTGGCAAAGAGTTGGAAATCAAGGGGATGTTCAACTATTGGAAAATGGCTGAACAAGTTGTGACATATGCTTGTGATGGAGTACTATTGTGCTATAGAAAATGATGAGGGGGTGGTTTCAGAAAAACATGACAAGAGCTATATGAAATGATGTAAAGTGAAGTGAGAAGAACCAAGAGAACATTGTGTATAGTATCAGCAAGGTTATAAATGATGATCAACTGTGAAAGACATGCTGTACACTTCCAGACAGATCAGCGATGAACTCTGAGTGCAAATTGAAGCATAATTTTCTCTATTTTTCTTGCTTTGTTTTTTTTTTTAGTGAGGCAATTGGGGTTAAGTGACTTGCCCAGGGTCACACAGCTAGTAAGTGTTAAGTGTCTGAGGCCGGATTTGAACTCAGGCACTCCTGACTCCAGGGCTGGTGCTCTATCCACTGTGCCACCTAGCTGCCCCATTTTTCTTGCTTTTAAAAAATATGGTTTACATGGAGATATATTACGCAAGATTTCACATGTATAATTTATCTCATATTGTTCACCTTCTCGGTGGATGTGGGAGGGGGTGGGGGAAAGCAAGAGAATTTGGAACTCAAAATTTAAAAAGAAAAGAATTCTTAAAATAAATAAATAATAAAACAAAAATATTTGTTAAAAAAAAAGATTATGTGGATTTAAAATATAGCAGTGAATCTGTTCATACCCTTTTGATTCACCCACTTGAAAATATATTCCAAGGAGGTCAGTGAAAGAAAGAATGCTCACATATATACCAAAATGTCCACAGAAGCCTTTTTTTGGTGGCAGTGTAATATGCATCCCCTCAAAAACAAAATTGTAAACAAAAATGTTGCCTATCAGTTGAGAAATGACGCAGAAATTTGGAGCATGCATGCAATGGAATACTACATCATTACAACCACAAATTTGAAGAAGTCAGAGAAACAGGAAGATTTGTATGAACTGATATAGAGTGAATTAAACAGAACTAGATGAATTATATACAGAACTAAAATAATGTCAATGAAAATAACAATAAAAGACTACCAAACTCAGATATATCATAATGCCCAATCTTGGTCCTTGAAAACAGATGCTAAAACGCATTCTGTTGATAGGTGGGAAACTATGGGAATAGAAACAACACCAAATATTCTGCCAGATATGGTGGTTTTGTTAATAGGTTTTCCTTAACTACTTTGCTTTCTTACAAGGAAAGGTTAAGGAGGAGGGATGTGTGGTTAGTTGGGAAATAAGTATGTTGCTAAAGAATAAAAGATATCAAGAAATCTTTAAAGAAATAGTGGTTCCTGTTCTCTCAATACAATAGTCTTTGAATCATTCCACCTGTAGAATAAATTAAAACAATCAAGGTGAATGAAATTAATTCGAATTAATATTAATCTTTTTCTCAAACCACCCTCTGTCTTCTTGCTAACAGTGAAAGTTTATCCACTAATAGAATATATTCTTTTTTCTCAGGGCAATGAGGGTTAAGTGACTTGCCCAGGGTCACACAGCTAGTTAAGTGTCAAGTGTCTGAGGTCGGATTTGAACTCAGCTCCTCCTGAATCCAGGGCCCATGCTTTTCTACTGTACCACCTAGCTGCCCCTAGAATATATTCTCATCTGTCAGATGAAGTCTTCCTTTTAAAATGTCATTGTACTGAATAAGTCCCCTTAAAAAACAGGGCTTAATCTTTGTTATGGAAGCAGCATCTTGGTGTGGTAGATAAAATGCTAAACAGGAAGAACTAAGTTCAAATCCCACCTGTGATTAATTAACTAGCAATAGGACCCCAGAGAGTTAATCTCTGCATGTCTCATCGAACTACTGCTCATTCCTCTAATCTGTTTGATTAATAGCCAAATAGAATGTAAGCTTCTTGGGGGTTAGGGACTACTCCCCCCTTGTCTTTGTTTTTGTTTTTTGTTTTTTTTTTTGCAGGGCAACGAGGATTAAGTGACTTGCCCAGGGTCAAAAAGCTAGTTAAGTGTCAAGTGTCTGAGGCTGGATTTGAACTCAGGTCCTCCTGAATCCAAGGCCAGTGCTTTATCCACTGCGCCACCTACCTGTCCCCCCCCCTTGTCTTTGTATTGCCTTCACCAGGAATATAATTGATGCTTAATAAACGCCTGTTGATTAAAAGATTGATCTAACTATTTACCGGCTGACTGGGCAGGCAGTAAGTAGTTCCTTCATGACAAATTAGCCTTTTTCACTTAGTTTATGCTACAGTGGGTATACTCGATCTCTGAGTCTTTCAGTGGTCAAACCCATTTCAGTATTTCACATTAGGCAAGAATAGCACTGACTTGCTAAAAGGATCCAATAAGTCAATTTGTTTAAATGTAGAAAAAATGATAAATGCCATCTCTTTGCCAAGCAAATGTGTTTGTGTTTTGTTTTGCTTTGGGAGATGTTTCAACATGGCAAATTATTATGTAATTTTTTTGGTTTGTTTTTGTTTTTTTGTGGGGCAATGAGGGTTAAGTGACTTGTCCAGGGTCCCACAGCTAGTAAGTGTCAAGTGTCTGAGGCCGGATTTGAACTCAGGTCCTCCTGAATCCAGGGCTGGTGCTCTATCCACTGCACCACCTAGCTGCCCCCTATTATGTAATTTTTTAAAGCAAAATGCCACCTGATATTTGCTACCTAATATAACTATGCACCTTGAACTTTTCGTAAGACTCAAAGCCTGTTTATTGACAAAAGAATGCCTATTTAATAGGTCCTTCTGATTACCCAAGATGAAAATGTATGTGTATGTTATATATATATATGTGTATATATGCACACAATACACATGTGTCTATATCTGTAATGTATGTATACATGTACACAAATGCACACAAGCACACACACAAGGGAAGGTTTAGGGACTCCAAGTTAAAAGCAAAATAACGAGAATCATAAAATGTTACTGAGGTAGAAGAGACTTTAGAGGACCGTCTTATCCAACTCCTTACTTTTATAGATGAGGAAAATAAGACCTGGAATAGTAAAAGGTCTTGTTGGAATGAGTGAGTTGGTGGCTGAGCTGAGGTCTCCTGGATCTCTGTCAGAACTTTTTCCACTACAGTGCACTATTGGACTTTTCTCAATGAAACTTTTCCTTCTGTATTTTTTATGCTATAATTTGGAGACTTGCTGTGGCAGTGAGCACTAAAGTATCAAAGTAAGATTTTTCTAATTGGTTAATCACCAACTTCCTTTCCTTCATGTAGCAACATATTATAGAATTTATTTCAGAATACAGGAAATCTGCCTGCAATCACTTTGGCAGAGGGTGAGTTAATTGTTTTGTAATTATGTTCCAAAGCCAATGTTTTAAAAATGTATACTTTGGTTTGGATATTTGATGTCTCTGTTGTTGGAAACGTCCTCCACTTATTCAGATTAACAAGGCAATTTACAGAGATTTAGAGACCTGTGTGGGGGATTAAGAGGTGAAGGGATGCCTAATAGTTTTATAGATCATGTGTGTGTGTGTGTGTGTGTAAGAGAGACAGAGACAGAGACAGAGAGAGACAGAGACAGAGAAACAGAAGATGAACTCCAGACTTCCTATCTTCCCTCTATCCATTAAAGCCACTACTATGGAGTAATAAGGAGAGCTTTTTAACATGACACAAAATTAGCTAACTTAGTGCCTAGAATCAGGGGATTAGCAATGGCTTTTCCAAAGTAGAAGGTAGGGTGGCAATTTTGCTTCCCAGACCTAGCTCTCATACAAACACTGCTAAAGTCCCCTCATTACCAGTGCTGAGCAGACTCAGATCAACTCGCTCTATTTATGCAAGTCTCCAAGGAAAACAGCTCAAACCAAGAAGTGGCCCTTCTCTTCTGTTCTCACCATTGCACTGGCACAGAAAGAGCCTTGAGAAATAGGCTTTGGGCAGATGGAAAACATCCTATATGCAAAATGAGCTACTTGAGTGTGCTGGAGTGTTTTATTGGTGTTGTTGTTGTTGTTGTTGTTGTTGTTTGATTTAGGAAGTGTCACTATAACAAAGTGGCAAAAAAAAAAAATCCAGTGAGCCTTGTTATCTTGTAGAAATCATGCAAATAAATTTTATCTTTTTGGTGGTAGAGGAGGCAACTTCTGATGAGTATTCTATCTGCTGGGTAGCCTGACAGGTGGACGTTCATTAAGATCCGAAGAGTGTTCAAATAGTTAATAAGATTTGATTGTTAGAACAATAACAACAACAACTAGCATTTATATAGTGCTTTAAAGTTTGCAATGCACTTTACAAATACTATCTCAGTTGATCCTTACAACAACCCTGTGAGATAGATATCTCCATTTTACAAATGAGGAAACTGAGACTCAAAGTCATACAGTTTGTGTCTGAGGCAAGATTTGAACTCAGCTCTGATGGGGAATTACCTCCTTTATCTTGGACTACATTTGCTCATCCTTGGTGACTCTTTTCCTTCATCATACAGTCTATTTTTAAAAGTCTTGCAAAATAATTGCTAAATAAAAAAGTGACCCAGAGAATTTCCCAGATAGCACATAAATACTAAATAATAAGTCTTCTTTTTCTGTGGGTGACTGTTTGCAAGGCTTTCTGAAGTTCACTGTACCATCTCCACACCACTATACATTGAAAATAAGAATAGTAAGGAACCTTAAAAAGCAGCATCTAGTTGGACCCCATCATTTTACAAATGAGAAAGCTGACACTAGTAGAAGGAAGAGATTTCCACAGTTACCTCAAGGTAGCACCCACAGAATCAGTTTTTTGGGCAATTGAGTTATTGTACCCATGGTATGTGGCAAGGCTCTTTGTAAAGAGCACAAATAGTCAACTCATCCCTTCTATCCCTATTGAAGAGAAATCTGTCTTCTGCACAGGCTTCATGCTCTGAGTATTCTTTATAATCTCTAGGGCAGAAACTCAACATTTTTGAGTTGTAGTATTATTTCTGTAGACTTAAAACAAGAGTTGGATCTCAGTACGATAATAGTTTTATAATTAGGATCTGTGGATTGAGAGAATGCATGATAACAAAAGTTTACTTTGAATTCAGTAATTATTTTTGAATTTGCATTTATTCATCAAAATGATACCTACACACATTTGAAAAAATAGTAATACGTATGTCATTGGAGAGGCATATTATTTAATCAACAGAAGGAATATTCACTTAGTTATGGATTCCCAGAAACTCCCCAGGGATCAAGAGAAAACACGAGGGGTGTCAGAAGTTCCACTTTTCCCCCTGTGATATTTCCCTTGAAGTTGCTGAAACCCTGAAGCACTTTGGGGTGGTAGTGGAATGAGACAGGGACAAACTGAGTCACTTGTTGCTACCCTCCCCTAATTAAAGTTCCTTCTTTTTTACCCCCTTTCATTAAGTGAGCAGGTCTGAGGAAATGAAGGATTAATGACATGCCTAGGAAAGTCAGTTTCTTCCCTCCATTCATAGTCATAACATGTTAGGAGAGACCTTAGAAATAAACCAACAAGCCAAGGCCAGAGGACTCAAGTAAGTTGTTCAAGATAATCCAGCTACCAGTGGTCATGAGTGCACCTCAGGTCTCCTGATGTTCAGTCCAGGGCTCTATTATACAAGACACTCAATCTCTAGGCTCCAACCATTTCCACAGGTTGTCCCCTACGGAATGCTCTTTCTCCTCATCTATGCTTTCTGGCTTGCCTTCAAGTCGCAGCTATCATCTTCCCTTCTACAGGAATCCTTTCCCAATTGTCCTTAATTCTAGTGCCTTCCCTCTGTTGTTTCCTATTTATCTTCTATATGGCTTGTTTGTACATAGTTGTTTACATATTATTGTCTTTCCCATTAGACTGTAAGCTCCTCTAGGGTAGAGACTATCTTTTGACATTTTTGAGGTCCCCGGTGCTTAACAAAGTACTTGACATACAGTAGGTACTTAATAAATGCTTATTGACTGACTGATTATACTAGGACACCAGATTGCCTTTATTACTCTTCCTACCACTACTAGCATATACATACCACCCCAGAGATTTCGAAGTCTTCTTCCAAATGTTATCTTTGATCTTCACAACAACCTGTGTAGTTGGATTCTGTAGGACCAACTAGCTCAGCTCCTTCCTTTTACAGATGAAAAAAATGAGGCCCACGCAGATTAAGTGACCTACCCACAGGTTGTAAGCATCAGAGGTGGGAAGGAGACTCAGGTTCTCTGATCCCAGAGCCAGTATTCTTTGGACAATAAATTTCTTACTTCTGTCTCTAGCATACTTTCAAGGACAGTGACCCACTTTAACAAACAAAAGTCTTGGCTTCAGGTATAAGTGTGCCTTCCCATACTCAATAAGGTGAGTTTCTGAGGTGCATATCACAGTCCTATCCAGAACAGGAAGCTTTTATTAAATACCTAAAATATGCCAGGCACTGTGCTGGGGACTGGTGATAAAGACACAAATTAAATCTTCCCTGCCCTCAAGGAGCATACGTTGTGCTGGGCTAACATACGATGCTGATAATTTGAAGGGGGAGGGTACTAATTATAAACAATGCCATCCAAATCGCCCTCTCAGGTGCGCACGACTCAGCAAGACACACATGTAAAGTGCTCGCAGGTAGGAAAGTGGCCAGTCAGGAGACAGTTTCCTAGAGTGAGTGACCCGTCCCTGCCGGGCCAAGTGGCAGGCACTTGCCCCCTCCCGGTTTCCCTCTCCCCCATCCGACCCATTTCCTTTCCGCAGCCCCCTCCCTCCAGCCCCTGGCTCTGCTAGGGGAGAATGCTGACCTGGGCTTCAGAGCCCTCCCCCCCCCCCGCCCTGCCCCGCGTGCCCCTCCCTCACCTCCTCCATTCTTGTAGCACAGGTAAGGGAAGCGCCACACGTTGCCCAACCCGATGATCTCTCCCGCCACGCTCAGCACGAACTCCACCTTGTTGTTCCAGTGGCCACGCTCGTGGACCTTCTTGTCGCGGCTGGGCACCAGGCTGGCACTGGAGGCCTCGGGGTCCCGCGCCTCCTCCGCCGCTTTGCCATTGCCGATGGGCAGCGCCTTCTCGGCGGTCATGGCTCCGGGCGCACTGACTGATGATGGGACGGTGGGACGGTGGGACGGCCCGTGGGACGGGCTGGCGGACTGGCAGCCTGGGTGCTGGGCGAGAGAAGATCGGAGGAGCGCACAGGCGGCGGTGGCTCCCCGGGTCCCTGGCACTGCGGGGCCGCCCCGGGAGGGCTGGGTTTTCAGGAGGCACTGGGGAGGGGGGAGAGAGGAGGAAGGGGGGAGGGGGCCTGGAGGGCGGGAGGCGTGGAGAGGGCAGATGGGCGGCGGGGGAAGACAAGTTGGCAGAATGGGAGACTGTGCCAGGGACGGGGGCAGGCACAAGAACTGGCGAGCCCAGGGAGCGCACGGCCCGAACCCTTCGCTGGGGATCCAGGGTGGGCAGCCTTGCTCAGGCTTAGCTTGTCTCAATCCCCTCTCCTCTCCTCCCTTTTCCTCCCCTCGCCTAGTCTCTCAGGCTGGCGGGCTTGGTTGGGTTCAGCTTCGCTTAGCGGGGTAGCCCCGTAGAGGCGGCGGGGGGCGGGGGGCGGGGGCGGGCGCACTCGCTCTCCGGCCTCCCTCTTACTCTCCCTCTCTCCCTCCCCCCTGCGCCCTCCCTGGCTTTGGCTCGGGCGTCTCAGCCTCTCACCCACGGATGTGGCTGCTCCCAGCGCACTCTGCCGGCAATGCATCACCCGCGGAGATCGGCTGAGCAGCCAGTCCAGTCCAGCGCAGTCCCCTGCCCTTAGTCCCCACAGGCACGCAGCTTTCCCAGCCTTCGGGATGGCTCCACCGGGACGCTACCAAATCGTCCCAGCCTTAGTTTGGGCCCTGATCGCGATCAGCCCCTGTCCGGCCTGGGGAAAGAGGGAGGGACGGAAGAGAGGATGCAGAGTGATCAACTCCTGGCCCTCTAATCCCCTGTCCCTTAAACCCAGAGCAGAACACGGCAGCCCCTGTGGCCTGCCTGGTTTACTGGTTTCCCCACACCTTATTTACTACTACCACTCCTGGTCCTACACACCCACCTCTTGTAGGGAGCGGGGGGGGGGGGGGCGCACCGGCAATGCGATATAAAAGGAACAGGGTGAGATCCTCTCCAAGATGCTTAGTGGGCCCAGGTGCAGAGGCTGGAGACTAGACCAGAGTTCAGCTACCACCCCTGCCTATATTGCCCTCAAACCCCTGTCAACTGGCTCTCACCTGAAGGATCTGGGAACGATCCCTACTGCATCTTCTACTGCCTTCATCTTGTCCCAGCTCTCTTATCTCTCACAACTTAGTGTCACAGATTTAGAGACTATCATTGGGGGATATTCCCTAGTATGACAGAGATTGGACTAGAAATTTGAGCCCTTAAACTTTATACATTCCTTTCCTCACAACTCTGGGAGGTAGGTGGCCCAAGTATTATCTCCATTTTATAGATGAGGAAACAGTTTCTGAGAAGTTAAGGAACATTCTCATGAGAAGGGAACAAACATTTATTAAGCACTGACTGTATGGCAGACATTGTGTTAAATGCTAATAAAAATATGATCTTATTGATCCTCTTAGCAACCCTGTGAGGTATGTTTTATTATTAATCCTATTTTGTAGTTGGGGAAACTAAGGCTGGCAGAAGTTAAATGACTTGCCCAGCACCATGCTGATAGTGCCTGAGGTTAGATTTTTTTTTTTTTTTGCAGGGAAGTGGGGGTTAAGTGACTTGCCCAGGGTCACATAGCTAGTAAATGTCAAGTGTCTGAGGCCGGATTTGAACTCAGGTACTCCTGAATCCAGGGCCCATGCTTTATCCACTGCACCACCTAGTTGCTCCCCTGAGGTTAAATTTTAACTCAGGTCTTCCTGATTCTAGGCCCAGTACTCTCTATCCATTAGGCCACTTAGCAGGTCACACAGCCAGTAGTTATCTGAGCTGATATCCCAACTAAAGCCTACTGATTTCCTTGAAAAGATATTATCATATTAGGATATTTCATACTAGTAGAAAGGAAGTATTTTTTCCAGATAACAAGATTGCACTTTTGAGCATCGTTTAAAAAGTTGTGATGGGTGATTCTCTAAACCAAAGCTTCTTAAACTGTGGCTTGCACCCAGATATGAAGTCACATAACAGAATGTGGGGTTGCAAAAAATTTGGCAACAGTAAAAGGTTATATATACCTATTTTATATTTAATGTGAACATTTCTCAGGCAAAGAGGGGTCACAAGTGGAAAATGTTTAAGAAGTCCTGCTCTCAGCTGTATTATTACCAGGCCTTCTTCAGCAGAACACACAGTCAGTCCATGACTTAAATGGATTCACACTTAAAGCTCTTTTATCATTTGTTTCAAGATTATTACTTACAATGGACTGTGCACAGACTTGTAGTTAGTTTTCTGGCATGCTCTGACACATACATCAAACCCTGTTCCTCTGGCACTCTCAGCCAACCTCCCCACCCCACCCAGTCCCTTATTGCTCCCTAGGGGTTTCTTCCAATTCCCACAACTTGGGTCAGCAGCCTGGGAGATGTCTTTCTCCGGGCTTTTAAAATAAATGAATTGCACATAATTGGTTATAGTACTGTCTTGTTTTAATTTATGGATACTCTAGAAAGCTTTATGCATATTTACTGTACAGGTATTTCATTTGGAGGCAAGACTGTAAAGAGCCAGAAGGACTCTCTAAATTTTACCTCTGATTCTGCCTAGCCTTAGGCTAGGCTCTTAATCTTCTGGGCCTCAGTTTCCTCATCTCTAAAATGGGGTTGTACCTATAAGGGTTCATCCTGCTTTATATTTTATGACCTATATGTTTGCCATCTGGAGCCACTACAAATCTACACTATCTGATCTCAACTAGGTCCTCACTAGAGCAGGGCCACCATTCTGTTCCTCCCTAAGCAATTCACTATCAAAAACTCTACAGCAGTTGCTGAAAACCTTGTCATTTGTCCTCAGTCCTCTCATGGCTCCCTCACCACAGCCCACTTACCCCTCTTAGCTGAGGACCTCCTCATACTACACTAAAAATATTGAGGACATTCCCTGAGAGCAGGCCCATCTTACCTCCTGCTCACCTAACCCCCTGCTAGCTACTATTCTTTATCTCTCCTCCCCATCATCACCAGCTCCTTCAGAAAGCCATCTAACACTAATGGCTCCATTTTCTTTTCTCTCCTCTTCTAAACACTCTGTAATCTGATATCCAATCTAATCATTCAACTGAAAACTCAACTTCCAAAGTTACCAATGATCCCCTAATGGTCGGTCTATTACCATTTCTCATTCTTCATCCTTCTAAACCTCCCTGTAGAAATTGACATGACTGATCACTTCCTTCTGGATTGTCTGTCCTCTCACCATTTTTGTAAATACTGTACTATCTTGATTCTCTGCCTATCTATCTGATTGTTCCTTCTCAGTCCTTTTTCCTAGTTCTTCATTCTGTCAGTGTCTTTCAAGGCTCTGCCATGGACCCTCTTTTCTTTATTGATCTATCCTGTCTCATTGGTGATTTTATCAGCTCCCATACATTCAATTATGATCTCTATGCAGGTGACTCCCAGATCTATTTATCTAAGTTAAGCATATTTTCTGATAGCTAGGTAGCACAGTGGATAGAGTGCAAGACCTGAAGTCAGGAAGACATCTTCATGAGTTCAAATTCAACCTCAGGCACTTACTAGCTGTGTGACCCTGGGCAAGTCACTTAACTCTATTGGCATCAGTTTCCTCATCTGTAAAACGAGCTGGAGAAGGAAATGGCAAACCACTCCAGTATCTCTGTCCCGAAAAGTTGGAAATTACTGAAATGAACAAACAACAAAAGCATATTTCCTGAGCTACAGGCATTCATCCCCGACAGGCATCTCAAACTCAATATGTCCAGAACAAAAACTCATTATTTCCCTTCCCACAAACCCTCCTATATTCTCAAACTATTGTCAAGAGAACCATCATACTTATAGTCACCTAGGCTCAAAATTTCAGTGTCATTTTTGATTCCTCATGCTCACTCACCCTATATACTCAATTCTTTGCCAAATGTTGTCATTTCATCTCTCATAATGTGTGTGCACTGTGATTTTACATATATATACACATACACACATTTATATATATATATGTACACACATACACATATAAAGAATGCGCACATACAGGTGCACACATGTGTATGCACATATATGTGTATGCATGTACATACATACATATACACATACTTCAGTAAATTTTGGTTAGACTCTAACAATATTCTCCTAATGTGTCTTCTTGCCTCAAGTCTCTCCCCACTCCAAACCAGCCTGTACTCTATCTGCCAAAATCATTTTTTCTAAAGTGTAGGTATGATCTCTACTCAATAAATTCCATTCTCTCTCTTTGACCTCCAGGATCAAATATAAATTCTTCTATCTGGCATCTAAAGTTTTTCATAAACTGGTTTCTTCCTACCTTTTTTAGTCTTCTTACACTTTGTTCCCCTCCACATAGTCCACAGTCAAGATACATTGGCCAATTTGTAGTTTTTCAAATACTCGTTAAATTCTATAACCTACTTACATATATATGTACACACACACACACACACACACACATGTATATGGGGCAATAAGGGTTAAGTGACTTGACCAGGGTCACACAGCTAGTAAGTGTCAAGTTTCTGAGATCAAATTTGAACTCAGGTCCTCCTGAATCCAGGGCTGGTGTTTTATCCACTGCACCACCCAGCTGCCCCCTGTACACACGTATTTTAAAGACCCACTTGTCATGACAGAATTTTACAATTTCATCATGATCCTTTCTGATTCTTCTTAGTGCAATAAAATGTGTTTATTGATGATTATCTGCTGCTCTCATCATTTAAATGAAATTGCTCTCTCCAAAGTTACCAATGAACTCTTACTTGACAAATCTTTTCTCAGTCATCTTCTTTCTTGATCTCTCTGTAACTTTTAACACTGCTAGTCATTCACTTCTTGATAGCTCTTCTCTCTCTATGTTTCCTCCTACTTGGCTGACAGCTCCTTTTTTGTCTTCTTTACTAGATCTTCCCCTATGTTATGCCACCTAACCATGTGCATCCCCCATGGGCCTGTCCTTGGTCCTCTTCTCTTCTTTCTAAATACTATCTCACTTGATGATCTCATCAGTTCCCATGGATTCAATTTTCATCCCCATGAAGATGATGCTCAGATCTATTTTTCCAGGCCTAAGCTCTCTCTTGACTTCATCTTTTACCACCATCTACCCACCAAACTCTCCACTCTTCCAAATTGTTCTAATAATATTGAGGCAGCCACCATTGTTTCAGTCACACAGGCTTGCAACTTCAATGTCATCCTCAATTTCTCATTCTATTTTGCCTCCTCCCCTATATCTAGCCTATTGACAAGTCTTGTTGTTTCTACCTTTATAACATCTTTATTAGGTGTCACCTTTCCAACAGCTCATCTGCCACCATGATGATGCATCTAAAGAGACTGATATGGATGCACATGGATCTAATCAAGCAATTGAGATTTTTTTAAAAAAAGATATATCCAGAAAATAGAAGCAAGGAATGGTGACAAAATTTTAGTGCAAAGAATGGTCCTATTTTTTGAATGGCCCTATTCTTTAAGAATAGTTCTGGGGGCAGCTAGGTGGCATAGCGGATAAAGCACCGGCCCTGGATTCAGGAGTACCTGAGTTCAAATCTGGCCTCAGACACTTAACACTTACCAGCTGTGTGACCTTGGGCAAGTCACTTAACCCTCATTGTCCTAAAAAAAAGGAATAGTTCTGAATGCACAATCTTAGAATAGGTTGAGGTTATGAATATTACAGATAATCAAAATTATTTTTAAGTTGTTAGGAAAATAGGAAGATTTGGATAGATAGAAGAACTCTTGGCATTTATGGGACAAAAGTAACAGATGATAGAGAGTATGTAAGACTACCCAATGTTATTTTGCTTCTGTTTTCTCTAGAACAATGAATGTTATTTCATGGAAGAAGGAGAAAATAAAGAGTTAACAAAAAGATATAGTGGATAAAACCATGGGACAAAACAAAAATAGATGAAACAACAATAGTTAGTTAAAACTCAAGATAAGTAAAGGCATGGTACATGAGTCCTCATTTGGCTGCTGTCAATGAATTGAAGCCAACAGACCCAAACAAGCTAGATCCCAGAGTAATGAGAGAACTCTAACATGTAATATTTGAGCATCCATAAATAATCTTGGAAAAACCCTGAAGAATTCAAGAGTTATTATAGGATTGCTGCTGCTGTTCAGTCATTTCAGTCATGTTCAATTCTTTATGATCCCACTTGAAGTTTTTCATGGCAAAGATGCTAGAGTGGTTTGCCATTTCCTTTTCCAGCTCATTTTACAGATGAGGAATTGAGGCAAACATGGTTAAATGACCTTCTCAAGATCACACAGCAAGTGTCTTAGGCTAGATTTGAACTCATGAAAATGAGTCTTCTTGATTCCAAGCTGAGTGCTCTCTCCACTGTGCTACCTAGCTACCTTATGATAGCATTAAAGATGGGCAAATGTTCCAATTTAAGAAAGAAGATTAAAGAAAAAAAGATTCTTCAAATTACAAATCAGTAAGATTGCCATCAATTTCTGACAAAATTGTAAAATATATTATTAAAGGGATGCTTTGTGAATATTTATAAAAGGAATTGATGATTGCCACAAGACAGTATGGGTTTACGAAGAAGAAATCAGTTCATACCCACATAATTTCTATTTTTTTTACAAGATTACTAGCCTGGTAGATCAAGGGAATGTTATAAACATCATGAAGCTGGAATTTAACAAGGCATTTGACAAGTTTTCTCTTCATAAATATCCCATGAGTACAAAATGGATATATGTGGGCTAGAGGAGAGTATTGGGTAGAGGTACTGAGGAATAGGGGAACAAATACTGAGTCTCAGCATATGTTCAAATATCACTTCTTATGTTTTCCATCTGTGTGATGTTGGGCAAATCCTTTGACCTTCTTGAGCCTCAGTTTCATCATCTGTAAAAAGAGGTTGGACTAAATTGCCCCCGAGGTCCATTCCTGCTCTATATCTATGATTCTATGAGTCATTGGTGATGTCAGATTGATAGGAGGCCTTTAGAGCAATGCTCCATGGATCTATCCTTAGTATTTCGCTGTTCAACATTTTTATTAAGAATTTGGTGGAATGCTTCTCATATCTGTAGATGGCATCAAGCTGGCAGGGATAGCTAACATGTTGCATGACAAAATTGGAATCCAAAAATATACTAACAGGCTAGAACAATGGGAAGAATCTAATAAGATGAAATTTAACAGGGATAAATGTAGAGTCCTACACTTTGGTTTGAAAAAAAAATGAACAAGTAGAAAATTAGGAGTTGTAGTTTCAAAACAGGTCATACTAAAAAAGAAAAAAGCTTAGTTTGACTGCAATGGAAACTCTATATTAGTTCCCCGGGTAACATGATATCCATAAAATATAATTCCACATTAGCTTGATTTAATGGAAGAATAGTGTTAAGACAGAGAAGGATTCTCAACTTTTTTTAGGGGTCATATATCCCTTTGACAATCTGGAAAAGCTCATGGACCCTTTCTCAGAATGATGTTTTTAAATGCATAAAATACAAAGGAAGATAATAACATCAGAATTCTTGTATAAAAATATCTTTTAACCAAGTTCATGGATCCCAGGTTAAGGGTGACATGGTAGGGATAAGTGATAGTTGTATTGTACTTTGTTATGGTTAGATAATACCTGGAGCATTGTGGTGAGTTCTGTACCACATCTTATGAAAGACATTGACACTGTGGCACATGTGTAGAAGAGAGTAATGTCCTCTGGTGGTGAGAGGATTGGAAATCATACCATTTGAAGATGAGTTGACCAAACAGAATATTTACTCTGGAGAAGATAAGGAGAGTTGGGGAGAAGGAGAACATGATGGCTGTTTTCAAATATTTTGGTTTTCATATGTGAATGAGGGATTCAATCTGTTCAGCTTTGGTCCCAGGTAACTGAACTAGGAGAAATTAAGTGGAGGCTACATGGAGGGAAATTTAGGTTAGGTATAAGGAAAGACTTCCTAATATAGGGCTTGATGGAATCATGGCAATGAAGTCTACAAACAGAAGTATCTGGAAAACTGTTTATGGGAAAACCCTAATCCATTTTTCTCCGTGTTTTGTCTCATCTATCATAATGGTGGATGTCTTGTTTCACTAAGAGAAGCCAGTAGATTCCCTCTAGGCAAGCTAATGAATGAGCTCAAGGTGACTCTTCCAAGGAAAGGATCAAGCTTCCTGCTAGCTTTCCTGTGGTGAACAAAAAGCAACAGCAGACAGACAGTGTGGATTGGGATTAAGCTCAGAATGTTAACACCTGGTTTGAGCTGTGTGGTTAGCTGATGTTTCTCCATTCCTGGACCAGCAGGAGTAGGGAGGTTTGAATATAGCATCTGAATAGTGTTCCTTTGAACAATGAAGCAGAAGCCAGTGAAAGTGAAATGGTTGTAATTTCTGTTTACATTCTGTTGCAATTTATCTAATTCCTTTAAACATCTGTTTAGCCTATTCATGGAGGCTTCAATAATTGGGTAGCACCTTGGAGGTATAGACTGATAGGGAGGAGTTTCCTAAGTAAGCTGTACCAATCTTCTGATTGGAGAGTATTCACGTATACCCCTACATCAATGAGAGAAAACATACAGTCCCCAAGGATTCAGAGTTAAGGGAAGAGAGGTAGTCAGTTTTCCAAGAGCAAAAGAGAGTTCAGGCTTGCCTTGAATTGCCCTCTGGTGTTGGCTGGTCTATATGACAAGTGGAGCACATGTCCCTCAGGAGAAGATGGCTCATGTTGATGTTGTTTGTCCTTTGTGTTTTGGAAAGGACCAGGACATCAGGGCAATGTCATGACTTGCACTGAATTGGATTTCAGTGAAGGAGGGCTATGCAAGGTCACTAACCTCACTCTCTCCTCCAGAGCCATATGAGTCCAGTGGCAAAATATATATTGGGACAACTGGAGATGGCCCTGGATGTTTTAAAGAAATTGGGGTTAAGTGACTTGGCCAGGGTCACACAGCTAATATGTTTCTGAGGTGAGATTTGAACAAAGGTCCTCCTGATTTCAGGTCCAGTGATCTATCCACTTCATCACCTATCTATCCCCAAAAGGGAATTGGAAGACTCACAGTGAGAGTAAGTTACCATCTATGGCATACTTGCAAGAAGGCATCATCAAAGATATGGACGACAGACAGAGGAGGTACTCCAGTCATGTACCAAGAGGGAGAGACAACAGATGGACTTGATGCTAAGTGCACAAAGGGCTTTGTTCACTAAAATCCTGTGCCATAACTGAATGGTTCAGATTCCCATCTAACACTTAGTAGCTGTATGACCTTGAGAAAGTCTTTTAACCTCTCTGTGCCTCAGTTTCCTATCTGTAAAGTGAGAAGGTTAGACTAGATAACTATTTTCGTGGGCCTATTTTATATATGAGGAAACCAAGGTCCAGAGACAGTAAGTGACTGGCCCATAATCACAAAGCTAATGAATGTCAGAGGCAGGCTTTTCCCACTTTGTCACACTTCCCTTGTCTACCACGTGCTAGGTATTGTGCTAGAGCCTGAAATAAACTACTTGAGAGGGAAAATTCCATATGGTTATTAAAAAAAATAAATGATTCTCTTCATATTGATTGCCATGGCCAAAATGGCAGTTTTCAAAAATGGAAGGATGGGGAAAGATGGGAAATGCAAGGAAGAACAGGGTGTAAACTAAAAAACAGACAAAGCAAAATTAATTGTAGCCGATTCTTTGGAAGGGACTATAAAGCTAGTAACAAGATCTCCTTTAAACATACCCATGGATTAAAACCAAGCAGGGAGAATCAGTTTTTCAATGTAATTGCATGTAAGAAGCATGTTTATTAATGACAATGTGATAATAGAGTTTCAATGGATTCTTTGCTTTAGTCTGAACTAAGGAATAATATTGAGGAGTTTCCCCCTTGCCCATCTGCCTTTTAAGACTGACAGTACTGATAACTGTGCAGAATGTCCAATGGTCCCCACTCAGTATAGATACAGCCCCAGGACCAGCCAGCATACACCTGGGAGCTTTGAAGGAACTCGTTTGATATTCTGTAAATGTTGGTCAATATGTGCAACCTGCCATTATAGATTGACACTGTGCTGAGATGTGGGCTGACTGCCAACAGGAGAAGCATTCCAGAGGTGACTCTGAACAATACTGAATGGTGAGTCTACTTCCCATAGTAGTAAGCCCATGATAAAGGAAGGAACAAGGAAACAAATGTAGTACTTTTTTGAGTAAGGATTGTTTTACTAGTACCTAGTAAAGAGCCTGGCCCATAGCAGTTACTTAATAAAAAATCTTCTTGGTTGATTGATTGGTTTCTGTAAAGAGAAATCAGAACTGACCAATCTATGAGCATTTATTGGGAGTAAGAGGGGATATATGCACATGAACAAAAGAAAACCAATGGGTTGTATTCACTTAGACATTTAAATCACCTTTTGTAACATTCCATATAAAATGATTTTGTAAAAGTGACTCATGATGGCATTGGGGGTATGTTTTGCCACTGAAAGGAAGTAAATTTGGAGATCTGAAATGAAGGTTATGTGCATGTTCTCTCCACCACCCCCAAAAGACTGAAATCCCCTAGAGGGCAGGAACTATTTGCTTTTCTTTTTTCTTTCCTTTTATTGGTCTTTTTTCCTCTACTACATAGCTGGGCACCTGGAACAATGTAGGTGCTCAACAAATACTTGGTTTTGATTTGGGTTTGTTTTGTTTTGTTTTTTGTAGGGCAATGAGGGTTAAATTATTTGCCCAGGGTCACACAGCTAGTAAGTATCAAGTGTCTGGGGCCAGATCTGAACTCAGGTCCTCCTGAATTCAGGGCTGGCGCTTTATCCACTGTGCCACCTAACTGCCCCCTTAACAAATACTTGTTGAATTGAATTCCATTAAATAAGAAACTGTGACCACAGGAGCATCCCAGGGATCAGTACTAGGAACCATCATATTGAGCGAGTATATAATATATGCACAGTCTTTGTACACATGAGGCCTCTCAGGGATATTAACATCTTCTTGATAATAACAGGATAATGTCAAGTGTGGCAAAACTACTAATCCATGTGAGTGGGCAAAAAGGTGGGACTGATGATGTTCAGTGTTTAATTTTCAGGTAATTTTAAGGGCAGAGAAAGAATTTTAAGGATAAAAAATTGAACCATAGAGTGGTGGTGACAGTATGGTCCAGCAGAGAGAGTTTGGGACAAGAAGTGATTCGCTCTTAGGATTCAGAAATGGAAGGGACTTTAGGGAGCATCTAGTTTAACCCCCTCATTTTATGAAGGAGGAAACTGAAGCCCAGAGACATGCAGTGTCTGAGGTCACATAAGTTTTAAGTTACTGAGAGACAGTAGTTGAACTCATGCCCTCTGTATCCAAATCCAGCTCGGGCTCCTAATCTTTGGTCAGAGATGAGTTGTATACAGTAGGGCTAATCATTTTTTTTTCCTGCTTTAAGCCTCCATTTCCTCTTTTGTAAAATAAGACATTGGACTAGAGAATCTCTGAGGTCCATTCAAGCTTGAACAATATCTATCGTCTCATATCTATCATATCCCCATATCAGGCATGACCCCGAAAAGTGTCCTTGACTCATTATGGATTTTTCCCTCAGAACATTGGCACACTCTATAGTCTTGGCCATAAAGGGCAATGACCAGCTGGGCACAAACTGGAAGGCATTGTTTGGGCACAGAGCAGAATTCATGATCCTCACTTATACAAAAGCATGGTGAGTTACCCTTGGGATACTGGGTGACCTGCTCCTGGCCACAATTCAAGTTAGGCACAAAAGAACCAGAGAAGGGTTTAGGAGTCTTTGTACAAGCCTAGTGAAAAGAGGTCTATAGGGGGATGCACATATTCCAGGATGAATTCTTTCAGTGTTTCACTAGGTAACCTTGGGTAATGATGAGCCATCTTCTAGCTTCTTCAATAAGATGAGATGATTTTTAAATGAATTTTTTTAAGCTTTGGTGCTCTTACTATGAGGCATATAATAAAATCAATCCTGTTAAGTCTGGAGAAATGAAAAATGAAAAGCACCAAGTAAGCCTATGGTCAGAAGCTTTTGCACTACAGAGTCTGGGTATACGTTGGAGAATTTCTCACAACATTGCCTTGTCCCCACTCTGAACATGAACAATTTTTTAATGTCTGATACCACCTAGTGTTTTGTCACCAACTCCCCTTGAGCAATGTGGTTCTCCAAACTGAAAAGATAAAAGTTTATTGAAAGACAGAGAGCAGAGAAAAGGGGGAGGGGAGGAGGAGAGGGAGAGGAGAGAGACAGAGAGACAGAGAGAGACAGAGACAGAGAGACAGAGAGAAAGGATGGAATGGAGAAAGGGAGGGGAAAGGGATATAAGAGAGAGAAGGAAAATAGAATGGTTTCCAATGTTTTGTTACCCTTTGCCAGGGACCGGTACCTCTTTTTTACTTACAGTCATGTGATAGTTAGGATCCCCAGTATCATTTTTCATGTTTCCTTAGCTTCTTCCATTTTCCAGTCAGCATCACTTCTCCTGCCCTTTTCTATTGTCCCAAGCCAGTAGCATTGTTGGGAACCGTTTCCAGAATCTTAGCAGTGGTAGGAGACAACCACGGCTCAGGTATGGTTGGGAAATCAAGCATTTATAGCATTATTGTAAGCACAGACAGTGGAGGAGAGGGAAGATAATCACCCTACGAATAGAAAACAAAAGCACTAAGGCTATGATAAGTATTATTACTAAATCTTTTAGGAAAGCAATGTCCTCTGTTTATCCTGAGTTCTTCTTTTGACTAGTGTCTTTATTCATCCACACTGGTAATGAACTCAGAAGTAATTGAGAACTCCTATGTGTGGTTTAGGGACACAGACAAAAAAGGTGAAATGCTTGAAGATTATACAAGATGCTGTGAGGTAGGTGGATTCCCTGGTCAAAAGAAAGTGGCACTGTCATTGCAAAATGAGAGTTATCAAAGGATGTGGCAAAATCTCTGGACAAAATACTTTTAAAAACACGAGGAGGGACAGATCTATTTCAGCTCTGATAAGGAGGAATCTGGGAAGGTTTCCTGAAAAAAGGTTGGCATCAGGGGCAGCTAGATGGTGCAGTGGATAGAGCACCAGCCCTGGATTCGGGAGGACCTGAGTTCAAATCTAGCCTCAGACACTTGACACTTACTAGCTGTGTGACCCTGAGCAAGTCACTTAACCCCCATTGCCCCAACAAAAAAAAAAAGGTTGGCATCAGTGTTGGGCCTTCAAGAAGGAGAAGGATTTCAACAGGTGGAAAGCTGGAGGGAAAGCATTTCAGCACAATAGATGGTCTGTATGGACACACAGAAAAGAAAAATATAGGCCCCAGTAGGGGAAAGACTAGTAATCTGTCTTTGCTGGAACAAAGAGCTGTGTGGAGGAGAGAAGAGTAAACTAAGTCTGGAAAGGTAGATCATAGAGGGCCATCAATGCCAGAGAGTTTGTGTGTTATTTTTACAGTTGATAGGAAGTCACTGAAGGCTTTCAAGCAAGTCACAAGCAGTGACTTTCAAGCAACACAGTCAGACCTGTATCTTAGGAGGATAGTTTTGGCAGCAGTATTCCATATGGGAAATAATAGAAATTTCAATTATGGAACTTTTATACAATACTCGAAGCAAGAGGTAATGGGGACCTGAATTAGGGCTGTATCTGTGTGAGCAGACAGGTAAGGGTAGATGGAAGGGGATAATGTGCAGATGAGGAGTTGGCAGGAATTGACAACTTATTGGATGAGGGAAGAATCAAAGATGACTGAGATTTTGAACATAGGTGACTAAGGGGGTGGTAGGATCAACAAAAGGTAAAGATAATTTGGGAAGAAGGGCAGGGTTGGGAGGAGTTTTTAGGGGAAGGGAAGAGATGCTGAGTTAAGTTGTAGACTTGATGAGTCTGAGATGTGGGGAAGATGCCCAGATGGAAATATCTAGTATGTATTTGAAAACACAGAGCTAGAGAGATCATTCTGGTGATGTCAAGAAAGGGCTAAGTGATTTTCAGTGCACTCTCTTTAATAAGGCAGGGAAATATGCATTATGGCTCCTGTTAAATGTCTTCCTTTCTCATTTCCTAAGTTAATGCAATTCTCAGAGGGAACTCTTACTGGAGGGCTGCCAGAAATGTCACCACACCACCTTACACTACAACTGTTAGTGCTCTGCAAGTAGAAGAGAGGGGAAGCGCAGAGAGATTTCCACCACTGGAGATGCTCTAGCAGCAGAGGGCAGTAGCAGATAGGAAGAAGCAGCCCCCAGAAGCACCCATGGAGAAAAGGAATAGGGGAGAAGTTATAAAAAGGACGTGTGTGTGTGTGTGTGTGTGTGTGTGTGTGTGTGTGTGTGTGTAAGACTATTTGTGACTTGGATTCACAGAGATCTCTGAGAGTTGTTCTTTATTGGGTTTACATTGATTTTCCAAGGGTTTTTTCCCTTTTCCTTATCATTTCAATATAACCTGCCTTCTTCAGTACTGTCATCTGTTCTCATAAGGTGGAGGAGGTGACTTTGGAGAGATCAGATAATGATTTTCCCGGGTTTCTTAAGTGAGGAATATAAGCCAGAGAAGTGAACAATTTCCCAAATCGTTGTGCCCTAAGAGTCTCTCCCATGAGAGTTACTGGTATAATGCATTTAGACAGTCTTTCATAAAACATTTAGTATACACACATATAAACTTTGAGTTATCTGGATTTACCCAGAATACCAGAGCCAGATTATCCTCATCATTTGACAGCTGAGAAAGTGAATTACCTCAGATCACCTTATGTATGCAGGTGAAACCAAAATCCAAGTCTACTGACTCTTGGTACAGGGCTAGTTTCACATTGCCTGTGCAGACTTCCCTAGCAGCCAATTAGGTTGTAAAATCCTCATAAGGAGAGCTTGGGTGGAAAGACAGGTTGTAGGTAGCCTCATTCTTCCCTCCCACCCCAGGCCTGGTATGGTGGTCTATGCCTGAAATCCCAGCTATTGGGAAGGCTGAGGCTGGTGGATCTCTTGAGCTTTGGAATTATAAGCCACAATTGGGAGTTGTCATTAATACAGTGAATCCTTGAAAGCAGTGTCTCATGATAACCCTGTGAGATAGGCACTATGGGCATTATCATCCCAGTTTTGTAACTAGGGATACTGAGTCTTAGAGGGGTTATATGATTTGCCCAGGGTGACAGAGCTAGTACATACTAGAGGCAGAATTTGAATCCAAGTTTTCTTGATTCCAGGTCCAGTGCACAATAAACTATGTCAAGGTGCCTTTCAAAGTAAGAGAATTACTTAAAAGCCTCCATCAATATAGATAGTCAAGCCAAATGTAGATTTAATGCCCTGGGCTGTGTCAGAAGCATGATATTTATGGGTCAGCCTGTAATTGTATCTGGATATCAATCAATCAGCTAGCATTGTTTACAGTGCCTACTATGTATCAAGCAAAGATGCTGGGGATGTAAAGAAAAGAAAACGGGAAAAATCCCCTGCTCTCAGAGAGCTTATATTCTACTAACATCCACCAATGCAAACTGTCCTGTAAACTCAACTACAGAAGGTTGTTGGTTTTCAGTCATGTCTGACTCTTCATCACCCCATTTGAGGTTTTCTTGGCAAAGATACTGGAGTGGTTTCCATTTCATTCTCTAGCTCATTTTACAGATAAAGAAACTGAGGCACACATGGTTAAGTGATTTGCCCAGGCTCACAAAGCTAGAGTCTGAGGCCAGATCTGAAGTCAGCTCTTTCTGATTCCAAGTCCAGCACTGTGCCACTTAGCTGCTCTTTAATTATAGAATGGGAAGACCCCTGAGATGAAAGGATTGTTACAATGAGCCACCTAGGGCATTAGGTGTCCCTCCTCTCCAGGTTAGCCCTTCATTGCTTTGGAAAGGTTTAGTGGTAAGACCTAAAGATATGATATTTAACACATTCTGAGAATTATAGAACTGGAATGAACTTTAGAATTTATCTAGTCTGACCCCCTCATTATACAAGGGGGAAAAATAGAGCACATAGTCCCAAGACAGTGTCTTTCTGAATTCCATCTCCATGACATGCTTACTGAAGCTGTAGCCTCCTCCTCCTTCCCCTCCTCTTTCTCCTCTTCCACCTCCTCCTCTTCCTCTTATACCTAGAACTTGAATTCCCACCCCTGTGACTCTGGGCTCTCATTCGTGAGCATTTACCATAATTTGAAATGGTCTAAGGTCCTTCATCACTCTTCCCAGACATCAGGTCATGTTGCCATCCACATACCACACCCTTTAAATCATAGATAGCTGCCATTTTACAGATGGATAAATTGAAGTTCAGGATCCTACATAATGATCATTTTACAGATGGACAAACTGAGGTTAATATGTAATTTAAGTGACTTACCCAGCAACACATTACCAGTGAGGGTCAGAGGCTGCATTTGAACTTGGGTCCTTGTGACTTCAGGACTGGTGCACTATCCACTTCACTACCTGGTTACTTCCATAATACTCTTAGTAAATGTTTGTTGAATAAATAATCTAGTAAGAAAGATAAGACACACATACCAATAATGCAAGATAGGGTGTTATAAAAATATGAGTGGTGTGAATTCAGTGTAGACCAGGGGCTCTTAATCTAGGGTCCATGAAGTTTTGTTTTTTTTATATATTTTAATAGTTGTATTACAATATGATTGGTTTCTTTTATAAACCTATGTATTTTATTTTACACATTTTTTAAAAATTCATAGATTGACAAAGGGTTCCATGACACACAAAAAAGGCCAAAATCTCCTGGTGTAGAAGACAGTAACAAGGAAAGATGTTATAGCATTTGATTTGAGCCTTGAATGATGGATAGAATTTCAGCAGCACTTCTAGTATCCAATGCTATGGTACTTAAAGTTCCATAGCCTGCTGACTTCCTGCCCTTCCTGCTTATTACAAATTTCTCTCCTCCACGCCTTCTATGGTCCAGCCAAACTGGTCTTCTTGTTCCCAATTCTGTA
The DNA here is from genome assembly GCF_019393635.1 of Dromiciops gliroides. Classification (NCBI taxonomy): domain Eukaryota; kingdom Metazoa; phylum Chordata; class Mammalia; order Microbiotheria; family Microbiotheriidae; genus Dromiciops; species Dromiciops gliroides. The sequence goes on from NC_057861.1 coordinate 709,205,705, forward strand.
GCTTTTCACTGGAATGCAGTCCTTTCTCACCTCTGCCTCTTGGCATCCCTGGTTTTCTTCAGGCCTCAGCTCAATCACCATCTTCTGCAAGAAGCCTTTGCTGGTCCTCAGAGCTGCTGGTGCTTTTCCCATTGCCTAGATGATTTTATATCCAACCTCTAGAAGTCTGGTATATTCTTACATATGTCAATGTTATCTCCCTCATTAGAATGTATGATTTTAAAGATTGTTTCACTATCATTTTTGCAGACCCAGTCTGCCACGAAGTAGATGCCTATAGCAAAATGGTTGTTGATTTATTGTGTGAGAGAGTGAATGAAATAGATTACAGGCTCACAAAATGTCTAGCTCCAAAAGAACTCAAGAATCTCTTCTCCCTCTTACTGGACAAATGGCCCTTTGACTTTTCCTTACTGAACTCTAATGAGGGCAAGCCCAGTACAACAGAAACCCACTCCACCTTTGGAAAGCTCCAACTCATAAGAAGGTTTTCCTCATACCCACGGGTGTGATGGAATCAACTCCAACTGGCTTAAGAGATCTGACTGCTAAATGTTGTGTGGGCATGCATTTATACCTTAGAAAAAATGTGCAAACCAGGGCTCGGTTTATTTTTTTGTTGATTGTCTTGACAAAGCATTAATAATGCAGGTGGAATTTTAAAGTGTGTGGGTCCATATGGTTGTTAAACATTTACCAGGACACCTCTGCTTATATCAAACTAAAATGTGCCTCTGGTCAACTTCCATTTCCTTGCTCTTCCCTCTGGGACCAAGCAAAGCAAATCTAATCCTTCTTTCATATGAAACTCTATAAATACTTGAAGACAGTCATCTGGTCTTCCCTCAGTTATTTTATTTTCTGGCTAAGCACCCCTACTCTCTTTAACCAATTCTCACAGATCATGTTATCAGAGCATTTCACTATCTTCATTGCCTTCTTCTTGACGATTTTTGGCTTTTCAATGTCCTTTTTTTTTTGTGTGTGAGGCAATTGGGTTTAAGTGACTTGCCCAGGGTCACACAGCTAGTAAGTGTTAAGTGTCTGAGGCCGGATTTGAACTCAGGTACTCCTGACTCCAGGGCTGGTGCTCTATCCAATGTGCCACCTAGCTGCCCCTTCAATGTCCTTCTTAACCTATGGCACCGTGAACTGAACACAGTTCTCCGTATGTGGCCTTATCACCTAGTCCTGGATATTGTGTCTGTCTTAAGGTGGTCTAAAAGTATATTAGCTTTTTTGTCTTCTATATGGAATCATATTGAGCTTATAATCTCCTAAAACCAAGAGTTGTTTTTCAGCTGATCTGTTGAGTATATGTCTTCCTAATCTTATCCGCATCAAGTTGATTTTTTGAACCCAAGTGTCAGATCATAAAATCATAGATTTAGACATGGAAGGTCATATAATAAAATTCTCTCATTTTACATATCAGTAAAAGAAAGCTGAGAGAACTTAAATGATTTGCCCTAGGTCACCAGGTAGAGAGCGGCAGAGTTGGGACTGGAACCTGTTCTTCTGACTCCAATTCTACTACTTCATCACGGTACCATGCTGTCCAAACTACATTTATACCAGTTCCCTTTCATCTTATTAGATTTAGTCTAGTATTCTAGCCTGTTGAGATCTTTGGATTCTGCTTCTCACAGATGAAATATTAGTTAATCCTCCTAGCTTTATGTCATCTGTGAATCTGATAAGCATAATAACTATCCTTTTATCTGAGTCATTTATTTTTAAATCCTTAATAGTGTTTTATTTTTAATTACATGTAAAGTTAGCTTTCAACATTCATTTTTTGTAAGATTTTGAGTTCCAGATATTTCTCCCTCCCTCCATTCCCTCCTCCCCTCCCAAGACAGTGCCCAATCTAATATGTTACATATATATATATATACATACAATCACATTAAACATATTTCCACATTAGTCATGTTGTGAAAGAAGTATCAGAACAAAAGGGAAAAAACACAGGAAAGAAACAAACCACAACATCAACAACATAAGTAAAAATAGTATGTTTCAATCTGCAATCAGACTCCATAATTCTTTTTCTGGATGTGGATTTTCCATCATGAGTCCCTTGGATGTGTTTTGGATCATTGTACTGCAGAAAAACCCCAAGAAAAAAGAAAGAACAAAAAAAGTGAAAATAGTATGCTTCAATCTGCATTCAGATTCAATAGTTCTTTTTATGGATTTAGAGAGCATTTTCCATCATGGGTCCTTTGGAATTGTCTTATCCAAACTTTTTTTAAATACCTTTTTAATTAATTCTTTTTTTTTTTTTAGTTTTCAACATTTGTTTAGGAAAGATTTCCAATTTCCAATTTTTCTCCCTCCCTCCCCTCCTTTCCCCCCTCCCCTAGACAGCAGGTAATCTGATATAGGTTTTATATATATATATATATATATATATATATATATATATATATATATATATATATATATATATATATATATATATATATATATATATATATATATATATATATATATATATATAAAACATTAAACATATTTCTGCATTAGTCATGTTATAAGAGAAGAATGAGAGCAAAAAGGAAAAACCTCAAAAATGAAAAACAACAGCACCAAAACCAAAAGAAATAGTATGGTCCACTCCACATCCATATTCCACAGTTCCTTTTTTTTCTGGATTTGGAGAGCCTTTTTCATCATGAGTCCTTTGGAACTTTCTCATATTGTTGGATTGGTGAGAAGAATCTAGTCTATCACAGTTGATCAACACATAATGTTGATGATACTGTGTATAATGTTCTGGTTCTGCTTATCTCACTCATCATCAGTTCATGCAAGTCCTTCCAGGGTTTTCTGAATTCCTCCTGCTCATCGTTTCTTACAGCACAATAGAATTCCATTATATTCATATACCATAACTTGTTCAGCCATTTCCTAATTGATGGACATGCCCTCAATTTCCAATTCCTTGCCACCACAAAAAAAGAGCAGCTATAAATAGTTTTGTACATGTGCGTCCTTTTACTTTTCTTATGATCTCTTTGGGGAAAAGACCCCAAAAGTGGTATTGCTGGGTCAAATGGTATGCACTGTTTTATAGCCATTTGGGCATGGTTCCAAATTGCTCTCCAGAATGGTTGGATCAGTTCACAGCTCCACCAATAATGCATTAGTGTTCCAGTTTTTCCACAGCTTCTTCAACATTTATTATTTTCCTTTTTTGTCATATTATCCAATCTGCTAGGTGTCAGGTAGTGCCTCAGAGTTGTTTTCAAATGTTTTATAAGAATATTAAATAGTATAGAACCAATACAGATCATTGGGGAATTCCTGTAGAGACTTTGTTTCAAGTTGGTATTAACTAACCTTTGGTTTTAGCCATTTGAGCAATTCTGAATCTACCTAAGTGCACATATGTCTCTCTAATAACACAGATCATGTTTTGCTGAAATCCTGGTAAACTAGGTCTACAGAAACTTTTCAGTCTAGTACACCTTGGTCTGCAGGGATGGAGATAAGTTCAAAACAGCTCAGTTCCAACATGGTATTTGTTTCATCTAGTTCAAGTCCAGATGAGGCATAACTGCCCAGTGAGTCCTTGTCTCCCATTCGTCTTGTCCATATCCACAAGTTTACTCCAGATGTTAGAAAGAAGTTAGTGATAACTCATTCATGCTTACTTAAGTCTTAGACATTGTTGGCATGTTTAGATTGAAGGTAGTGATCTTACATTGGGGAAAGTTTGACCTCCGCTGAAATTTGAAGCCTACATCTCTTGGTTTTTGAAGCCTATATCTTTTGAACACTTTCTCGCCCTCCCCTGGCCCTGCTTCTTTGCTTTGAACATTTCTCTTGTTTAGTGGATCTAGTGAGAACAAGGAGGAGGGAGTCACCCATGGGCTCTTACTCTACCAACTTCCCAGAAGTCCTTAGTAAACTAAATGCACTAATAGCATGGCGTCAGGCCTCCTTTGTAATTCTACAAGTGTGTTTGGACTCCTTCCAAACTCACAAACATTAGTCATACCACCAGCTGCCTATTCAAATCCCAAGACACCTCTACCTTTTGAACACCTTCCTATTTACATGCTTTTTTAAAAGCAGGATGGAAACTTAATCATAGGATTTAGAGCTGGGAGGGACCTCAAGGACCATCTTGGCCAATCCTCTCATTTCCCAAAGAGGAAATTAATCCCCAAAAGGGGGAACAAATCCCTAAGACCACTAAGGTAATAAGGAGCAGAGCTGGAATTTGAACTCAGGTCTTCTGATGCCCAGAACAGTATTCTTTTCCCTATTCAGAATTGCTTCCGTGACATAAGGCTTCCATTGAGAAGAGAGCTAAAAGCCATGTCAATAGGTATTTCTCTTGCCATAAAATGTTCTGTAAGGTCTCTTTATGTTTTTTTAAATAAAATTATTTTATTATTTTCCTGTTACATGTAGAAATAATTTTCAACATTTCTTTATATAAGATTTCCAATTTCAAATTGTTCTCCCTCTCCCCCTCCCCTAGACAGCAGGCAATCTGATATAGGTTATATATACATAATAACATAAAATATATTTCTGCATTAGTCATGTTATATGAGAAGGATAAGAGCACAAAGGAAAAACCTCAAATCAGAAAACCAATGCACCAAAAACCAACGAAATAATATGGTCCGATCAGCATCCATATTCCACAGTTCCTTTTTTTTTTCTGGATTTGGAGAGCCTTTTCCATCATTAGTCCTTTGGAACTTTCTTGTTCTGTTGGATTGGTGAGAAGAATCTAGTCTATCACAGTTGATCAACATATAATGTTGATGATACTGTGTAAAATGTTCTTCTAGCTCTGCCCATCTCACTCATCATCAGTTCATGCAAGTCCTTCCAGGTTTCTCTGAACTCCACCTGCTCATCATTTCTGTAAGGTCTCTTTAGTCATGAAAGAGGTGGGAGAGGGCAAAAGCAGAGAAGAAATTGTCTTCCTTCCAGATTCTGGGAGGAAAAAAACTCTCTTCCTCTCCCCAGGGCTATGCTTACATAGGGGAGAAAGCTCAGTGCAACTGGATGATCCTGAGCCCCAAGTTTATTCCTAATTGTGCTTAACATTGTATCAGTGAATAATTTGTATTAACAAGTGTGTCCATGAAGCAGAGACAGGTATCTTTTGGGAGGCCTGGCTAGCAGTCACACACCTTTAGGAAAACAAGCCAATGGAATAACTCTTACAGATGGAGTAAATTCATACAGAAAACTAACTCAACTGAATGAGGAGATTCAGAACTTTGATTATGTTTTAGAGGGAGTAGGAAATGAAAAAGTGAGATGACATTTTTCATCTTGGACCTGGAATGAACTAGATGAGTCAACAGCTCAGAAGCCTTATTGGTATAGTGTAGAGAGCCTGGGACATAAGCATCTTGCTCTTCATTTCTAAAATATATGGGGAGGGGGCAGCTAGGTGGCTCAGTGGATAAAGCACCGGCCCTGGATTCAGGAGTACCTGAGTTCAAATCCGGCCTCAGACACTAGACACTTACTAGCTGTGTGACTCTGGGCAAGTCACTTACTTAATCCTCATTGCCCCGCAAAAAATAAAAAAATAAATTGAAAATAAAAAATAAAATATATGGGGAACTAAATCAAATTTACAAGATTGCAAGTTATTCCTCAATTGATAAATGATCAAAGGATATATATGGGAAGTTTTCAGATGAAGTATCTTGCTTCCAGGTACATGAAGTATGTTTTGGGGGTAGAGTAGCAAGGTGGAGAAGGAAAGGAGGCGAAGCCCCTTTCTGCCTGAGTACCTGGGAAGGAAGAGAGGAATTCAGAAAAGGAGTTGAGAGTAGGACATAGAAAAAGAAGTTCTCAAACATATGAACCCAGGACTGTGCATTCCCTAAACAAGGGATCAGAAGAGGGTCTTTATGATAGATGTGATCATGAATGCTATTGGCTTCTGAGGAGCTAGAGAGCAATTCTACCATTGAGAAGGCAGCATTTCCCTGGGAACACCATACCTTATGTTTTATTTGCATTATTTTTTAAAAAATAGTATTTTATTTTATTTTTTCCAATTACATATATAGTTTACAACATTCAATTTTGTAAGATTTTGAGTTCCACATTTTTCTCCCTCCCCTCCCCCCACTGAAAACAGTAAGCAAACTGATATAGGTTATACAGTACAATCATGTTCAACATATTTCCACATTAGTCATGTTGTGAGAGAAGAATCAGAACAAAAGGGAAAAAAACACAGGAAAAAAACAGAAACAAACCACAACCACAACAACATAAGTAAAATAGTATGCTTCATTATGCAATCAGACTCCATAATTCTTTTTCTGGATGTGGATTTTCCATCATGAGTCCCTTGGAATTGTTTTGGATCATTGTATTGCTGACAAGAGCTAAGTCTATCACAGTTGATAATTGTGTAATGTGTACAATGTTCTCCTGGTTCTGCTCACTTTACTCAGCATCAGTCCACTTACATCTTTCCAGGTTTTTCTGAAATCTGTTTGTCTGCTCATCATCTCTTTCAGCACAATATTATTCCATTACATTCATATATTACAACTTGTTCAGCCATTCCCCAATTGATAGGCATCCCCTCCATTTCCAATTCTTTGCCACCACAAAAAGAACTCATAAATATTTTTGTGCATGGGGGTCATTTTCCATTTTTTATGATCTCTTTGGGAAAAAGACCCAAAAGTGGTATTGCTGGGTCAAAGGGTATGCAGTTTTATAGCCCTTTGGGCATGGTTCCAAATTGCTTTCCAGAATGGTTGGATCAGTTCAAAACTACACCTACAATGCATTAGTGTTCCAATTTTCCCACATCTTTTCCAACATTTATCATTTTCCTTTTTTGTCATATTAGCCAATCTGATAGGCATGAGGTGGTACCTCAGAACACTTTCAATTTGCATTTCTCTAATCAATAGTGATTTAGAAAAAAACATTTTTCACATGGCAATAGATAGTTTTGATTTCTTCATCTGAAAACTACCTGTTCATGTCTTTTGACTATTTCTCCATTGGGGAATGACTTGTGTTCTTATACATTTGATTCTGTTCTCCATATACTTGAGAAATGAGGCCATTGGTTTTGTTTGTGCAAAACTTTTTAAAGTTAATGTAATCAAAATAATCTATTTTGCATTTCATGTTATCTATCTCATATTTAGTCCTGAATTCTTCCCTTCTCCATAGATCTGGCAAATCTTTCAATTTGTCTATGGTATCACCCTTATATATCTAAATCATGTAACCATTTTGACCTTATTTTTGGTATATAGTGTATGATGCTGGTCTATACCTAGTTTCTTCCATACTATTTCTCAGTTTTTTCAAGCAGTTATTGTCAAATAGTGAGTTCTTATAACAGAAGCTGGAGTCTTTGAATTTATCAAAAAGTAGATTGCTATAGTCATTTACTACTGTACTTTCTGTGCCTAACCTATTCTATTGATCTACCACTCTATTTCTTGGCTACTACCAAATAGTTTTATTTGTTTTTTTGTTTGTTTCTGTTGTTTTTTATTGTGGTTTTTTCCAGGGCAATGAGGGTTAAGTGACTTGCCCAGGGTCACACAGCTAGTAAGTGTCAAGTGTCTGAGGTCAGATTTGAACTCAGGTCCTCCTGAATCCAAAGCTGGTGCTTTATCCACTGTGCCACCTAGATTTCCCCACCAAATAGCTTTGATGATTGCTCTTTAATAATATAATTTTAAAAATGTTGGAGAAGCTGTGGGAAAATTGGAACACTAATTCATTGTTGGTGGAGCTGTGAACTGATCCAACCATTCTGGAGAGCAATTTGGAATTATGCCCAAAGGGCGATAAAGCTGTGCATACCCTTTGACCCAACAATTCCACTTTTAGGTCTTTTTCCCAAAGAAATCATGGAAAGGGGAAAGGGACCCACATGTACAAAAATATTTATAGCTGCTCTTTACATGGTAGCAAGGAATTGGAAGTTGAGGGGGTGCCCATCAATTGGGGAATGGCTGGACAAGTTGTGGTATATGAATACAATGGAATACTATTGTGCTGTAAGAAATGATGAGCAGGAGGAGTTCAGAGAAACCTGGAGGGTCTTACGTGAGCTGATGATGAGTGAGATGAGCAGAACCAGAAGAACATTGTACACAGTATCATCAACATTGAGTGTTGACCTACTGTGATGGACTATATTCTTCTCACCAATGCAATGGTACAGAAGAGTTCCAGGGAACTCATGATAGAAGAGGATCTCCAAATCCAAGGAAAAAAAAAAGAACTGTGGAGTATAGATGCTGATTGAACCATACTATTTCTTTTGTTTTGGGTGCTGTTGTTTTTTTTTTTTTTTTCTATTTTGAGGTTTTGCATTACTGCCCTGATTTTTTTCTCTTATAACAGGATTAATGCAGAAACAGGATTAATGTTATTATGGATATATATGTGTGTGTGTATTGATATATACATATGTATATGTATATATATATATATATATAGATAGATAGATAGATAGATAGATAGATAGATAGATAGATAGATAGATAGATAGATATAACCTATATCAGATTACCTGCTGTCTAGGGGAGGGGGGAGGGAGGGGAGGGAGGGAGAAAAATCTGAAATTGTAAAGCTTGTATAAACAAAAGTTGAGAACTATCTTTACATGTAATGGAAAAAATAAAATACCTTATATGTTAATTTTAAAAAAAGAATATATATCTTAAAAATAATAATAATAATAATATAATTTTAGATCTGGCATGGCTAGGCCATCTTCCTTTGCATTTTTCATTAATTTCTCTGATATTCTTGACCCTTTGTCCTTCCAGATGAATTTTCTAGCTCTATAAAATACTTTTGGTAGTTTGATTTCTATGATACTGAATAAGTAAATTAATTTAGGCAGAATTGTCACTTTTATAATATTAGCTTGGCCTATCCATGAACAATTGATATTTTTCCAATTGTTTAGATCTGCTTTTATTTGTGTGAAAAGTGTTTTGTAATTGTATCCATGTAGTTCCTATATTTGCCTTGGCAGGTAGATGCCCAAATATTTTATATTGTCCACAGTTATTTTAAATGGAATTTCTCTTTCTCTATCTTGCTGCTGGGCTATTTTGGTCATATATAGAAAAGCTGGGTTTATAATAGAGAAATTATATAGGTTTATTTTATATTCTTCAACTTTGCTAAAGTTGTTAATTGTTTCAAGTAATATTTTTGTCGATTCTCTAAGTATACCATCATCTGCAAATAGTGATAGCTGTGTTTCTTCCTTGCCTAAATCCTTCAATTTTTTTTTCTTCTCTTATTGCTAAAACTAACATTCTAGCACAATATTGAATAATAGTGGTGATAATGGACATTCTTGTTTCACCCCTGATCTTATTGGTAATGCTTCTAACTTATCTCCATTACACATAATACTTGCTGATGGTTTTAGATAGATAGTGCTTGTCATTTTAAGGAAAATTTCATTTATTCCTGTGCTTCCTAATATTTTTAATAGGCATTTGTGCTGTATTCTGTCAAAAGCTTTCTCTGCATCAATTGAGATAATCATATAATTTCAGTGACTTTTGTTATTGATGTGGTCAATTATGTTGATAGTTTTCTTAATATTGAACTAAACTTGCATTCCTGGTATAAATCATATTTGATCGTAGTTTATGGTCCTGGTGATAAATTGCTATAATGCCTTTGTTAATGTTTTATTTAGTATTTTTGCATCAATATTAATTAGGGAAATTAGTCTATAATTTTTTTTTCTCTGTTTTGGCTCTTCTTGCTTTAGGTATCAGCACCATATTTGTCTCACAAAATGAATTTGGTAGGTTCCCTTCTTCACTGGTTTTTCCACTAAGTTTATATAGTATTAGAATTAATTGTTCTTTAAATGTTTGGTATAATTCGCTTGTTTTTTTAACATAATAAACATTTTTATTTATAGTTTCGAGTTCCAATTTTTATCCCTCCTTCTCTCCCTCTCCTCCTCCCTCTCTGAGGTGGCAAACAATCATATATGTGTTATACATGTACGGTTGTGTAAAACATTACCATATTAGTCATTTTGTAGAAGAAAACTGGAATAAAAGAAAAAAATGAAAGCAAAAAATAGCATGCTTCTGTATGTGTTCCATCAATATCAGTTTTTCTTTGAAAATGGGTAGCATAGGGGCAGCTAGGTGGCACAGTGGATAGAGCACTGGCCCTGGATTCAGGAGTATCTGAGTTCAAATCTGGCCTCAGACACTTAATACTTACTAGCTGTGTGACCCTGGGCAAGTCACTTAACCCCAATTGCCCCGCAAAAAAAAAGAAAAGAAAGAAAAAAAGAAAATGGGTAGTATGTTTCATCAATAGTCCTTTGGGATTGTCTTGGATCATTGTATTGTTGAGGATAGTTAAGTCAGTAACAGTTCTTCATCAAGCAATATTTCTCTCTGCACAATGTTCTCTTAGTTATGCTAACTTCATTATACACCAGTTCATACAAGTCTCTCCAGGCCTTTCTGAAATCATCCTTCTTGTCATCTCTTATAGCAACTCTTATGGCATCTCTGATAATATTCCATCACAATCATATATCACAGCTTGTTTAGACATTCCCTAATTGATGGGCATTCCCCTGATTTCCAATTCTTAGCCACTACAAAAAGAGCTGCTATGAATATTTTTGTACAAATGGGGCCTTTTCTCTTTTTTTTTTTTGGAATGTCTATCTTGTGCTTGAAAAGTTGATGTTTTTAACCCAACTATACACTTTACATACATTTCTATTAAATTCCATCTGAATAGATTTGGCTTAAAAACCAGATACTTTGGGATCCTGGCTTTGACAACTAATTTGATAGCTATCCTGCCTCATTTTGTGACACACACACAATTTACCTCAGATAAGCCATGCTCTTATTCAAATATCTAATGAAAATGCTAAATAGCTGGGGAAGCTAGGTGGCACAGTGGATAGAGCACCGGCCCTGGAATCAGGAGTACCTGAGTTCAAATCTGGCCTCAGACACTTAACACTTAACTAGCTGTGTGACCCTGGGCAAGTCACTTAACCCCAATTGCCTCACTTAAAAAAAAAATTTTTTTTTAAAAATGCTAAATAGCCCAGGGTAGAGCCAAGAATTCCATAATGCTCCAATAAAGACCTCTTTCTAAGATGTTTTCAAACCATTCATTATTACTCTTTGGATTAAGCAGTTTGGGATGTTGTGGTGGGTGAAAGATGAAATGAATGAGGAAAGAAAGGTTTGAGCTTTCAAGCATATTGATTTATTAAGCAATGCATGCCAGTTGCCTAACAAATCAGAACCAGGACCCTTCCTCAGCTTAGGGCTGGGCCCTGGACACAGGGGGAGAAAGTCTTTTATATATTAAAAATAATTAATCAAATAAGACCACTTAATTAAAAGAAAACAACCAGTATACAACATTAGGCAATCTTATTTCTAAATAGAGGAAAGATTAGGGAATTTCTAAGTTGGGGGTGGGGGCATAGTGAACAGAAATTCCCAGAAATCAGAGAAAGAGGGCTCCTGCTTCTCCCACAAGTGTCAGCATATAATCAAAGGAACGTGGAAAGAATAACTGATTGATCAGTACAGAGCCAGTTTCCAGATAAGATGTATGAGTTGCTTGAGTTGTATAATTGTGAGAAAACTCCTTGCATCAATCTTGGGGTCTGACTGGGTTGCTGGTCAGCATAACCTAGTTGGTTAAGGGTCTCCTAGCAACAGCTTCCTAGACATGCAGGGCTAGGTTAAAACAATGCAAAAAAGAGTTTTCTCTCAATTCCCACAATTGAATAAACTTTTCTTACAGGATTGAAATTGGACTAGATCCATTATTGAATAGAAAGGAACTGAGCTAGTTTCAGAATTTTCACAAGATGGAGTCAATGTGGTTCATTCAAATCCCACCATCACTTGCTGCTCCAATCTACTTAATTCCCTCAATGCATATAATTATACCATTGTTTGTCCCCAACTCTTTGTCTTATTCATAAGGGGCAAATGATGAGACTTTGTCAAATACATTGCTAAAATCTAAGTAAACTATATCTCCAAGTTGTCCTGTCCTATAGGTTTAACACAAAAGACAGAAAGGAAGGAAGGAAGGAAGGAAGGAAGGAAGGAAGGAAGGAAGGAAGGAAGGAAGGAAGGAAGGAAGGAAGGAAGGAAGGAAGGACATTTATCTGGCAAGAAAGAAACAAAGAAAGAAAAAATGAGATTTATCTGGCATTACCTTGTCTTATTGAAGTCATGTGGTCTCCTTGTGATCACCATTTCTTTTACTAACAATACCTTTAAGAATAACAGTAACAATAATAACAGCTAGTATATATGTAACATTTTAAGGTTTATAACATATGTGAGAATTGGAATGACACGCCCTGCTGGGAGGGGTATTGTGAGCTCTGGCCTGAAAAGAAAGCATGTGACTTGGCATCCACGTGTGACTTAGTGTCCAGAAGTTACCACCTGTTAGTTGTGTCAATCAGTGCTACCAACCAATTAGCTTGGAGCTGTGTGTGTGTGTGGACGGCCCAGTTTCCTGTTTCACAGGTTTCTGGGAGGAACAAGAGTTTTTCGTTGCATGACGGGGCTTGGTGGCAGAGACAGGCAGGATAGGGAGAGCGAGCACATCTCATATTTTATCCACATGTTTCTCTTTACTAACCCCTAATATACTTTATTTTTATTTTTTTTTTCATTTTACACTATTGCTGTTATTTTGTATACAGTGCATTTCACTCTGCTTCAGTTCATGTAGGTCTTTCAAGGTTTTTCTAATAGTATCCTGTTCATCATACCCTAAATAATGTACCTTAAACTTGACAAAGAATTTTCTTTGTATTAGCCCAGCAAAGTCATCATAACTATTTCCCTCCATCCTATTCCCTTCCCATGATATTTACTCTATTTTCCATCTTCTTTTAAACTATTCCTCCTCAAAAGTATTTTACTTCTGACTGTCCCCTCCCCTACTCTGCACTCCCCTTTTTTTTCACCCTTCCTTCCTTATCCTCTTCCCCTCATACTTTCCTGTAAGGTTAAATAGATTGCTCCTCCCAACTGGGTGTGAATGTTATTCCCTCCATGAGCCAACTCTGATGAGTTTAAGGTCTTTGAGCTAATTCTATGTTCCAAATTTTCTTCCTCCCTCTCTCCTCAACCCTCCCTATGAAATCAAGCAATTCAATATTTCATACTTGTGCCGTTATGCAGAACATTTTCACCTTCCTTGAAAGTATTTTGCTTTTTACTACTCTCTCCCAGAATCTGCCCTTCCCTCCTTCCCCTCTCCCCCCCCCTTATCTCCCTCCCCTCCCTCAGGGCAAAATATATTACTATACCCACTTGAGTATGTATGTTAGTCCTTCTTTGAGTCAATTCTGATGATATTAAGGTTCAATCACTCCCCAATTCCTTCCCCTTCTTCCCCTCCCCTCCATAAGCTTTTTTCTTGTTTCCTTCATATGAACAACCTCTCCCCAGACCATCTCTCCCCTTCCCCCTCCCCCAGTCTATTTCTCCTACACCTCAACCCTATTTTAAGGATGTCATTATGGGTTAGTTAGGTGGCACAGTGGACAATGCACCAGCCCTGGACCCAGGAGGCCCCAAGCCCAAATCCGGCCCCATACATAAGACACCCCACAAAGAACAAAACATAACTTCCCTTCGTATTCAGTTCAGACCTGTGTCCTCTGTATTATCTTCCCATATAGGAATGTTAATAGTTTGATCTTTTAATATCCCTCATGAAGTCTTTTTCCTGTTTATCTTTTTATGCTTCTCCAGGGTGTTGTATTTGAAAGTCAAATTTTCTATTCAGTTCAGGTCTTTTCATAACAAATGCCCGAAAGTCTTCTTTCTCCTTGAAGTTCCATGTTTGCCTCTGAAAGATGATGCTTAGTTTTGCTGGGTACGTGATTTTTGGCTGTAGTCCCAGTTCCTTTGCCCTCTGGAATATCATATTCCATGCCCTCCGGTCCTTTAATGTAGAAGCTGCTAGATCTTGCTTTATCCTTATTGGAGCTCCACAGTATTTAAATTCCTTTTTTCTAGCTGCTTGCAATATTTTCTCCTTGACCTGGGAGTTCTGGAATTTGGCTATAATATTCCTGGAGGTTTTCCTTTTGGGATCTCTTTCAGGAGGTGATCGGTGGATTCTTTCAATTTCTATTTTAGCTTCTGCTTCTAGAATATCAGGGCAATTTTCCCTCACAATCTCTTGGAGGATGGTGTCTAAACTCTTGTTTTGGTCATGGTTTTCAGGTAGTCCAATGATTTTCAAATTATCTCTCCTAGATTTATTTTCTAGGTCAGCTGTTTTTCCAAAGAGATATTTCACATTGCCTTCTATTTTTTCATTCAATTGGATTTGCTTTACTGTGTCTTGGTTTCTCATAAGCTCACTAGCTTCCATTTGTTCAATCCTAATTCTTAGGCAATTATTTTCAGCAGACAGTTTTTTAATCTCCTTTTCCATTTGGCTTTTCAAACTGTTGACTTTTTTTCTCATGACTGTCCTGCATTGCTCTCATTTCTCTTTCCATTCCTTCCTCTCTTTCTCTACATCTTCGTTCTATCTCTCCTACTTTCTCTTCAAAGTCCCTTTTGAGAGCTTCCATGGCCTGAGACCAGTTCATATTTTTCTTGGAAGCTTTGGATGTTGGAGCTTTGACCCTATTATTATCTTCTTCTTCTGAGGATGTATTGTGGTCTACCTTTCCCCCAAAGAAGTTTTCGATGGTCTTCTGCTTTCTCTGCCTACTCATCCTAGCTTACTGTTTCTTGGCTTTTTACTCCTTAAAGTGTAGCGCTGCTTCCCGGACACACCGTTCGTGCTACAGCGTGGCCCAGGGGGTGATTGGGCTTCTTCTCAGCCTGCCTGGCTTGTGAGTAATCACAGCCGCTTTCTCTTTGACCCGGAAACAGAAGTCTGATTGAACTCTAATTCTCTATGGTCGGAAGCTTGGTGTGCTTTTGCCCCTCCCCCACTGGGCCACCACCACTCGATTCAGCCCACTGGTTCAGACCCAGGGTGCTTTGCCCCAACTCCAGCAGATACTTCCTCCACTTCACCCCGGCCTACCTCTGAACCCCCTCACCAGTCCGTGATCAGAGCCTCAGAAGCTGCTGGTGCTGAAGACTCTGACGTGTTGGAGGCACTGTCCCTGGCTGGGTCCGGACCGCACGCTGAGCTGTTCAGCCTGATCAGTAGGTGATCAGAATTGCCCTCTTTTGCGGAGAAACAGTCTCACTCTGTTCTTATGTGCATTAGGCTGTTCTGGGTTTTGATTTTTACCGCATTATTTGGGCATAAATGGACGGGTTTATCTGGCGCTTGTGGGAGTCACAGCCTCTCCTCCGCCATCTTGGCTCTGCCCCCCCAATATACTTTAATAAATACTTAATGCCTTAAGATTGGTGCTACACATTTTCTAATTTAAGGTGACCACTCATTTGATTTTAGACATCATAGCTAGAATTTTAGGCCCTTACATATATTTTGCAAATATTACCAAATTTGATCCTCAAACAACAGGAGGTAGGTGCTATTATTATTATTCCTATTTCATAGTTGAGAAAACTGAGATGGGCAGAAGTTAAATGACTTGCCTAGGATCATCCAGCTAGTAAGTGCCTATTGCTGTATTTAAACACATTTCTTCCTGTCTCCAGGTCTAAAACTCTATCAAGTTTGGTTCCAATTCAAAGCAGTCACTCCAATTTGACATAGCCTGAATGTGAACTCCAACCATTTAGCTAATGTGTAGACCTATTGTTTAATTGTTGTTCAGTCATGCACAATTCTTCATGACCCCCATTTTGGGGGGTTTCTTAGCAAAGATACTGGAATGCTTTGCCATTTACTTCTCCAGCTCATTTTACAGATGAAGAAACTGAGGCAAGCAAGGTTAAGTGACCTCCTCAGGATCACATGGCTAGTAAGTGTCTGAAGCTGGATATGAACTCATGAAGATGAGTCTTCCTGACTTACATAGTGTCCATATATGGAACTACCAAATGTCATTGCTGTCTTAAGCAACTAGATAAAAAATAAAACCCCTCAATCAGCCTTGTAGACTTGAACAGTTCCTAAGAAATTAGCCTTGACAGTCACTTTTGGTGATGATCTCTCTGGTCCTCTCAAAGATCCTGTTGAGGAAGTAGTACAAGATATTAGTACACTCTGTTTTACAGATAAAGAAACTGAGACACAGGAAGCTGAAGTGACAATGTCATGCATTAAGTTCCTAGTAAACATTGTATACAGTAACAGTAATATTGTTCTAAGAAATTTTTTTTTTGGTGAGGCAATTGGGGTTAAGTGACTTGCCCAGGGTCATACAGCTAGTAAGTGTCAAGGGTCTGAGGCCAGATTTGAAGTCAGGTCCTCCTGAATCCAGGGCCAGTGCGGCAATCATCTTTTTAAAAATTATACTATGTCATGGAAATGTTTTTTTTTAATTCCATAAATTACAAATGAATTTTTTAATGTTACTACTAGAGCTACTACTAGAACTGTATCTATAGCCCCTGAGACCCATTTCAGTGAGCCTGGAGCCACAAAAGCAAGAAGCAAAAGAAAAGAACAAAAATCCAGCAAGCAGGAGACCAAAAAAAAAGTCTCCTGACACAATGAAAAAATACTACAGGTGAAAAGATTCAAAGAGAAGGTATTGGAAGAAAAAAAAAAAAAAGAAATAACCAATTAACTTCAGCAGCAACCCCTTAGTGCAGCTGAATCTAGCATGACAGAGCAAATTGGATATTAAACATTTAAAAGAATATAAAAGGGGAACTGTTGTTCGTAAAGAAAGGCCTGATATCTGTAATGAGAGCTCTTGTCATTAAGCAGAAATAGAACACAACAAAATGATAACAAAAATAATGGCAAGGAAAAATAGGAGAAATTCTAAGGAAAAACATGGCCTTGGTAAGTCAGTCATAAAATTGTTAGGCTGGAAGATAGGTTGGTAGTAATGAAAGGACAATCAGCAAAATGAGATCCAAGGGGAAAACAGTTGGAAAGGGGTTTTAAGGAATTCTAAGCAAATATGATGAAACTAGAGAACAGAGCCCAGATAAACAATTCAAATCATCACACTCCCCAGATAATCCAAAGTGTGAGAGAGGCCAAGGACCATTTTTCATAAATTGTACAAGAAAACTTCGCCATAGTAGAATTACAAAAAGAGGGACTGCTTGGCATAGTGGATAGAATGCTGGTTATGGAGTAGGGACAACCTGGGTTCAGATCCTCTCTCTGATATTTATTTGCCATGTGATCATGGACAAGAAGACCCTCAGTATCACATCCTCTAAGACTAAGTTATAGATGGATTGCCAGTTATACTGGTGGAGAGAGTTCCTGAACTGGGAGTTCTTACACCAACAAAATCAGAAGTCCTTGGGATATTGACATTTTAAAATCAAAAGCTTCTTTCTTTTGAGGTCTGGTCTCACTAAACTCAACATCAGGATCTCTTGTTCCAGCTGTTTCATTGTTGTTCAGTCATATCCAACTCTCTGTGACCCCATTTAGAGTTTTCTTGGCAAAGATAATGGGGTGGTTTGGCATTTTCTTCTCCAGCTCATTTTATGGATTGGGAAACTGAAGCAAGTAGGGTGAAGTGACTTTCTTAAGGTCACATAGCTAGTAAGTATCTGTGCTGCATTTAAACTCAGGTCTTCCTGACTCCAGATCTGGTGCTCAACTATCTAGCTGCCCAGTTCCAGCTCTACTAGGAATTAAATATGTAACCTTGCTCTTTCAGTGTACCTCGGTTTGTTTATCTGTAAAACAGAGGGTACTAATATAGTTCACTAGAATCCATCCTGTGGCCATAGGGAGAAATGTCAGTTTTAATTCATGCAGACATCATAATCCTACGCTAGAGTCTCATGAATAGAGACAGGGTTTTGGAAGCCTCTAGGAAAAAAAGCATCCCTTATTAAGGAACTGACATCCAAACTACCCTGGAAAACTCACCCAAAATGAGAAAAGAGAGTCAAAGCTCCTAGGATGTCATCCTCTTACACAGGGAGCCCCCAATATAGCTACCCCAGGTTCAACAGACTTTGTTGATCCACATTCAATCAAAATTATATTAATTGTCTCTTCATTGATGTGTCAATGTGTTTTTTTCCTAGTCAGTCAATGGGCCTGCTCTTCTCTAAATGTGGCATCTTATTTCACTGGTCTCTGTTGAACTTGTCTTGGAGTAAATGCTAAATAAAATAGTCTCTGCTAGGCATTGATTGTTACAGGCATGCTTGTTGGCCAGCTTAATTCTATCTGTTCATTAATCAGTTCAAATTAATCAATTCTAATTAATTCTAATGTGTATGGGTATTTTGTTGTTTATTTTTCAGCCCGGACCTGGGACTTCATGGGTTTAGGTAACTCCCTGTGAGAAAATTCCCTCTAACAATGCTGATCAGCTACTATTCTGCAACTTGAAATCTTTAAGGATGTTGCCCAGGGCATTGAGTGGTTAAGGGTCGTTTTCATCAGACAAGATTTACCCTTAGTTCTTCCCAATTTGAAGGCCAGATATTTATATGTATCATCTGTAATAGTGACTATAAAGGCTCTCCCTGATAAGGGAAGGGTGACAACTCTTCAGTTAAAGCCACCAGATTCAGATTTTTTTTTAAAGTATTTTCAGACTAAGATTAAGTTTTTTATCTTTTTGACTCTTATACCTGGAGTTGTGATCACGGTTTTCTCAGATAAAACCATCTGATTTGGGGATAGAAATTCCCAAGACCCTGTGTGGCTTATCCTGAAAATTAATTTGAACCTGAACAAAAGATAGGCTAAGGTGGTGAATCTCTCCAACTATTCAGCTTTATTTTGCGTACCTTTCAGCTGCAAAAACACATTGATCAATAGCTTTAAAAAACTGTAGATAATTTATCAAAAATCAACTGAAAACTGGGCTAAATTCCAGAATACCCTACCAGCTAAGTTAGAGATTATATTTGAAGTAAAATAATATCATTTTAAACTTTCCACATTTACAAGCATTTTAATAGAAAAAGGAGAAAGTGGCTGTGGTCTTTGATATACAAATTGGCTTGGAAACAAATATCTAGATAATTTTGAGAAAAGCCAGAAGAGGGGGAACTTTGCTGTGCATATCAAAGCCTGGACAAGCTATAAAACATTGAATTCAACATATAGGTTACAAAGGTTAACAAAATCATAGTGGAGGTTTTATGACTTAAAACTGTCTTAAGGGGTCAGGCAACTAGGTGGTGCAGTAAATAGAATGGTGGGCATTAGGAAGACATACCTTCCTAAGTCTAAATCTGGCCTCAGACATTTACTAGCTGTGTGACCCTGGGCAAGTCATTTAACCCTGCTTGCCTCAGTTTCCTCATCCATAAAATGAACTGGAGAAGGAAATGCCAAACTACTCTAGTAGCTTTGCCAAGAAACCCTACCCCCTCAAAAAATGAGGTCATAAAGGGTTAGACATAACTGAAACAATGCAACAACAAAAGAAAAAAACTGATTGCCTTTGATAGGGAATTTGTGGTGGTTATTCAAATTTGTATGAGACCTTTGTTATAATTGATCAAACCGTAAGGCATAAAAACTTTAAAATTAATACAGAAAATATAAATTTTATCATACTTTTCTGGGCTATAACCCATTAAAATAATGTTTAATAAGGGAAATTTGAATAAAGATGCAGACCTAAATGAAGACCAGCATTATTTGCAAAAGAATAATTGATCCAAAGACCAAATTATACAATTTTTATTGACCAGAGACCAATAAAATTATATTAATTATAATGAAAGTTATAATACAACATATAAACATTTGTGGGTTGCAACAAAAGGCAGTTATTTCCCTGGATGCTTATTTTAATCTCAACAAAATTAAGAGATTAACGAGTTGTTCACATCCTTAAAAACTGAAAATCAAACAATTTAATGAACCTTAAAGAAGCACAAATGAAAAAAGTGCTAAAGAAAAAGAAGCAATTACTAGGGGTTAAAATCCTAAAAACATAATTGAATTAATAAAACAAAGAAGTGTTTGCAAAGACTAATGAAACCAATAAGCTGTTAGCTAATTAATGCAAACCAAAAAGAAGAGAAATCCAAATGACCAAAATTAGAAACGAAAAGGGTAAAATCACATGGAATAGTGAAGTAACAAAGGAAGTTATTAGGGGATATTGCATACTGTAAAACACTATCAACAATAAAAAGATGAAAAAGATGGATTAATTCCTTTTAAAGCTATAAAATGTTAAGCTTTGCAAAAAAAAAAAAGAATTAGATAACCTAAATGAACCAATTATTAAGAAAAAGAAAAGGCCCTTACAGAACTGCTAAATTTAAAACATTCTATGAATAGATGATTTTTGAATGAAATGTATCATTTGGGCACTAATTATCTCTGTATTGTGTAACTAAAGTACTGTTGGGAGAAGAAGGAATTGCTTCAGCCATACTGAAAACCAGTTTTGAATTATGCCCCCCCCCTCAAATTCACAAAAACCTGTAATTCAGCAATATTCCTACAAGGACCTATGCGGACAAAAGCATCTTTTTAAACAAACATTTGTATTTAAAGTTTTGAGTGCCAAATTCTATCCCTCCCTCTTTCCCTCACCTCCCTTCTCCTTAAGACAGTAAGTAATCAGATATAGGTTATACATGTGCTATTATGTAAAACATTTCCATATCATTCATTTTGTATAAGAAGACTTGAATAAGGGTCAGTTAGGTGGTGCAGTTGATAAAGCACTGGCCCTGGAGTCAGGAGTACCTGAGTTTAAATCTGGCCTCAGATGCTTGACACTTACTAGTTGCATGACCCTGGGCAAGTCACTTAAACAACAATTGCCTCATGAAAACAAAACAAAACAAAAAACAAAACAAAACAAAACAAAACAAAACAAGAAGACTTGAATAAAAGGAAAAAAACTAAAAAGTGAAAAATAGCATACTTTAATCTGTGTTCAATCAATATCAGTTCTTTCTCTAGAGGTGGATAGTATGCTTCAATCAATAGTCTTTTAGGATTGTCTTGAA
Organism: Dromiciops gliroides; assembly: GCF_019393635.1. NCBI lineage: Eukaryota > Metazoa > Chordata > Mammalia > Microbiotheria > Microbiotheriidae > Dromiciops > Dromiciops gliroides. The sequence goes on from NC_057861.1 coordinate 709,226,773, forward strand.
TCATTGCATTGCTGAAAATAGCTGTCATTCATAGTTCTTCATCAAACAACATTGCTGTTACTGTATATGATGTTCTCCTAGTTCTGTTCACTTCACTATACATCAGTTCATGTAAGTGTTTCCAGGTATTTTTGGAATCATCCTGCTTGTCATTTCTTATAGCACAATAATATTCCATCAACATCATATACCATAGCTTGTTTAGCTATTCCCCAATTGATGGGCATCCCTTTGATTTCCAATTCTTAGCCACCACAAAAAGAGCTGCTAGAAATATTTTAGTGCAAACAGGTCCTTTTCTCTGTTTTTGTATATCTTTGGGATATGAGCCTAGCAGTGGTCTTGCTGGATCAAAGGGTATGCACAGTTTTATAGCCCTTTGGGCATAGTTTCCAAATTGCTTTGCAAAATGGTTGGATCAGTTCACAACTCCACCAACAGTGAATTAGCATCTCAGTTTTCCCACTTCCCCTCCAAGATCCAAAATTTTCCTTTTGACAAAAGCATTTCTAGTAGTTCTTTTTCTTATAGCAAAGGAATGGGAGTGAAAGAGTGTGTTCATCAATCTGTTGAGGAAGGCTGAACAAATTATGGTACATGAATAAAATGGAATATTATTGTGCTGGAAGAAATGATGAAAGGGGTGTTTTCAGAGTAACTTGAGAAGACTTGAGTTAGCAGAATCTGGAGAATGATGTATATAACAAAAATGACATTTTTTAAAAAAGAATTTTGAAGTACTTAAGGATTCTGATCGGTGTAATTACTCACCACAGTCTAAGAGGATTGATGAGGGAGCAGAGGTGATAGACTCAAAGTGAAGAATTTTTTTACATGCTCAATGTGTGAATTTATTTAGTTCAGTTATGCATGCTCACTATAAGGTTTTAATTTTCATTTTTAAATGCAGGGTGGGGAGGCTAACAATATGGCTTCCCTCTTCCCCCCTACTCAAAAAAAAAGAAAGAAATAGAATAGAGGATCCTTGAAGCATTCTTTAATGAGAATAGAAAGACAGAAGAAGAATTAGAAAAGCAGGATAGCTTTGAAATTACATGTTGAATTTATTACATACTTATGTAATGGGGAGGGCAGCTGATGCAATTTACAAACATGTAGAATTTATAATATGAATCCTGTTTCCAGTTTTAGAGTAAGCACAGACATTATGTCGCTGGTTCTGGTTTGTTAACTTTGTCACAAAACTATGTACTATTAATTAGATACATAGCCAAAACTGAAGTATATTCAAAATGTACTCGTATGTCAAAATCTAGACCTTGGCTTGTCTTTTTTCTTGACTGACAGTATTGTGGTGAGAGACAGTGCTAGAAGCCTCAGGCCCTCATTATCTGAAACTGACATGTGGCCTATTAGTACGCGGTTCTGTTCCTCACCTCTTTGCATTTAAGTAAAGATGTTGAAAATAGCTATGACTTTCTGAGTTTCAAAGGGTCAGGAGAGCAAACCATGGAGTTCAGGAGCTGAACTCCTGAACTCCATGTATGGATTTGTCAGGAAATTATGAGAAATGAAAAAAACCCTGAGCAGCCCAACCACCATGCAATAGCAGAGGGACAGACTCCTCTAACTATCTATCGGGTCACATTTGGAAATAAATATGATGGCGTGAACACTCTGTAAAAACTGTCTTAAGCTTGAGCCCACTCACCTGAGGGAACAAAGTGGTATAAGAGAGAGTGGGCTTCTGTTATAGATTTGTTGTAAATATTTATTTGTAAAAGCTCATTGATGTTAATTGGTTAAATGGAACTGAGATACTGTTACTGGTGGTTAACAATAGGAGGAACACACTGGAATGAGGGCTTGATTAGATAGAGGTACACCCGGAAATCTGAGGGGGAGAGAAAGTTTTCTTGCTATAAAAGAATGGGAACATAGTCATCACTATACTTAAAAGGAAAAGAAAGTTGACGTAAGAAATATGTAGTTTTACTTACAATCTTATTTCTCTTCTACTTTGTATATGAAAATGAACATTTTATTTGTTGTTCGTTAAGTTAAACAAATTTAAACAATTTTATTCTACCTTAAAACATAGTGATAATATCTGTAGTTTTTGTGAATGGTTATTAATGATGGAGTTACATATGTACAATTTTTAAACCATGTCTTTTCTTATTTTATGATTATGTTTTTGTTCATATATTTCTATATCCGTAGTTGTCAGTAGATGTGTTTGACTCTTTGTGAGCCCATTTATTGTTTTCTTCTCAAAAATACTAGAGTGGTTTAGCAATTTCCTCATTTCCTTCTTCAGTTCATTTGACAGATGAGGAAACTGAGGCAAACAGGGTGAAGTGACTTGCCCAGGGTCACACAGCTACTAAATGTCTGAGGCCAGATTTGAACTCAGGAAGATGAGTCTTCCTGACTCTAGGCCTAGTGCTCTATCCACTACACCAGTTAGATACCCAAAATGATAGAAGAAAAAAATAGCAATTCTCCCGAATGACTTTGACTGAGTAGTTTGGCATTAGAAATCAATTGAAGAGAACTTTTAATAAAACACTTAGAGAGAAATGGGGGGAGGAAAAAATTGATCGTCACCTGGAGCTTAATGATTCAAACCTGAAAATATTATAAATTGTCCACTTTCCTGTCCCCAGTGATTCCATGTCAACTTCATTCCTAATTATTTTTTTCTTTTGAAGTAACTTCAGGTGCCATCTGTCACTATTTTCTGTAGCCATCTAAGCCCAAAGGTAACATTTTACTCTCTAATCCATTATAGCTGCATATTTGATCAATAGTTATTTAGAGACAGGATTAGGAGGCTCTGCAAAATGTTGGCTAATGCCTAAGGAGAATGAAATAATTTTATCCAGTTCTCCCATGTTGAAAAGGTAAGATATTTGCTTTCCTTTTTACAAAACTAAAGTTGCCCTTTGAAGCTCACCAGCTTTGGAAGGGGGAGGAGGGAAAGCTTGAATTTTAAAGAGGAGAAAATGATCTTACATCATTAGCAGAAAAGGTAAAAATTTTCTTCCCATCAACTTTGAGGGCTAAACATATGTTGGGTATGGGGCTATGGATTCCAAAGAATTATAGCATCTCAGAGTTGGGAAAGCCTTCAGAAATCATTTCTTTCAAATTAATACTTGAAGAAGAATTTCCTCTACAGAATTCTCAATAAATAGTAATTCAACCTGTCTTGGAATGTTGTCAGTGACAGAGAATTCACTACTTCTCAAGGTAGTCCATGGGATTTTCAGAGAGCATTAATTATCTTGAAAGTTCTCCATATAAATATTGTCACATTGGCAAACGGTGAACAGTTAGTTCTATTAACAACATATATGACCAAATGATCAAATCAAATAAAAAATATAAGTCCTTAATAAACACCTAAGAAAGCATAATCTTGGGGAGGCCAGAATGATTTCTGTAAAAGAAAACCATGATTGAGTAATATGAACACAATGTGTGGTCCAGAATCCCAGCTCTGGGTTTACATGGACTAAATCCAACTTTGGGGGCATGTCACACATCATTCGACTTGACTTCTGCCCAGAGTTTCCCAGAGAACATCAGAAATTAGTTCATTTCGCCTTCACCATCAAGGTTCTCCCCCAGGAACATCAAAACATGAATCACATCAGGGGGCAGATAGGTGTCGCAGTGGATAAGGCACCGGACCTGGATTCAGGAGGACCTGAGTTCAAATTCGACCTCAGACACTTGACACTTACTATATGTGTGATCCTGGGCAAGTCACTTAACCCTCATTGCCCCACAAAAACCAACCAAACAAACAAACAAAAAACCCATGAATCACATCTAGGTCTCTGCAGAAAATGTAAAAGGGCCCCCAGCTCCAATGACTAGCAATAAACTGAATACAAACTTGGTTTTCTTTCATGCAAAAGAACATACAACCCACAGAGGATTCAAATTAGGAGTGCATAAACAGTCAAAGCCTGTCTCCTCTATCTTGTGAACCCCACTTCTCACAGGTACCATGATATTCCTTTAAACTTTTAACACTACCCTGTGAATCAGATGTTCTTCTAAAAAGTAGAAGCACATGTTGTTAAAAGGGAGTTTATCCTATTCTCTCTGTTTTTTGTTGTTGTTGTTGTTGTTGTTGTTGACTATGGCTCTTTGTGACCCCATTTGGGGTTTTCTTGTTAAAGATATGGGAGTGGTTTGCCATTTCCTTCTCCAGTTCATTATACAGATGAGGAAACTGAGAAAAATAGGGATAAGTGATTGCCCAGAGTCACACAACCAGTAAGTGTCTGAGCCTATATTTGAACACAAGAAGATGAGTCTTTCTGACTCTAGACCTACTGCTCTATCCACTGGGCCAACTTGCCATCCCATACTCTTACTCTCTCTCTCTCTCTCTCTCTCTCTCTCTCTCTCTCTCTCTCTCTCTCTCTCTCTCTCTCTCCCCCCCCCCCCCCCGTAATACCTTGCAATCAAGGCCCTCTGACTGGGGAAAGCCCTTAGGAGCAAAAGCCAGTAAATCACTACCCCTTTGTCACTCTTAATTAGTCTACATAACTCAAAATACCAATGGAAGACAAAGTGAATTCATTCTTCCATCTCATGGCTCCATCTGTTGTAGCTTTCCAGCCCAAGCTTCTGTTCAGTTTTGGAACTGGACATAAAATAGGGACTGCTCCTCAACTCTTCAGAAGACTTACCCCGGAATTCCTGTGCTTGTACAAGAATTCTTTGATCATTCCACTGCAGCCACTCCAATCTCCATAGCCACATGGCTCCTTTTCTCTTAGTGACATATGCTTTCCTGAAGGAACTGCGTGATTTACAAGCATCCCCTTCCAAGCAACTGAATTAAAGTCTCTTTACCCTCTTATCCAATACTTTTAAAAATCCATTTTTAAAATAGACTTCTAAAAATTCATGGGTAAAATTAGGTAGGTAAACAGCAATTTAGCAGGAGGTGAAGGGTGAAATTAGCCTCAGCAGCTGGAACTTGAACTACATGGTTTGGAACCATGAGATTCTCAGTCCCTCCAATTCCCTTATTTTATTAATAAATCTTTCTCATAAAAATTTTACAGAAATGAAAAGGTAAGTATAGAGGTCAGTAATTTCTGATGCCTTTCTTTTTGCCCCCTTTTGTTAGCAGTATTGTCCATTGTTTTTCTATTCTTGGAATCTCACACTAATTGAGATATTTTGAAATTTTATTCCTGAGTGTCTTTAAAATTTTGTAAAATCCAGCAGAGATTTTGCTTTCCAGATTTAGCTCTTAAGGTCCAACCATTCTTCCCAACTTCATTTTGTCTCATTTCCACTTCCTCTTATGAAAACACTTTGGGTACTGAGGGGAGAGAGTTGATATTTTCTGCTTTGATCATCATTTCTGAGGAGCATAGATCTATATAAAAATGCTGGCACATGTGTTCTATTTCAAATCTATTTGTTATTCTTGTTTCAGATTCATCTACAAATACTTTGGGAGGAACTTAGTTTAGCTGGGTCTCAAGCCAAGCTCTCTCCAGGCTCATTTTCCCCCAACTGTTTTACATTGTTTTATGAGCCAATATTGTTTATAATCTCCCATCTGCTTCCTCCAAAAATTGCCCTTGGCTTCCATATCTTTCTGCTTGTCAAGGAGGTCAAGTGTTGGTTGGCTGGCTGAGGCAATTTCTAAGCTCTTTTAACTTCATCATTATAAGAAATCATGATAGTCATGGTCAATACTTCTAAAGTATTTACTAAAGTCTTCCTCCAATGTCTCAACGTGGTGCAAAGGTGACCTTGGGTTCTTGATGGTTGTATTGGTGAAGGGTAAAATCTGGGGGATCTTACCATGTTGGACACACTACTCTTCCAGACACAGAAATGGATTATGGACCAAAAGAGTTGGAAGAGACTTCAATTTCCATCTAGTCCAACTTACACCAGAAATAATCCCTACTACCTCATTCCCAACAATTGATCATCCAGTCTTTGTTTGAAGATTTCCATTGGGAGTTCTAATTATTAGGAGGATTTTCCTGACATCACACTTAATTTTGGTCCTTTGCAACTTTCACCCATTGTTCCAAGTTCTGATATCTGTGTCCAAAGAGAAGTATAACCATCATTCCACCTCACAACCTTTCATGTCCTTGAAAATAGCATGCATCCCTTGAGTCTTCTCCAATCTATCAATCAACAAGTGTTTCTTTATTGCTAATTGTGTTCTAAGTACTGTGCTAAGTGATTAAACATCATTTCCACTTCCAACTGATCCTAATATAGCCTGAATTGAGGTCTTCCAATATTCTGATTGTTCTTTTCTGGATCCTCTTCCATTTATTAAGGTAGAAGATATGGGGGACAGGTATTAGGAAGACTATGAACTCTCTTTAGTCTCTAATATGAATTTCATTCAGTTATAATTCCTTGGGTCAGGCATGAGTGAGAGGTAGAAGAAACAGTACCATGAGGTGGATATAGGATCCAGGGAGAGGTAATGAGGCTGAATCTATTGCAACAGGGAATCATTCAGAGCTCCCTGTGCCATAAATCCTTCGTGGTAGTGAGGGAGTCAGAGACCTAAGTGTAAATATCAGGGTTATATCAGTCTTGCATAACACAGCATGGACCAGACCCCAGGTCAGGTTGATTGGAGGTGAGGCAGAGGATGGAGGGGAAGTAATTGTCCTTCCACTTTTAGTATTGTAGCCTTTACCATGGGCCAGGAGACTGTTCAAATGTTGCCCTGGGCACAAGATATGGCGATCTTGAGGGCCTATGTATCAGGTTATGCAAGCATTGATTGAGAATTGGGTTATGCCTTACAGATCATCTACTTCAGTGGTCCTCAAAAGTATAGTCCAGGGATCCCTCGGGGCCCCAGAGGTCCCATAGTGGGGTTAGTAAGGTCAAAACTATTTTTATAATACTAATATTTTTAATGTATAATAAGATAAACAGCAAAAGATATAGCCCATATAAATACTCTTTGGAGATCCTTAATCATTTTTAAGAGTGTAAAGGGGTCAAGATCCAAAAGTATGAAAACCACTGACCTGGTCCAACCAGGTCATTTAATGGCTTAAGAAACAAAAGTCCAAAGAGATTAAGTTAAAGTGATTGGGGTGGCGCAGCTAGGTGATGCAGTAGATAAAGCACTGGCCCTGGATTCAGGAAGACCTGAGTTCAAATCTGGCCTCAGACACTTGACACTTACTAGCTGTGTGACCCTGGGCAAGTCACTTTACCCCAATTGTCTCACACACACACAAAAAAATGTTAAAGTGATGGAAGGTTGTAAATAGCAGAACCAGGATTTGAACTCCTATCTTTTGATTCCAAGTCCAACATTCATCCTACTAAATAGTCTTAGTGCTACTTCCTTAGAATTAGTCAAATGAAGTACTCTAGTGAATCCATGGGGCAAAGGAGCTCAAGGAAAACCTCCTCTGAAAAGAGACTATGGAGAAACTAAAAATACAATGGAAATACCTTGATTATTTGTCAGCTTGTAATAATAACAATATTAATAATTAATAATAACAATATAAGGTCCTGAGTACCTTACTGTATGGTAGCGAAACATGGACTACATACACTATATAAGAGAAGAAGCTTAACAGCTTCCATATGTGCTGCCTTTGGCACATCCTTGGCATATCTTGGTCAGATAGGATCACCAACATAGAAGTGCTCCAACGTGTGCAACTTCTAAGCATCTACACGCTACTGAAACAAAGACAGCTGCGCTGGCTCGGTCATGTGCACCGCATGCAAGATGGGTGCATTCCTAAAGACCTACTCTATGGCGAGTTAACCTCAGGCCAAAGACCTGCTGGATTCCCCCAGCTTCGCTACAGAGATGTATGCAAGCGAGACTTGAGCGCTCTGGGAATAGACACTGGCAGTTGGGAGGAGATGGCCAAGGACTGCACCCGATGGAATTCAGTACTCAGGAGCAGCTTGCCCACAGCTGAGATGGGCCTCCAAGCTCTGGAGGAAGAAAAGTGAATGAGACACAGGAACCGATGGGCAACAGAGAGTGCAGTTTTCCGATGTCCTCTTTTCGGCAGGAGCTGCGGCTCCCGTATAAGACTGCACAGCCACATTGTGGCCTGTGGCTCTTCAAGGTGCTAATCCATGGTCATCTGCAACTGGCGGAAGGCTAGAGAATAATAACAATAACAACTATAAACATAATATTAGTCAATAAGCATTTAAGTGCTTACTATGTGCCAGGTACTATGCTAAGCACTAGGGATACAAAAGGAGGCAAAGTCAATCCCTTCCCTCAAGGAGCTTACAATCTAATGGAGAGATAGTGAAGAATGAAATATATACAAATAAGTTATATAGGATAAATAGGAAATAATTATAAGAAGGAAGGCACTTGAATTAGGAGGGGTTGGGAAAGGCTTCCTGTAGAAGATGATATCTTAGTTGAGACTTAAAGGAAACTAGGGAAGGTCAAACTAAAATATCTCTACTTCATAGATAAGGAAAGATTCATTGCATTGACTTACTTATAGTCACATAGTTAATAAGTGTTGGAGGACACAGCATCACCTCCTGGACTATAACGTGGCTTAAGGGATTCTGTACTTAAAATGCCTAGAAACCAATTCTGAAGTCTTTTATGTTCTTAAACTCAATTTCAATTCTATTCCCTTCTCTTTGAAGATCACAGAACCACTGAATTTTCTTCTCTGAAACTTTCCAAATCTCTTTCTAGTTGGGAGATCTCTAAAGAGAAACCAGCAGGAGGCTCTGAGCACTTACATGCGCTAGGGTCTACATCTAAGTTTCTTAAATCAGTTTAAGGAAAGCTTAAACTGAAAATCCATTCCCAAAATAAAAGTTTAAAAAACAAAGAGACAGGAAAAAATCAAGAGAGAACGAAAGCCACTGATGGTCTTTCCCTGGGCAGAAGACTCAGGACAATCGGGTGGACATTATGGCTAGGCAAGCGATGGCTGGAAAGAATCAACTGTCAGTCAGACCCAGTTTCTGCCTTCATGGAGCTTACACTCATGGTGGTGGGGAAGACAATGGATATGTCAAAAATATAGATAGATATCATTCAAATGGAACAAGGTGAGTCCCTAAGGAAAGGTCAGAACGGCCATTTCTAACTGTATATTGAGCAATCAACATTCATACTAATCAGTGAAAGATAGTTAGTGATCCAACAGAGCAAAATGGAGGCATGAGAGTAAGAAATGGCAGGCATAGAGAAGGCATGAGCAAAGACAACTGAGACAGCCATTTCCCCTGGATTCTCTATCTCCAACCAAGTCTTCTCTGCCCCACTTACCATCTTCTTACCATCTTGCCTTCTCTCTCTCTCTCTCTCTCTCTCTCTCTCTCTCTCTCTCTCTCTCTCTCTCTCTCTCCATAATACTCAAACAACCCGCAGTCAGTTAATGGCTAATATTAAAAGGAAGAAATAAAAACAGAGGTTTTTATAAAATGTACTTTTCAATGGGATTAGATACAATGAGCCAGCAGCTTTAGCATGTGCCTATGTCTCTTTAGATGGTTTATTTCATGTCACACCTCATCAGTCAGAATATATATATATATCAATTGAAAGCCTGCCTCTCTGAGGTCTCCTCCCCCATTAAAAAACAAAACAAACCCTGTGGAATGAATGCCCAATTATATATAGTTAAAGGTAATTAAGTATCATTTCCATGATGAAAAGCTAAAGGAGAATGGGGGTGGTAGGAAAAGGTAATAAGAAGCAATGCTTTCCAATCAGCTCTTCAAATTCTTGCATCCATGAATTGAGGACAGGAAGAGCTGGGAGGAGGGACAGGAAAGAACCTGCAATACTTAATTCCATCTCTGTCTCCTGAAGGTCCATAATGTATCCCAAAGAACTTTCTTGAGACCCAGAGCAAGCCCCATCTTGGGCCAACTTCCTTATTAAGAAGATTTTACCCATTTGGTCAAAATTGATCATGAGTTCCTCATTACCAGGAAACTCTAAGCAGAAGCTGGATGCTCATCTGTAGGAGATGTAGAAGTGATCCTGTTCAAGTATGTTTACCTCTGAGATCCTTTATCACCCTAAAATTCAGTGATTCCCTACATTCTGTTGTAAAAGAAATCATACTTGCATAAGTAAGAGTTGAAATGAATTTTAGATATTATCTAGATCAGCTTCTTCACCTCACAGATAAGGCCCAAAGAGGAGAAATAACTTGCCCCAGGTAAATCAGTGGCAAAAAGAGCTTAGGAACCAAGATCCAGTAATAGATTTTCCCTGTTCATTCCCCTCAATCTTTGGCTACTCAAACTCATTCAGACTACTTAGCTGTTTGCATAACTTGGGATGAGATGTGAGAAACCAGTTCTATTCTGGTGGGATGAATGACCAGCAGGTCTTGCCATCTGTCCTGCTGTTGCTTCCTATGTTCTTTCAGGCCTGACCATCTGCCCTGTTTTTAAGCATTCCACATGAGCAATAAGTCATCTGACCTATTCGTGCAAACTAAGGACTCCAGGGTCTTTCCATCTGCCCTGAAATGGAACTTTCCTATTGTCCCCCACAATTAGAATGTGAACTCCTTGAGAGTGAGAACAACATGGATTTTTCTCTTTTTCTCCTTAGCACTTTGCACAGTATTTGAAACATAATAAGTGCTTAATAAATGCTTTTTAATTAATTAATTCATCCATTTGAAGACATCTAGTCCTAACTCTTCATTTTGTGGATGAGGAAATTGAGACCCAGAGAGGTTGAGTGCCTTGCACCCCAAAATCACAAAAGTCATCAGCAGGGCCAAAATGTGCCCATGGGTCCTCTGATTCGAAACCATATCCAGAGCCCAGGTCTCCTGATTCCCTACCCAGTGTTTTATCCACCAAATCAAGATGGGGAAATATTATCATTTTATGATAAACCATAAAGTTTGGTCAATCCCCCTTTCTTGTCCATTTCTTTCTGTTTCATCTCATTATCTTAATTCTGGTCCTTAGTGCCACATGCTTGAATCACTGCAACAACTGTCTAACTGGTATCCCTGCTTCCAGAGGTAATCAAATTTTAAAACTTATTTTATTTATTTTTAAATTAATAAAATATCAAATTCATATGAAATTCTGCTCAAAACAATCAACAGCAATCCATTTATAGAAGATCATTCTAAATAGCTAAGCATGGCATTCAAGATCTTCTGTAATCTGGCCCCAGACCACCTAGAGGCAGATAGATGGCTCACTAGATAGAATCTTGGGTCTGAAGTCAAGAAGAAGTGAGTTCAAATCCATTACCAGACATTTACCAGCTGTGTGACACTAGGTAAATCATTTCACTACCATATGCCTCAGTTTCCTCAACTGTAAAACAGGAGTCATAATAGCACCTGCTTCACAGGATTGTTGTAAAAATCAAATGAAATAATGTTTGTAAGGTATCTGGCATAGGTTAAGTAAACACTTGATAAATATCTGTTCCCCCTTCTAACATTATCTTCTATTACTTTTCAACTTGAACCATTTAAGTGATCAGGGCACCAAGCATGCTGCTTTCATCAAAGAGACTGTCCTTACCTGCCTCCTCTATTCTATCTTTTTTTTTTTTGGCCAGGCAATGAGGGTTAAGTGACCTGCAAGTGCCTGAGGTTGGATTTGAACTCAGGTCTTCCTGAATCCAGGGCTGGTGCTTTATCCACTGCACCACCTAGCTGCCCCCGCTGGTGTTCTATCTTGACAGGAATCAAGCTTAGCTAAATATGATCTATTCTTCAGGGCTCAGCTCAAGTGCCATCTACTCTCTGAAATCTCATGTTACTGGCCTGGTCCTTCCATATCCATCCCTTTCCTGAAGCTCTTGCAAGCAGACTCTCATTTAAAAAGCAATATTCCCTGCCTGGCCTATTTAAGTGCCTCTCTGTTGATTCTTTCTCCTCTAGATAGGCAAGTTCTCAGAGGGTGGGCATCCTGTCTTGGGCTTCTTCATGCATTCCACAACATCTAGCCCAAACTTTGGCATATAATCTGTGGGGAATGAATTGTTTGCTTGCTTTCAGGACCATGGGGAGCAACAGATCTTCATATTTTCCCTACTGTTATGGTGGTAACTGAATCAGCTCAAGGCAGGCAGCCTCTCCCCAGTGTGAGCTCTCCTCTAGATGGTGGAAGGACCCTTCTTAATGGAGTTTCTTCAAGTATCATATTATAGAGGGGCACTTCCTTATCAATTAATAAGGGCTTAAGATGGTCTCCTTTTCTGTGATATTTACATTTAATAGGGGAATTGAAAACCAAAAAGGGTTTAAATTATGTCCTCTAACTGACAGCTAAAGGCAAGTACATTGGTAGGGACTTTTGAACTAAGATTTTTAGGGGATAAAGATCTACAGAATAGCCTAAGCCTAAGAAAGTCCTGTATAAAGGATCCATTTCAGCATTTGGGAAAGAGAAGGTAACCCTGTCACTACATACACAAACAAATAGAGAGAGAGAGAGAGAGAGAGAGAGAGAGAGAGAGAGAGAGAGAGAGAGAGAGAGAGAGAGAGAGAGAGGGCAAAGAGACACAGAGAGACAGAAAAGCAGACTCAGAATGAGACAGACAATAAGAGACCACATGTAGAAGGCCATGGGACCTCCTTGGATCCTTGGGCCTTCTCAAAATCTTCCCCAGAGCCAGTTAGCATCCACTAAATCCAATTCATGTCAAGAAGATGAAGAAAATTGCAGGATCTAGACTTAGAGATGAACATTTGCAGAATTTAGAGCCAGAATGGACTCATTCAGCTCAACCCTTCTTTTTAAATATGGAGAAAATGAGCCCCAGAGAGGTTAGGTGACTTGAATGAAGACACACAGGTAATCAGGAGCAGAGCCAGGAGATTTGAACCCAGACCATCCAGTACTTTTTCTGCCCCAATGGACTGATTTTCTCGAGTGTTACATTTCTGGACTTCCTCTTGGTATGTCCTATGTGCCCATGCCTTGGGTGGCACTACTTTGGCTCCCAGAATAATCAATTTTTTCCCCAGGAGCCATAGTCTTTCTCTTTCTCTTTGTGAACTTCCTTATAAATGGTATTCCCAGAAGTGTAGAGCCAAATGCTTTCTGAAAAAGTTGTATTTTGGTGTCTCTGACATGGCCGGGAGCTAGGGCTTGGAAAGCTTTGAGGCTGAACTGGCAGGTTTCCTTATTTATATTTACTGAGAGCAACTCTTCTCTTTGCTTTTATTTCACACAAATTAATTGTGGGCTCTCAAGGGACATAATAAAGGCCTCTAATACATATACATACATATATGTATGTATATGTATACATATATATGTATGTATTATTTGTTGTGTGTATATGTATGTATATGAAGAAAGGAATAGCTGTGTATATATGTATATGTGTGTATATATGTATATACGTGTGTAGATAGATAGATAGATAGATAGATAGATAGATAGATAGATAGATAGATAGATAGATAGAAGCAGGGGGAGACCTGCCATGTATTTCCCTGTCCTGAAATTTCTTCCTTAGAACTAGTTCTGAAGGACTATATGTATTATCTTGGCTTTCTTGCTCCCTTCTCTTTCCCCTGATTGAGCTCACCCCCTGTACTCTGCCAATTCCATGTAATACAAAGCCTTCACTAGTGGGAGATGTGGAAACTGCACTCTATGCTGGACAGCTCCAAACATCTGCAGCATCTTTCTACCCTGACCCAACCACCACTGCTACCACCAGAGAGAGTTTGTTAGAAAGCAGTCATTCTCTATATTTCACAGATGAGAGAATTGAAGGGCAGGTAGAGGCCATGGTAAGGGAGGATGGTAGAAGGTCTGGTCTTATATATCAGAGGAGTTGACTACCTACACCAGTACAATCACCTGTAGTTTGGTCTCCCTGACACATCTCTCCTCACTTTGGTCCATCCTCCACTAAGCCACTAAAGTAGTATTCTTAAAGTGCAGGTCTTACTATGGGATGCTCTGGGCTCTGAAAGGCCAATAAGTTTTCAACACCTCCCCCCCCCCAAAAATAGTTTCTAATGGTGAATTTTCAGGGACTGTGGCATGGTTTCCTGGCTAGAACTCTTGAAATTACTTTGAGTAGGGAGTCATGTATCCCACTTAGACTTCTCTGACCATAGGTAAAGATCTTCTCCAGGCTGGGTATCAGTTCCTTTATTATTGTTCTCAGATATTAATTTCCCCATATTCTGCTCATCTTCCCAGTTATTATTCCTTTTAACCCAAACAGGTTGTAGTGGAGACCATTAGACATGACTCTTTGCTTCATTGCATCAGTCAGGGAATTGGTGAGTTGCATCCTTGGTTTGATTAACAGCAGTTCTTCCATGATTGATTCCATATCCCCTAACTTAAGCATAATTGCACACAGAGGAGGAAGCAGAAAAGTCTTACCTAGCTTGGTGGAAGTTATTGACTTGACACATAAACTAAGTCATTTCCCCTTCACTTGGGTGACCCAGGGACTGCATTAAAATAGAAAATGGTTTTCCAGTTTTCAAATCTATTTTGGGGCAATATTCTCTCCAAGTTCTAAAGCCTACTTTTTCAGTTTTCTTTTTGTTTTGTTTTGTTTTGTACCAGATTAGACTTTTGCTTCAGGGCTGACATTTGATCATTTTACTCATATGAAGATTTCGATGAGATTGATCATGACAAAGACCAGAGACTTCATCTGTGAATGGCAGCTAGGTCCCAATCAGATTTGAAGCTTAGAAATGAATTTTCTTTGCTTCCTAACAAAGAGATAACTTAGGTCCAGAGAGGTCAAGGGACTTGTCCAAGGCAACGCAACTACTACATAACAAAGCCAAGGTTAGAATATGGGTCTTTGGACCCTAAACATATGGCCTTTTTCACTCCACCATGATCCTGATCCAGGATTAGCATGAAGGTACTTAGTCCCTGGGCAGATGAGTAGATCATGGGGCAAAAGATACCAAAAAGCAGATAATGAATAGGGAATATAAACTTTGATTGCTTCCTACTCTTGCTGTTTGGGTATTTAATATTATCTGGAAAATAAATGGAGAGGAAGAGGGAGATGGGAGTAGAGTGGAACTAGAGAATAGAGGGGTGGAGGGAGGAGAGAGAGAGAGAGAGAGAGAGAGAGAGAGAGAGAGAGAGAGAGAGAGAGAGAGAGAGAGAGAGAGGCAGGCTCTTGCAAGAGTAAGAGACAGAGATTGAGAAAGCATTTCAAGAGTGAGAGCACAAAAATAAATTCAGCGTGGAGTGCCAGTGCTCAGTAAAGTGTTTGCCACAGGATAGCTTGGAAATGTTAGAAAGAGAGAATATTTTTTTCCAATAAAAAAAAGGTGTATATATAATTTTTAAAATCCAAACACATATTATACATTGCATCAATGCACATTTTGGGGGGTGGGGCAATGAGGGTTAAGTGACTTGCCCAGGGTCACACAGCTAGTAAGTGTCAAGTGCCTGAGGCCAGATTTGAACTCAGGTCCTCCTGACTCCAGGGCCAGTGCTCTATCCACTGTGCCACCTAGATGCCCCATTGCACATCTTTTTTTTTTCTTTTTTTTTTTTGCATGTCAGTGACAGTTAAGTGACTGTCACACAGCCAGCAAGTATCAAGTGTCTGAGGCCGGACCTGAACTCAGGTCCTCCTGAATCCAGGGCCAGTGCTTTATCCACTGTACCACCTAGCTGCCCCTTATAATTTTGTTTCCTACTTTCTTTTTTTCTTTTTTTTTGTGGGGCAATGAGGGTTAAGTGACTTGCCCAGGGTCACACAGCTAGTAAGTGTCAAGTGTCAGAGGTCAGCTTTGAACTCAGCTCCTCCTGAATCCAGAGCCAGTGATTTATCCAATGTGCCACCTAGTGGCCCTGCACATTTATTTATTTATTTTTTAATTAATAAAGTATTTTTTTCCATTACATGTAAAGATAGTTCTCAACCTTTGTTTATACAAGTTTTACAATTTCAGATTTTTCTCCCTCCCTCCCCTCCCTCCCCCCTCCCCTAGACAGCAGGTAATCTGATATAGGTTATATATATATATATATATATATATATATATATATATATATATATATATATATATATATATACACACACATAATAACATTAATCCTATTTCTGCATTAGTCATGTTATAACATGACTAATGCACATTTATTTTTAAACAAAAAATACCCAGAAAGTTAGGTTTATTATTTTTATAACTTGGGGGAGGGGTTGTGGTGGAATATTTTGGCTTTATTCTGCAGACAGAGAATTGAATATCTGCCTGTACACACTGATAATGTTAGAGAAGCACTAAAGGCTTTGTGTAACACTATTATACACAGTTAAATGAAAGCACTCTATTTGGTTTGATGGACATTGTTTTCAAGTAAAGTCAACATTTCTGTAATGAACATCCTGTTAATATACATCAGTAGTTCTGTTTCATGAAATGTATGTTTAGATTGGAAAATGAAGTACACGTGCCCTCCTTCAGTTTTACCAATTGCTGCAATAAACTACTAAATCTAGATGTCCTCACACCATTACATTTGTGGATCAAGTACTGTGTAAAATGAATGTAAAATCTGAGCCCCCATCTCCTCCCCAACCCCCCCCCCCCAAAAAAACCAGCTGGTACATTTCAAATAAAAGTTGTTGTGCCTTACCCAATTAGAATAATGGACTAGTCTTTTGTCTTGTTCTCTCATGAGGTTGACAAACCAAACAACTTTTCAAGAGAATATCCTCTAGGAAGATATTCTGAAGGGCAAAATGACCTCCAGTGTTATAATATACATATTTCTGGCTGGATACTAGGTTTTGAAAGTTTACTACTCTCTTCCGTCTTTTCCTGCCCTGGTCCATGGCAAGTTGTCTTGCACAATCGCGAACTTAACCGCAGTAATTCATTGTCTACCACTGGAGTGTTTGTATATGTCTGCTTCAAGGTGCCCTTTTCATTTTTCACTAGCTGCTTCTGAATTGCTGAATCCAACCTAAAGCCTAATGGTCCAAGATTACTAAGGACACCTGCTCTCTCTTTATGTAGCAATGCTGCCATATTTAAGGCTCCCAATTCATGTTCAAAAAGGGGTTTTGCATCTTTGGGCTTTTCTAAAACTCTCTGGCATGTTTCTTTAGCTTTTAAAAAAAAGTTTATGACCAGCTTTTTTTTTTTTTTTAGAAATTCGAACTTGTAGCATAACAGCTCCAAGTGTGAATTTTAAGTGGGCATCTCCAGGTGAGAAAACCTATTTTTTAATAGCAGTGAAGGAATCTAAGTAAATGAAGTCTAATTCAAAAATCTAATAGAACAGTCAGCCTAGGTCCAAGTGTCACAGAAGATTTATCTAAGACCAGGACCTAGGACAGTCTCAAAGGCATTTGTCTGTAGCCAAATTAATGATTCGGAAAGGAAAGAGGGACAGAGAAAAGGAGAAACTACTAAAAGAGTAACAACACAAAAATAGATAAAGTGTCTTCTTCAATTATATACCTCAAAAAATCCCAAAGGATGCATCTTTCCCTGTCCTTAGAGAAGGTACTTTAAAGAGGATTCATTTATTGAATCATCAAATATTTATTCAGCCCCAACTATGTATGGAGAATTGTGCTAGGGAATAGGGAAAGAAAGGTAAAAAAGCTTTTCAAAACTTCAAAACCCATTTATTAAACTAGTACCTACTAAGTGAAAAGCACTTAGCACAGTGCTTTATAAATATTGATCCTCACAACAATTCTGGGAGGTAGGTGGTATTATCTCCATTTTACGATTGAGGAAATTGAGGCAAATAGAGATTAAGTGACTTGCTCAGGGTCACACAGCTACTAAATGTTTGAGGAAGAATTGGAACTCTGCTCTTCCTGATTCCAGGGTCAAAGCTTTAACCACTTCATTGCCTTGAGCTACCTCTTTGTACATCTGTGAGACATGCAAAGGTTAGGTAAGACATAGTGCCTTCTTTCATGGACCTTACATCTAGTAGAATAATAAAACATCCATGCGGATAATTGTCCTACAGAATGTCATATATGCTGGGCATTATAAGAGCATTAGAGGGTGCAGAAAAACACACTATGTGAATCTGTAAAGAAAAGGTTATGGGTAGGGGAATGGGTGGTACCTCAGCAATGCCTGGAAGGGAATCTCCCATTCAACTTGTTGAATATTTGAATAAAAGTGGTAATTGGTACATGCAAGTTCTATCCAATTTAACAAGGGCAAAGGATAATCAATGAAAACCCTAAGTGTCACCTTGATAGCCACAAAATAACAAATGCACCAGAGAAAAACCTTCATCATGTTGGTGTAGAGGATTTACAGAAAATGTAGACAAAAATGAGAAAGCATGTATTGGCTTCCATATGCACCATTGGAAGGAGTCCCCTTATTGATAAACTAGACCATAGGTTCATTATAATATCACATACTGCTCTGAACAGTAGTTAGTTAGATGTGTAATTATCTTACACCTCCCTTCCCCCTCCCCACTTGATTATAGGCTCAATGGGAGGAAAGATCCTCATTCTTAATCAGGTCTATTATGTTGCACATGCCTGAGAGGGGCTCAAATACAGCACATGCTCAATAAATTCAATTCAACAAACACATATTAAGCACCTACAATGTACGAGGGCAGACTACAAAGATACCAATAAAACACTCTTTTCCTTGAGAGAATTTACATTCTGTTGGGGGTATATAATGTATAAAAATAAGTATAATACAAGTGTGACAGTGGCAGAAGGCTGGAAGTATTTGGATTAGTAGGAAAACTGGCTATCCTTTATAGGATGTGGCCTCATCCTTGTGTGAGCAGAACTATTTTTTTCTAATCTCCTTCCTTCAGGTGTACCTTTAGGTGTAATGTTTTCTCATTTAGGGTCTCTGCTCAGGGATGTGCTGGTATACTTTTTTTTTTTTTTTGCAGGGCAATGAGGGTTAAGTGACTTGCCCAGGGTCACACAGCTAGTTAAGTGTCAAGTGTCTGAGGCTGGATTTGAACTCAGGTCCTCCTGAATCCAAGGCCAGTGCTTTATCCACTGTGCCACCTAGCTGCCCCGCTGGTATACTTTTAACAACCAGTTCTCTGAAATAAAATATACACCTGACACACTTTTAAGTTTAATCTGCTTCATTAACATTTTCTCCATCACTTTCTTAAGCCTAGGCAATCAACAGAACAATCAAGCCCTGATTGGTAGTGGTTGGGTTTGCTGATTTCCAAGGTGGAAATAAAGGCTCATACTGAAAATTGAACAATTGGCTCTCATGGGCCTGTACTTTACTCCACAGACATAAGCCTCCGAAACAGAACCTTCTTGTTTTTCCTTTTCTTAGAAAGGAAGGAGCCTAAGTTAACTGCCTAAGTGGAGGTTAGAGAGACATCTCCCTGCCAGACTTCCTTCTCCTTGTGCTGCCACTGGCTAGTTCATTCGTTGGCCAGGGGAATTCAATCTGATCTGAACTCACAGAACAACATCATGCCTGCTTTGGGGGAGTTTGAAAAAAATATTTTAACTATAAATCTCTTAAGTTCACTTAGAGCCCTCAACCAGGAAACCCTCCCTCCAATTTAAAAAATCTCTCGCTCTGGCTCTCTCTCTCTGGCTCTTGCTCTTGCACACTGCCCTAATGTGTAAAGGACAAGCACCTGAATTGAGTCTTAAAATAAATTGAGGCTTCTGGGAAGTGGAGATGGTGAAGTTGGAAGACAATTGAGAGAATTCACATAGACAGGAGATGAAATGTTGAGTTTGGGAAGCTAATATCTCTGATGTATCTGGAACATGGAACTCATAAGGAGCATTTATATGACAAAAGTTTGGAAAGGTAGGATGGATCCATACTGTTGAGGACCTTAAACAATGGGCTGAAAAATGTGTATTTTATATTAGAGGCGGCATTAAAAGTACCTCTTTTCAATTGGAATCCACTGATGGATTGAGTCAAATTGAAAGTCTTTAAATTCATGATTTCTGATTTTTAATATTTTGCTTTTGGAGTTTAGCTGATAAGACCTCAGAGATTCAGCCACTTCATGCTTCCTAGTCTTGGCTTATCTCTTGCCTCTTCTTGGCAGCTCCTATTGGCTTGAGCCCTGGGTATGTCCATCTTGTTGAAAAGCAGACAAGCAGAAGTTAGAGGCAGTGAAATATAGTGGAAGAATGCTGAAGTAGGAGCTAGATGAGCTGGGTTTGAGTCCCTGTTCCAACACTTATTAGCTGTGTAACCTCAGAAAAATTATTTACCACCATGAGCCTCAATTGCCAGAAATGCAAAATGGGAATATAGATATTGCTTTACCTTTCTCAGAATTCTGGTTATTATAAAAAAAAAAAAAGCAGGGGGCTGGGAGGGGTTTGGAAATTTAAAATGCTGTTTCATTGAGTTTAAGCCAAAGGATGTAGGAGGGAGGCTAGAAAATGAGAGTAAATCTTCATTTTGCCTGCTGTTGGGAGGTATCTAGTGAAGTTTAATGATTTAACAGCTTACTGAGACTGCAGAGAAAATCTAAAATACATGCCAGAAGGTCTAACTTACGCAACGGTGCTTCTCTGTACTGGGGATAAGCATTTCCATCATCTTAAAAAAAATCTAAACCCCTAAAGAGAAGCTGAAAATAATTTCAGAACCCTTCCATTTAGGGAGTCTGTTAAATCCCCAGCCTAGAAACACAGGGTCTGAACTTGGCTAAAAGACTTGTATTTGCTGTCAAGAAACTTTGAGCTCAACTAACAGTCTTATTTAAAAGAAGTTGGTATTGGAACTAACGAGGGGGACATATGGCTTTGGAACTAGAGAGCCTGAGGGACAAGTCCAGACCTGTAGCTGATGAGTAATGGGACCCTAGGTAAGCCAATGCCTCTCTCTGGGCCTCGGTTTCCTCATAAGGAAAAGATGTATTCCAAAGGGTAGAACCAGGAACATTGGGTAGAGGTTCCAAAGAGACAGATTTAGGTTTTGGGGGGTTTCGGGGGGGGTTTGTTTGTTTGTTTGTTTTGGATGAGGCAACTGGGGGTTAAGTGACTTGCCCAGGGTCACACAGCTAGTAAATGCTAAGTGTCTGAGACCAGATTTGAACTCAGGTCCTCCTGAATCCAGGGCTGGTGTTCTATTCACTGTGCCACCTAGCTGCCCCCCAAATTTGGTTTTGATGTGAGAAAAGAAAACAAACACACTCATAGAAATTAGAGCTATCTGTAAGTGGAATGAGCTGCCTCAGCAAGTAGTGAGCTCCCCTTTATTGGAGGTCTTCAGATAGAAGATGGTTGGCCTCGATGTGTGTTTCTTTGGACTAGATGGATTCTGAGGTCCCTTGACATTCTAGAATTCTGTGACTCTGTGATCCCATCTGGTGATAGGGATCAAGGAGGAAGACATAGTCCCTGCCCTCAAAATGCTATATGGTTTGGTAGAGAGGTTTACACCTACATTAATAAAGATGGGTATAACTCACATTTCTGTAGTTCTTGAAGATTTATAAAGTGCTTTTCTCATAATCCTGTGAGACAGGCAGTGCAATAGTATCACCTCTGTTTTACACATAGGGAGACCAACTCAGAAAGGTCACTGAAGATCACACAGGTAATAAGGATCAGAGTTAGGATTTGAATTCAGGCCTTCTGACTTCAGTATGCCAAATAGTGGTGGGAAGAATATACTAAGTGCCAGAAATCAGGTACAAAGTACTCTGGGGACTCAAAGGATAACAAGCTCATATCTTGTTGTAGATTTCAGGAAGGCTTCATGAAGGAGGTAGCATTTGAATTTGGCCTTAAAAGATGGGTAAGGTTTTGACTTGTAGGAATATGAAGGCAAGGGTGGTTTATAACAGGGCTTTTTAAACTTTTTCCTATCATCCCTTTTTCCCAAGACATTTTTAAATGACCCCAGATATATAGGTATATAAAATAGGTATACAAAACCTCTTACTGTTGTCAAATTTTTCACAACCCCCACATTGTTATGTGATCCCATATGGGGTCATGACCCACAATTTAAGATGCTTTTGTTTATAATATTAAGCAAAGATGTAGGACCTGTTCAGGAAAAAAGTCCAATTTGGCCAGGGATTATAGAATTTCCATGAGAAAGCAGACTAGAGCTAGATTGTGGGTGGCCTTGGCTGTCAAGATTAAGAATTTGGACTTTGGCCTCTAGGCAATGGGAACCATTGAAGATTTTTATTTATTCATTCATGTGTTTATTTATTTATTATGCATTCATTTATCTATCTATTCATTTGTTTGTTTATTTGTTTATTTACTTATTTATTCATTCATTCATTTGTTTATCTATTTATTGTTTGTTTGTTTATATATTTATTTGCCATTGAAAAGTTTTGAGCAGGAGTAGTAGTAGCAGTAGGCCTCCACCAGTCTCTGACAACCATGGATCAGCACCTTGAAGAGCCACAGGCCACAGTGTGACTGTGCAGTTTGATACGGGAGCCGCAGCTCCTGAGTGACTTATAACTGGTAACTGCCACATTCCATGTTGTGTCTACCCCATGAGGAGTAACTGGAGTATCTTCTCCAGGGCACTGGCCTGGGCGGATCAATATGGAAAACAAACTGTTGCCCATGCAGCAGGTTTTCCCTCTCCTCGACATTGGGTGGATCCAAAGGAGAGGCAGAGCCAATACAGTTTGGCACCAGTGCTGCCACAGGAGTTGCCAGAGGGGTGTGATGTCCAACATCCAACTGCCTAAGGGACTCCGACTCCTGATTTTTCCTCAGGGTTAACTCCTGAAGCTTTTCCCATTATGGGTATAGCCGCAAAGCAGCAGATGTTTAAAATCAGGGTCCCTTCCCCTAGGTGGGTTGCCTGCCAAGGCTAATGAGCCCCACCTGCCCGATGAGGAGTATAATATGGTTAAGGCTATACTTTAGATTGTTTTAAGGATTAGAATTCAGCTCCACAGGGTCTTTCTAAAAACCTAGTCTTACTCAAAATTTTTAAAAGTAGCATGGCCCTTCATTTTATTGTGCTGAGGGACAGTCTAGTGTATGAGTGAAAAAAGCTGTGCCTGACATGGCATGTGATGGCCAAAAGGTGCCCTTCCCTAAAACATCTCTCCCTCCTCTCTTCCAGAACAAAGAGTGGCTACTAGAATGACTTTAGACCCTGGACGATCTGTTTACAGGAATCCCTTTTGAAATACAAATGCCTTGGAACTGATAACATAAAATTCCATTCTCTGCTACTAATACCATAGCAGAATGATACAACCTCAGAACTAGAAGGTACCACAGCAGCCATCTAGACCAACCCTTAACTGAAAAAAATCCATAGCACACTACACCCATGACGTGGTTTGCATTATGACTCCCAGTGCCTTCGCCAGGCAGCTTGATGATGTCTTTGAGTTCTGGATGCTAAAATCTTTTAAAAGAAAAGGAAATAGTACAACAATTGGGAAGGTGCCATTACATGCCCAGCAATGACCTCTACCTTGACTTGGCAATGAACATTTAGCCTGATTCTGGGCCAATCCAATAGAGTTCTTATTCTTCCGGGGTCATCAGCTTGAGGTGCATGGCCTAGAATACAGCTAGCACCTCAACCTCAATGGGCTGTGGGAGCCAGAGTTGGGCTTATTGCTCAGGCTGAGCACGTGGCCACCTACTAAGGCCAGCCAGCTGGACAATGGCCCACACAACCCCTCAGGCCCTTTCTGAATGACTTGCATCCCAAACAGCCCCAGGCTGGTGGCCATGGGACCATTCCATAATAGATGCTAACAGGGCTCAGACCCTGGCCAGAGAGCAATAAGGCAGGAGCTGAAGAAGGAAGGAGGGAGGTAAACATAAGTATTTTTTTTTAAATGGAAACATCCTTGTCTTGAGTCGTCTGGGTGAGAGAGCAAGGAGACTTAGAACAAGGCATCCCCCTGACAAGGAGGAAAACCCATCTTTGTGACCATTAGGTCCTGTAATTTGTAGGAGGCCTGCCTTCCAAACAGAAGTGATTCCCTGCACAGGGGGCTGGAGGAAAGTCCTTTTCCTGGGAGGCTGGACTTTCCCACAGAAACAAAGTCCGGATTGTTTGCCGGCATTAATCTCAGTGTTAGCAGTCATAGTACCCAGCACACAGCTCTGCCAGGCGGCTGGGCCCAGCTCTCGATAGCATGCAAATAGAGCAGTCTCCACAGCTGTGCCTGACAACAGGAAGTCTGAAGAGAGCTCACCAAACAAAGGGAGAAAAATGGGCCACGTTTATTCATTCACTGGGCATGCTCCCCAGCCTGGGCATCCCATGATTCCTTGTCTCTATGGCAACAGCTGTGATGCTCAGTACAATACCCCCCACCCCTTCCTCTCTCACTGACCAGCACCTCATTGGCTTGTCAGTGATGAATCCCCACAGATACACAACCTCACACACAGAAATTGTCTTTAGGATACTGTGTGATGAGAGAGCATTATGGACTTAATGCCCACCCAGACAGTGGGCCAAACTAACCCAAAGAGGTCATTGAGTCGAATTATCATGAATGTTGTTGGCAAGGCATTGATAACAATAATGAGCTTAAACTTGCAAAAGGCTCTACAGTTACAAATCAAGGCTGCATGAGGTAATGGATCTGGAGTCAGATTAGAATCCTGATTCCTCTGCTTCTTGCCTGGGTAACCTTAGCAGTTATTTAACTACTTGAGACTTCAGTTTCTTCTTCTGTAAAATGAGGGGATTGGACCAAATGACACCTAAAATTTCTTTCAACTCCAAATCTACGATCCTATCTTCCACTTCTTTTTATAACATATTAATCAATACATCAATCAATGGAAAAGCATTTATTAAGCAACTACTGTGTTCTAGTATCCAGTGCTAAGCACTGAGGATATCAAGAAAAGTGAAGACAGAGGCTAACCATTGAACCGATTGGGAGGTGAGGACTTAAAGAGGTGAATAACTAAGACCAAGGGCATGCCTCTAGGACACGGTAGGACCAGGATTCCAGCCCAAGCCTCTTTAACTCAGAATTCAGGTCTCTTACCAGAACATAATGGCAGCAAATTTCTGCCTGTGTGGTATATGTTCAGTACTACCAGGAAGACCCATCCCAGCCAGACTCTCCATGTCCCCACATGCCTTCCCAACCTGCTCCCCGAGACTGGAGATTACTCTAATGTTGGCCAACGTTCTTCATTCTAAAATGAGAAAGAAAGCTTCAGGCGGCAGTGCCCCTGGAACAGGTAACTCAGGAGCTTTGGTGTGTGTGTTCAGGTATCAGTGACTGAGAAATAGGTGGGCATTCCCCAAGAACAGGCTTGGACAGGCAGAACTGGGGAAAGAGCAACTGGAAGCAAGAAAGCTGAAGAGATGACCAAGGAGGGAAATGGGGGTTGGGGGGAGGGGGGAAATATGGGAATGGGAAGAGGAAATTGGCAATGGCTCAAAAACATATTTCATTTTTCTCCACGATATTTCCACAGATGGCCCTGGGTGATGCTGATGGAATTAGAGATTTCTGGAGAGGAATATATGTAATGGAAAAAGTATTTCCTCTCTCAGATTGAAAAATCTCCTTCCTAAAATCAGAGGTGCATTATTCAATTTTTGTTTGGTTTTTGAGCTGGTTATAGCTCTTTCACTTTATAGATTAGGAAACCAAGACATGGAGAGGAAAAGTAATTTTCCAAGGGTCACACTATAGATTGGGAGCCATTATTACACTCTTTTGCCTCAGAACTCCTCCAGCACATATTGTGCCATCCATTTGTTGCTTAGGCTCATAAGTACATTGATTGAGAACTGGAGGTTGCCTTAGAGATCTTCCAGTCAAGGGGTTATTAACCTTTGTATGTGTCATAGACCCCTTCTTGGAAAATACAGAAGGCTAAAATGGAAGCAAATCATGCCGAAAGACAGTCTTCAAAATTTTTTCTTAAAAAAAAAAAAAACAAAACAGGTTCATGAACCCCAGGTTGAGACCCCCTGATTCTAGTCCAAGTGCTTTATTTTACTGATTAGGAAACTGAGGCTTTAAATAAAGTAAACAAATCCTTCCTAACAATTAGAAGTGTCCCAGAAAAATGTAACAGACTAACTTGATTAGAAGTCTTTAAGCAGAGACTAAATGTGCATTATGTGCACACTAAATGTGCTGCAGAAGGTAATCTTGATCAGGTATAATTGGATTAGATGACCTCAAAGGTTTTCTCTCTGTCTCTCTGTCTCTCTATCTCTCTCTGTCTCTGTCTCTCTCTCTTTTAGTACAACAAAAAAACATTTATTTTATTTTTTTCCAGTTACATGTAAGGGTAGTTTTCAACATTCATTTTCATAAGACTTAGAGTTCCAAATTTTTCTCCCTCCCTTCCTTTCCTCCCACCTCCACAAGACATCTACCAATCTGATATAGGTTACATAGTACAATCTATAAATGCTCTTTTAATCACTTCTTTCTATGGGGGTGGATAGTATGCTTCAGCATTAGTCCCTTGGGATTGTTTTGGATCATTGTATTGCCGAGAATAGTTAAGTCATTCACAATTGCTCATTGAACAATACTACTGTCACTATGCACAATGTCCTCCCAGTTCTGCTCACTTCACTATACATCAGTTCATATGAGTCTTTCCAGGTTTTTCTGGGATCATCCTGTTTGCCATTTCCTATAGCACTATACTATTCCACTACAATCATTTACCACAGCTTCTTCAGTCATTCCTCAATTGATGGACATTCCCTTGATTCCCAGTTCTTAGCCACCATAAAGAGTTCCTATAAATACTTTTGTACAATTTTTCCCCTTTTCTCTTTTCCCCTTTTAATGATTACTATTGTTAACAGTTTCCCTCCATCCGATTCCCTTCCCCACGATGTTTACTCTATTATCTATCTTTCATCCTATCCCTCTTCAAAAGGGATTTGCTTCTGTCTGTCCCTTCCCCCACTCTGCCCTTCCTTCTTTTGCCCCTCTCTTTTTATTTTTTCTGGAGGATTAGATAGATTACTCTACCCAATTGAGTGTGTATGCTATTCCCTCCTTGATCCAATTCTGATGAGATTGAGGTCTTTGAGCCAACTCTGATGAGTGTTAGGCTCATTTACTGCCTAGATTAAATAGTTTACTCCACCCAATTGGGTGTGTGTGTTAATCCCTCCTTGAGTCAACTCTGATGAGATTAAGGTCTTTTAGCCCATTCTGATGAGTGTAAAATTAATTTACTGCCCTGCTCCTCCCCATCTCTTCCCCACCTCCATAAACCCTTTCCTGTTCTGTTTCTTTCATGTGGGATTTCATCCCATGCTACCTCTGCCCTTCCCCAATTTTCAATTTCCTCATCTGTGGAACTGGGATAAGTGAACAAATATTTATATTTAAGCCATTAATAAAAGTTTCTGCTTCACAGGATTGTTCTAAAGGCAGTACATTGTCAATTGCAAGGTCCTGCATAAATGTGATCACTTTTTCTTTGGTCCTCATTCCCGTAAACACATAGGACTTAACAGTGTACAAAGCACACAGTAGGTCCTTGTTGGTTTTTGATAAAAGATGGGACCTTTTCAGATCGGAAGGTGGGGTATGGTGGCTCATAATTCACATCAATAAAACTATGAAAGAGCTGGAGACAGTATAATACCTTTAGGACAACATGCTGGAGTACTAGAAGGAGGGGAATCTCCTTTTAAATTTGAGGGGAGGCGGCAGCTAGGTGGTGAAATGGATAAAGCACAGGTCCTGGATTCAGGAGGACCTGAGTTCAAATCCGGCTGCAGGCACTTGATACTTACTAGCTGTGTGACCCTGGGCAAATCACTTAACCCTCATTGCCCCACAAAACAAATAAATAAGTAAATTTAAGAGCAGATATATCAGGACAAAGCTGAACCAATGTGCAAAGTTTTCCTCCCCCATGGATCTCAGTGATGAGATTCTTCCTTCTAACAGTGCAGATTGTAACCTAGGCTTGCCTGCCCATCTGGGAATCCCTTCAATATAGGGACTAGTTTTCCCCCCTTTCTATCCCTACCACACAGCACATTGCCTGACATCTACTAGACAGTTATCAATATTTTTTGATTGATTGACCCACTCAGCTAAATTCAGAAAGACTCATCACCAGGAAGTTGGCCAAGAAGTGGCCAACTCTCTGTTCACAGCAGCTCATGAAGACCTACGAAAATGGGGCTGGAGAGGAATTGCTATCTGTTTCATTTGATGGAAGAGCCTGGCCTTATTACTGAAATTTCATATCTTTGATGTACCAAAGTCCACTTCTTTGTGATAATCTTTACACACATTTATACAATGCCTGGAAGTTTGTGGAAGATTTTATGTCAATAAGTCCATGAGATTTGTGGAGCAACTACTATTATCCCCATTTTAAAGACAAGAAAACTGTGACATTGAGAGATAAAGTGCTTGCTCATGATCAGACACCTAAGAAGTATCTGAAGCAGGATTCAGAACCAAATCCAACACTATTTCCACTGCCTTGCACTGCCTACCAAGAATGATACATTTATATCACTACCACTACCAGCAGCAGCAGCAGTGCCACCCCCCCCACCACTATCATCATCACCATCATTACCAGCACCGCCACCATCAATCTCTGTCTCTTTCTGTCTCTGTCTCTCTCTGTGTCTCAGTCTCTCTCTGTCTCTGTCTCTCTCTGTGTCTCAGTCTCTCTCTGTCTCTGTCTCTCTCTGTGTCTCAGTCTCTCTATGTCTCTCTGTCTCTCTCTGTCTCTCTCTCTGTGTCTCAGTCTCTCTATGTCTCTGTGCCTCTGTGTGTGTGTGTGTGTGTGTGTGTTTTCCATTCTCCCTCTCTCCTTGAGGAAAAGAACTTCATTTTTGCTTCTGTATCCCTAACTAGCACAATTCCTAGCACACAGTAAGACATTCAATAAGTAACTGTAGATCTATTGATTGATTTCTATTTCTTGTTGTCTAGCTCTATCTCAAGTTGATCTGTGTCTATATCCATATTTTTTTAAATGATAAAAATCAGATCTTTAATTGATGTCTTCTGTGAGTGAAAGGATATCAGTTTTGAAAATTAATGATTTTCTCATCTCTATCTTAAACTTCATTCAGGCTCTGATTCATAATGGTGGCTATCACCTAACCCTCTGTCCTTTCTCTCTGAATACTATTTCACTTGGTGATCTCATCAGTGTCCATAGATTCAACGATCATCTCTGTACTGATGATTCTCAGATCTATTTGCCTAACACCAACTTCTCTCCTGACTTCCAGTTTTGCATCTCTAACTGCCTACTAGACATCTCAAATTGGATGTCTCATTGTCACCTTGAACTCAACATGTGCACAACTGAACTGACCATCTTTTCCCCCAAAACCCGTCCCTCTTTGGCATTTCTCTGTTGTTTTCAAGGTTACCACCATTTCCTCAGTTACCCGGGCTCACAACCTTGGTGTCATCCATTACTTTTCACTCTCTCATTCCCTATAACCAATTAGTTGCCAAGTCTTTTCTTGCTTCTTTTGCCAAGTCCTGTAAAACTTCTTACATATTCTCCCTCTGATACTGGCACCATCCTGGTGCAAGCTCTCATCACCTCCCACAATAGCCTTCTGGTTGGCCTCCCTGACTTGAGTCTCTCCCTACTGCAGTTCGTTCTCCTTTAAGCTGTCAAATTGATTTTTCCTAAAGCACAATTCTAGCCATTCAATAAACTCCAGTAACTCCCCATCATCTCTAAGATCAAACATAAACTGCCCTGTTTAGTGTTTAAAGCTCTTCATAATCTTGTCCTTTCTTACCTTTCCAATATTTTTATACCTCTCTTCCCTCAACATATTCAGCAATCTAGTGATACTGGATCCAGAAATACTTGAACAAGACACTTTGTCTCTGGATTTTGAGCATTATCACTGGCTGTCCCCCAGGTCTAGGATTATCTCATTTTTGCTTCCTGGCTTTCCTGGGTTCCTTCAAGTCTCAGCTAAAGTCTCATCTTTGAAAAGAAGCCTTTCTTAGCCCTCCTTATTCCTTGTGCCTTTCTTCTGAGATTATCTCCAAATGATCCTCTGTATATTTGTACATATT
Source organism: Dromiciops gliroides (assembly GCF_019393635.1). NCBI lineage: Eukaryota > Metazoa > Chordata > Mammalia > Microbiotheria > Microbiotheriidae > Dromiciops > Dromiciops gliroides. The sequence continues at coordinate 709,256,731 of NC_057861.1, forward strand.
TGTTTGCCTGTTCTCTCCCTCACTGAGCTTTGGGCAACTTGGGAACAGAGACTTTTCTTGCCCTTCTTTATATAGCTAACCTGGCATATAGGAGGTATTTGATAAATGCTTGCTGACTTGACTCATCTGTAATTAGCTAACATCTTAGGAAATTAGCATATATGTGTATATGTATGTATACATACATATATACATATCTATTTTATATATAATGTTTACATGTGCAACATATTATATGTAATATACTTTATATATAATTGGAAAGGAAACATGTAACAGATTATCTATAGAATAGATATTATATAGAATATATTATATATAAACATATCTTTCTTCTATATTATATATGTCTTTCCAATTATATATAAAATATATGTGTGTATGTTCTATCCAATGGAATGTAAGCTCCGTGAGGGCATTGGGTTGTTTGTATCCCCAGTGTCTAGCACAGTGCTTGTCACATAGTAGGTGCTTCTTAAATTCTTGTTGAACCGAGTGGATGGTTGACAACCAGCTAGGTCTGAGGAAATGGGACACAGGGAGCTGTGGTGTTTGATAGGGTTATTTTATAGTTTTTATGGGTGAACTCCCTCTTTCCTCATCTACTCCCCTCTCATCTTTCAGAGGCAAAGAGATAGATAGGATGGTGCAGTGGGCAAAGCCAATTATTATGGAGTCACAAGTTATGGGTTCAAATCTTTGGCTTTGGCACTTTTTCCATGGGATAAACACATCACTTATGTTAACTTTGGTTCCCTCATCTGTGAGATGTGAAGGTTAGATTACATGATCTCTAAGGCTTCTTCCAGTTTTAGAACCTGAAACCAGAGCCCACTACAGCTACCCTGTCTAGTTTCTCTGATGTTCCTGCCTTTGTAAAGGTCCCAATTTGTGTTGGTATGGGCTGCCACCTTGTGGTCATTGGGAATATGGCACTGTTACCTTCCTGCCTTTGCTCATCCCTGATGGATTGCCCTGTCCATTATCTATTACAGGGAAGGAAGCTTAAAGTGGAAAGAGTAATGGATTTTGGATCATGCTAGCTCTCTCAAAGATGATTCACTAAGGAATAGAACAAAAGTTCTTAACCCCAGGTCCATTGACCTCCCAAGGGCTACATGGATAGATTTCAGGGGACCTGTAGACTCAGATGGGGAAAAATATTTCCACTAACTTCTTTTTTTTTTTTTTTTTTTTTTGCAGAACAATAGAGGTTAAGTGACTTGCCCAGGGTCACACAGCTAGTAAGTGTCAAGTATCTGAGGTCAGACTTGAACTCAGGTCCTCCTGAATCCAAGGCCAGTGCTTTATCCACTGCACCCTAGCTGCCCCCTCCACTAACTTGTAACTGAAATTTAGCATTTTCTTCACTTATGAAATTATTCTGGAGCCCATGACATACAAAAGGGTGAAGAACCCTTGGAATAGAGCAGAGCTTCTTAAACTTTTTCCACTCATGACCCTTTTTCACCCGAGAAATTTTTACACAACCCCAGGTATATAGGTATATAAAATAGATATACATAACCTTTTACTGTTGCCAAATATTTCACAACCCCCACATTTAGTTACATGACCCCCATATGGGGTCGAGATCCACAGTTTAAGAAGTTTTGGAATAGAGCATTTATGATATGTATCCCTGGAAGGAGTTCTAACCCAATCATGGATTTGTAAAGTACTTTAATATGATACAGGTGGCTCTAAGAGGCTTCTTGGAGGAAGTATATCTTGAACAAGACCCTGAAAGATGGAAAGAATTGAAGTAGGAGGAGAGGGTGTTCCAGATAGAGCATCACCAGGAGAACAATGATGTTTTAAAAGAAAAAGTTATTCCAGTGTAATCTGAGATCCTTCACATCTCTAGATTTATGATGTCATGAAATATTTTTGTGAATTTTTTATTACTACTTCTCCTCACTCAGAAAGGCTCCATCAAGAGCATGATTACATTTAAGATCTGCTATCACTGATAAAGTAAATAATTTGCTACAGAAATCTTGAGAGATCTCCATTTTTATCTTCTTGTTTTCCTCCCAGTTACAATCTTAAATGCTGTTAGGATGATGAAACTTAATTGAGTCTTATAAAAAGATATAAGCTCATTTTTCTTTCACTGCTTCTGTTTCATGAATCAATTCTACTTATGTTCTTAATAATAATAGCTAGAATTTATGTAGAGCTTTAAGGTTTGCAAAGCACATTACAGGTATTTCCTTTGATCCTCACAACAAACCTAGGAGTTAGGTTCTATTTTTATATTTATTTTACAGATGAGGAAACTGAGGCAGAGAAAGGTTCAGCGACTTGCTCAGGGTCACACAGATAGTGTCTGAAGTTAAATTTGAATTCAGGTCATGCTTACTCCAGGTCAAATGCTCTATCCACTGTGCTGCCTGATCTTTTCTCATCATCTTATGTAAAATTTTCAAATGGATTTTATTCTAAACTTGGTGCTCTTTTAGTTGCCATACCTCTCCATTTGGTGAAGAGAACACATTTGCTAGCTGAAGTAGTTTCTAGGTTCTTTTGGCCTTCTTTATTGCTTTATGTCTGTCAAACTTCTAGAGGAAAGGGTGATAGTCAACCTGAGAACGTTTGTTCCTTAATCCACTTCTCATTTTTAACGTCAGTAGTTCACTTAAATAGATTAGGTTGATGCTGTTTTAATTCTATGCCATCTTGACCCATTTTTATGATTTCTTCTAATTCAGTGTTGGTATCAATTTCTACTCTAAATAATCAATGGTCTGACTGTATGTAGATAGGTTATTTGGAAATGATTTGCTCATTGGAAACCAGTAATTTCCTATGGTTTGGATATAATGAATTTTCTTTTCTGTTTTGTTACTTGGGCTTGCCATTTCCAGCCATATCTCAACTTGCAGGAAGTATTGATAGAAAGGTATGGGCTTTCTTTGTAGTATATAAGCTTCTGACCTCTTAATGAATGGTATGGGAGAATGGTTTAATGAAATGGTACATTGGTCACATTTCATTACCAGTGGTACAATGTGTACAATTCATTAAAGTGTGGAGTATATCATTTCATTAAACCACTCAGTGATGTGGTAGAAAGAGAACTTGCTTGACTTGGGAATTAGGAGACCTCATTTAGTTTTCCCTTGTGTGGCTTTAGGTAATAGATTTAACCTTTATGAATTTCAGTTTCCCCATTTGTAAATAAGGATGTGATGATGGTGGTGGTGGTGGTGATGATGAACAAGAAGAAGAACAAAAAGAACAAGAAGAAGAATAGCTAGTCTGTTATATCCCACCTTTTGTGGGCCTTTCCCTCTATCTCCATGCCCCTCCCCACACTGCTAGTGCCTTCTTTCTGAAGTTACTTCCCATTTACCCTGTATATTATCTTCATGTATATAATTGCTTGCTGTCTCCCCTTGAGGTAGGGACTCTTTTTGCCTTTCTTTGTGTCCCTATTGCTTAGCACAGTGCCAGAGGCATTGTAACCCCTCAAAAATGCTTATTGACTTGACTTCATGTTCTTCCTGCTGGAAGGGTCAGACTATAAGGTAATTGCTCCGCAAGTATCATAGAATAAGGTGGAGTTCTAAGAAAGAGGCCAACTTTAAGGGCAGGATTTTAGTTTCTCACACATCTGCCTTGGGAACCCTTAAAAGCCTTGCTCCATCTTCCATTTCTTTTAACCCTAAATTTTCTCTTACAAAACTCACCCTTTCACAAGCATACACTCCCCATAAACCTCCAACTCATGAGAATTATGTTTCCCTGCAATCACCCCCAAACTGTTGCCCTATCACCCACAAAGAGGACTCAACCATGAATTCCAAACTGGTTAATCTCTTCTTTTTCAGGCTCCAGCCTGTACTCCAATACTGACCTCAAACACCTTATGGACTTCCAGGATAACCTGTACTGACAAAGTGGGTTCAATTCCCCCCATAGAAAGGGCAGTAGGGGACACTCTTTAGAATCTTCCTTCTGGTACATTTCTATTTCATTCAACCACTCAATGATGTGGTAGAACTTCACTTGGGAATTAGGAGAACTCATTTAATTTTCGCTTGGGTGACCTCAATTGACTTAGTCTTTCTGAGTTTCAGTTTCCCCATTTGTAAATAAGGATGGTGGTGGTGGTGGTGGTGATGACGACGTCAGTGAATTAAGGGAAGGCAGTGTCATATAGTCATAGGACCTGACTCAAATCCTTGTTCTTACAGCTGCAACTTATATAAAATTTGGCAAGTCATTTAAGCTCTCTAAGCTTCAGTTTCCTTATCTGTCAAAAAGGGAAGTTAGGTTAGATGACCTCTTTTGCCTTCTGCTCTACATCCAGGGTACTTTGAAGTCAATTGTCCTGTGCTTTGGAGGTTTTAAAATGATCATGGCTGGACTGGCATTTAGGAAATTCAGAAGAAAGTATCTACCACCACTTGGGGTGTGTGTGTGTGTGTGTGTGTGTGTGTGTGTGTGTGTGTGTGTGTGTGTGTGTTAAAGTCACAGACATAAACAGAGGTCAACTGTCTAATTTTTCATTTCTTCATCTTCAAGACTCATCAGGGTACTTTGCACATTATGGGCACTTGCTTGTCCAGAAACCCCCATCCCTTTCCCACCATCATCAAGGCAAGTTAGGTGGAATTGGGAATTGTGTACCTGGCAATAATACCTCCCGCATCCACCCCCCCACCCCATCCTTTAAGAACTCCAACAGATTCAAGATTGCCTTGGATGATTGCTTCACCTAAATAAAAAGTTGTATGACAGGGCACATGGTATAAATTGGTCCCTTGTTCTCAGATCACTCTCTAAATGATAACCTTAGCCCCTATCTCCTGACAGGAATGGCTTTGCTTGGAACTGTTCCTGGCAAATAGAGCTAAGAGGATAATTGGAGGTTTCTGGTAAGTCGATGGATAGGACCCGATGCCATGGTTGAGTAGTTTTTCTCAGATCTGCACATCAGTTTGAAACCTTGGCTAGCCAAAAAATCAGTCTGTCCAGTTACCCATTAAAGCAGCATTTCCCCAAGTCAGCCCTTTTGGAGTTAAAGGGGCCCCCAACAATATAGTTCTACCTGTCTCAGGTCTATACAGTCTTACATACAAGCAGGCCTCCACTCTGGATGAGTGGGCTGGACCATACATTTTGGTGGTTTTTCCCTTCCCATTTCTACCCTCCCTTCCCACACTTCCCCTCTGTGGATAGTCAGGGAAAGAAACAAGAGGGGACACCCCCCAGCCTGGGTCATTGTTCACATGGGATTGCCGAAGAGTTTCTCTTCCTTGGCTGAGAAGGAGGATAGGAGGAGCTGGGTGGGGCAGACCTAACATATAGACCCTAGCATCCTGTCCCTTGCAGTCAAATAGACAGGGTTGGGAATATAATTAAAATAACTGGATAACTTCAGTTTCAGTCTGTATGACTGGTGAAATCTATTTCTGGTATTTGCCCATCTCCCCACAGCATTCTTCTTCCCATTGCTTGTCTTCTTCCTTTGCTAGCTTGGCTCCTAGACTACATTCCCACAAAGCTCAGTTGTCTGGGCATGACTAGGTATCTCCCACAGAAGTATTCAGTGACAGTGACTAAGACGACCTTTCCAGGAGTAGTTTAGTTTTCCTGGGATTCTTTAAAGATTAAAATCCTCTAAAATTTGAAAGGAAGAGGAATGGAGTGATATCAGGTACTATTACAAGGATGGGGGAGCTCTTTTGGGATGAGAAATCTGATTGTTGGCTTCCTCTCACAATCTGTAGGTAACCACCCCCCATTAGGGACCCTGGCACTGCCAATGAAGGGGTAGGCCACCAAAGTGGGGTGTGCTCAAGGCAGGACCAAGGGGAAAGGAAAAGGTATTCCCATAGCCTGGGGTGGAGCAGGGGCAGCGGGACACCAAGGAGGCCTTGTAGCCAGGGCCCCATTTTCTGTCCTACCAAAATGGGTCTGAAGAGGAGGATTAGGGCACATTTGTCTCTGTCTGCGTTTCCACTTGTGCATTTATTATTATTGCTTCGGATAGAGTTGAAAAGGCGGACGAACACACTATTACAAAGAGCAAGGCAGGAAGATACAGAAAAATAAAAGATATTACAGTGTAAGCACATTTTTTTTTCCAAAACCAAATGTTTTCCAAAGTTTCCCACGAAGCATCAACAGCTCTTTGAAACTGGTCTGTGATCATTGGAATCTGTATAGAGAACTTTACACTATTGATTATAAAAAATATACATACAATATTTATGAAAGTGTGGCGACCAGCAAAAGGTCAAAGAGAGAGAGCCACTTAATTACAAAACTACAGAAACTGTAGCGAAGACGATATTTCCATGGCATTGGGGTAGACAACAGACATTAAATTCTCAGGCGCTCGCGTCAGCCTGGCCCTAGCTTGGGGATCAGTCACTGTCCCTCAAGGAGCCAGGAAGGGGCCCCGAGTGTCCCCTTATACTGAGAGGCCTGGACCCAGGAAGAGTTGGAAGATGGGCTTAAGTGACTGTGACTCTTGGCTTTGTGAGTTGGTGTTTGGAAATAAAAATGAGAGCAGCTTGGTTTCTGGATGGTGGAAGGGTCCATGGCCTACCAATGTCCTCTGGTCCTTAATGAAGCCAAGTCAGTTCCTTAGACAGGCCCTTGGCAAGGATATGGTGGGGGCAGGAAGAATACGGTAGGCCTGAAAACATGCCAGACTGCAGACCCTCTGGGGTTTGGGGAGGCTGATGGGCCTGGTCAGGAAGTTAGCAGCTTTTAGACCTCTCAAAATAATCTGGGAATATCTGAAAGGGGTATGCAAATGTGCACAAAGGGTAAGCACTCGCGCACGCGCGCACACACACACACACACACACACACACACACACACACACACACACACACACACACACAGAAGGCCTAAATCCTTATTATGTTTATTGTTATTTGGGGGAGAAGGAAGGTTGATAGGGGCTGCCAGGATGAAGCTTTTTGCCAAGCAGACATTTCCTGCATGAGCCAAGGTTTCTTCCCATTAACCTCAGGGAGAAACAGATGGCAAGGTCATTGGCTGCAGGATTCAATTGGTTTTTCACTCTCATACCACCATCTCTCGGTCTCATTTCTTGCTCACCTATTACAGGAAAGTGGATCCAGGGTCACAGGGTGTTAGCCAAACTATAGCCTTCCTTAGGGAGAAGTTCCCAACCCTCCCTGGGATGTGCACTGTTAAAATGCAGCACCCGGAGGTTGGGGATAGGGAGGCATACTCAGGCACCCATATCTCTCAGGTGAGGGAGGGGGGGGTAGATAAAGGGGAAGGGAGGGTTGCTCCAAGGGGACATCAGAGCTTCCATTCAAGAGGCAGGAGAGCCCTTCCTCATCCACAGTGGAGCAATCTCCCATCAGCTGTACCAACTTAACTTCCCCAGCCCATAGGGAAAGGTTGAGGCCAGTTCTGTTGGGAGCATAGCAAGGGTGCTACCAATAGTCAAACAAAATCACTCTTCTCTATTCCTTAGCCTTCATGTATTTCTCAGCTTCCTGACATCCCGTCACCCAGGAGCCTGGATCATTCGGCCACAGAGCTCAGTGCTGTGCTGGAGAAGACTACATGAATATAGATGGGGAGACAATGTCACTAGGGTCTATGTCACTCCCTTCTTGCTGCATGGTGACTGAAATATGGCCGCCTCAAGGTAGCTCTTTTGGGAAGAAGGGTGGATGAGGCTTGGAGCCATGAATCCCGTGGGCTTCCCCCAGTTAGCACCAGCCACATCTCTCAGGTATCCATGTGACCCTCGTACAGGATAACAGCTTGGGGTCTGTGATCTATGTTCTGTGGGGAGCAGAGTATAATGTATATGGGGATGGGGGGAATGGCGCAATACAGAAAAGAAAATGCCAAGCTTAGACCATGGCTGTTCATGCTGCTGTGGGAGTTGATTTTACCAGTTTGCTGATTGCTATTTTGACCTAGGGCACCTGTGTGGAAAGTTAAGTAGTGTGGGGAGGGGAAGGGAAAGGGAAGAAGCTAGAGTCCAGTTGGATCATTCTGTTCCAAACTAGTAAAGCATGTACATCACAGAGCTTACTTTTGTTGGTTTTGTTTTTTTGAAACCACAAACATTCCAGGACCACACTGTAGGAGTCTGATGAACCAGAGTAAGAGAAAACATAGCCATTGCATAGTAGTAAATGAACAGAGACGGTGAGTTCTTTATTTACAATTGTTGTCTAGATAAAAAAATTCATAAAAACAGATGAATAGACATAAATTATTACCCCCTAATGGGATGGATGGCCAAATGTACCAGGGTAGTGTTTATTGTTGAGCACAAACTCCATGCGACCAGGGACAGAGGGCAGGATGCAGGTGGTATATGGACTGTGGTGAGCTTCAACCAACCAATCATGATCTCCATGAGCCATTTGTTTGGAGCCATTGTTCCCAACAAGAGAAGGCCAAGTGGGAAAGGAGACCAGGATGCGAGACTGAACTTTAGGTATTTACGAAATTGGATATTATTTGACAAACTTTCTCATGGACTCTCGCCCCTCCTCTTCTCAGGGCCTGCCCCTCTACCAGTCCCTCAATCCCACCCAGATTTCTGATTCCTCTTGGAGAGAAGCCCAGTGTAGTATAGGCATCTCAATTTACAGGAGGCCACTGGAGTGGAGAAAATAGTGCCACATGTGAAAGGCTGATCCAAGTCTGCAAAATGGTTCCCTACTGGTTTAATGCTCTTCCCCAGTGAATGTGAGTGTCACTGAAGGAAAGAGGAAGTGGTTGAGAAAGCTTTAGAAAAGGAAAATAACTTACTGCAGTTAAGACAGAGAAACTAAATCATGTTCCAGAACAGACCCATTTCACAGCTGTGCCCTTCCTCATAAGTAGAACGGAGAACATCTCCCCCTTCCACTCCAAATCCAATACATGAAAACTACCATTATAGTCCACATTTGCGATGTGGAAATGGAACCCTGACTAAATTGCCATTCTGAAACATTCAGCAATGTTCTCATTGCCAGTCTGTTTTACAATTGACATGGGAGCCCTGTTCTCACTTCAAAAGGAGAGGGTTTGTTGGCCCTGCTGTCCTATGCACCGGCCCCTTGTACGGGAAGGTTTAGACCAGACTGGGGAGCTGACTGTGGATGGGATACATTATTGTTCCGCCAGCAGTGTTTGGAGATTAGCCACCCCAGCAGGGAAAGGCTCTACCTATTCTTGGCCATCTGCACAAGAGAATGCTCCTTTCTTGGCCAGGATGCAGAGAAGATTTCATCTGTTTGCCAAGTTCTAGGCTCAGAGGTGGGGCCTGACAGATGGTGGGGTGGGTGGGGCCTGCAGGACAAATTAATTTCGCAGGTGAGTCGGAAAGTGCTTTGCTTTTCCCCGACACATCTGACATCACCGACCATGTTATGTATTGAAAATGTCTTTTGCACTGTACAAGTTTATGGAAAAAAGACTGTGCGCTGAAAAGTCTCAAAGCAAACTCTGTATTAAATACAAAAGTTCTTTATGAAAAAGAGCCGTGGCCCACAAAGTGCTTAGCATTCAAGTGGCTGGCGTAGCAATTCAAGAAGCTCCGAGTAAGCTGATTATTAGTGCTGATAACCATCCTGGGGAAAAAAGGAAAGAACTACAAAAAACTCTTCTCACCTGTGATACTGTAGGCTTTCAGAAAGGCTTCCCTTTTAGGAAGGCAGGACACACTGTTAAATGGCTACAGTATATGTTGTGATTACAGGAAGACAAGCTTTGTTTAAAAATCACACAGAGCACATTTTTCAATATACATATCATAAAGTTCATTCAAATCTGAATAGTGCAGGGTGGTGGGGAACGGATAGCTTTCTTCCAAAATTAAAAAAAAAAGAGAGAGAAAGAAAGAAAAGCAGCAAGCTGTAGTGATTCTCATTCAAAATGCCAACAGCTCATAAGCTGCGAATGATAAGAAAATCAATTTCTAAGTGACTAACTGGAAAAAAAAATCAACGCAATAGAGTTTCACAATATTTCAACACTACCTTGATCTCCATATAAAGCCAAATATAACTTATTTTTAAATGCTCTCAATAAACTCAAGGGAGTTTCATAAAAAGGAGGGTATTCAAAAAAAATATTCCTCAGAAGCCATCCTAATATAATGGCTACTGAGGTGGCCTCTGGCCAGTGAGGGGCATACTGAAACCGTGCTGAGCAATTTAGTTATTTATTTATTATTTATTTTGTACAAAAAAATAAACCTGATTGTTGCACATGGTGTTGTTGTTGTTGTTTTTCCCCCAACAGAGTCAAGCTTCCAGTCCCATGACCCCATGTCTATGGAGCAACATTCCTACATCCAATATGTTATATTTTGGCTTCTTTTTGTCATTCACCAGCAGGAGCTACATTACTGAACCAAAAAAAAAAAAAAAAAGAGCAGGCAAAAAAATTAGAGCCGAGCTGTCATAAAACATCGAGGATGCAATCTGAGAGGAGTATCTGATGAGCTGAGTAGTCCTTATACCCTCTCAGCAGGAAGTGTTCTTAACCCTACAAATAGTGAAGGACGTTTATCTACAGGTTTGTAAACAAATTACATTCTTCTTTTAAGACATAAATAAGTTAAAATAGAGCAATTTAAGCAAAAACAAGGCAACATGCCAGCAAAAAAACTTTATATATCCATGTATATAGATATACATATATATCTACCTATCTATATGGACGTATACATTCTCGATAAGGTATACGTTGATATAGATACAAAGAAATGGATATAATCTCATTAGTGTCTATGAAGTTCTTCTGTCCCATTGGTATAACCTTACTGTGCAAGTTAAGCTTCTGCAACTTCAAAAAGTTATTTAAATTAATCTCTACAACTGAGACCATGCCACACAAGCAGTTCAAAAAACTCACAGACCAGTGAATTGGATAAATAAGCCTCAGAAAGGAGTCTTTTTTTTTTCAGTTCCTGCCTAAGGAAAAAAAAATAATAATAAACAAGAGAAGAACCGGAAGTGTACAGTACGTCCATGCAGGAAGGTGGTGGGTGGGTTTGGTCTGTGTTTGGGCGGGAGCAAGAAAGGGCACGCCAGGCAATTGCTCACTCCCAAGAACCCACATCAGGGATCCCGTCACTTGCCTCAAAGGGACAAAGAGCTCAAACAGCTTCTCAGCCAGAGAGAGGTTCTATTGGGTGGAGATATATTTCTCTCCCATTTTGTCTATTTTTGTTTTCTTGGTGCTGTTTCATGGTTGAGTTTTCTGGGTTGGTTCGTTCTGAGTTGGTGGTGGCGATGGGTTTTTTTTAAATTATTATTATTTGTTTGCTTTTTATGTATTTTTTTGTTTTGTATATTTTGTTTTGTTTTGTTTTGTTTTGTTTTGTTTGAGATGTGAATGTTTCCCGCTAAAGCGATGTCTCCAGGCTGTGTATAGGACTCCCTGGGCTCGAAGAGGTAGCTGATTTGCTCGTGTCAGTGGTCAGATTGATCCCGCTATCGATTGCACTGTTGTTCTTGTTCAATGACGATGGCGGGCTCGAATTTTGCTTGAGAGCGGCATCTTCTTCCAGGTCGGTGTCATCAATGAGGGGGATGTGGGGCTGCGAGTCTTCTATCCTAAATTCAGGATGAGTCATGAAGTTATGGATGGAGGTTCTAGATTCAGGTTTTTCTAAACCTTCATAGAGAGAGCTACGGAATGCCTTCACGACGCGGATCTGGAAGGGAAACATTGGAAAATGGGTCAGAAGCACCAAACTCCCAAGACAGCTTAGGGTAGGGGAAATGGTTTAACAGGCTGAGGGGGGCCTTTGAAGGAGCAGAGCAGAAGGGGTTAGGGCACAGCAGATGGCTGGAATCCAGTCGCTGAATGTTAGGTGCATCAATGGGATGCGGTGGAAGGAATGGGCTCGAGTTTTGTGCATTCACTTGGGGGTTGTGTGTGTGTGCACATGTGTGCAAACATATGTAACTGCAACATCAGAATAGTTCGAGTCGCAAACCATCAAAGAGCTGATGGGAAGCAGGAGTTAAAGAAAGCATAAGTCCACTCAGGTGGGTGCCCATACCTAGTAGTAAAAGACCAAGCTGTGTTAATTTCAATGCACAGGTCGAAACCATGCATGGGGCTGGGAGGGGGCAGGTTCAGATGTGAGTAAAATAGGGTAGGCTTAAGAAAATAAACCAAACCTTTTTTTTAAAAGTAAATAAATAAATAAATAAACAAACCAAACATTGTTTTAAAAGAAACTCTACGACATAGAACACATCACACTCCACACACAGAAAAGAACAAAATATTGAGACAGTCAGATGGGCCAAGATGAGAGACAACACACAAGAGCCAAACTAAGAACAAATGAACAAACAAACAAAAAACCCCAAACCCAAACCAGACGTAAAGAGTTTTCCAAGAAGAAAACCAGAGGCAGCCAGAAGCATGGGGGTGCCAAGCAGACAACGTTCAGGGGAAGAATCATGCCACAGCAGAAGGGAGGTTGGTTATCACACAGACACACAGAACTGCCACACCAATGCTACGCTTGGAAGCCTAGACAATGTGAACAGAGATTGGTCTGTTTCCAACTTGGTCTTTGCCTTCATGCATTTGGGAGGTAAACACTCGAGTATAGACTCAACATTCTGGCCTTTCATTTCAACTTGCTTTGTAATCATTTATTTGCTTCCTTTTTTTTTTTTTTTTGGGCCAAATCCTCCTTTACCCAGCCCCAAGATATCATTCTGGGGATTGCATAGGACTGAGGCACATTCTTTCAATTTGGGTGTCTCAAATCTGAACTCTGCTCATCAAGTTAATTTTTTTAAATTTTAATTTGATCTATTGTTTACATCATCACTGTATTTCTTTGTTTCGTTAAGGTAAGTGCTCAAGTTATCTGTGAGTCAGACTCTTCCAACAGGTCAGTTTCTCTCGGGTTAATAAAAATCAGGTCTTTGGGGAAGTAGCATCAACTCTTTTTTGGTCATGAAATGGACAGTTCAGGGCCAAGTTAAGTCATAGGTATGAATGGATCAAAGGGGGTGGTGGAGGTACCTAGGATGAACTTTCCTTCCCTTGTAATTTGGCTAGAGGGGACAACCTTAATTCCTTGATTCCGGGACTGGGTGTGAACCAAAACAATCAGACTATTAGAGCAGGGAAGGGACAATGGAAACCAATTAGGCCAAGCCCTTCTGCTAATGATTTGCCTAAAATCACACAGCTTGTTAATGACGGAGCTGGGACTGGAATCCAAGTCTCTTTCCTGAGTCTATCTTTCCACCATGTTATGATGGCTTTTAGGGATAATAAGCCAGGGAACTGAATCTTAAAGAATGAATATTGTTTCTGTGCATCTTATATCAAGGAGAATAACAGGAGTGGACCATATCTAAATTATCTTTCCATATTATATGTGTGTATGTGTGTGTATACATACTAATGTTCCTCTCTTGTCAAGATCTCCAGAGTTCTTTCTAGAAAGAGCACACAGCACACAGATCTACCCATAGCAAATCTAGTCTCTAAGCAGGGAAATCAGTCTCAGACACCTAATAGTTGTGTGACCCTCAGCAAGCCACTTAATCTCTATTTACCTTAACTATAAAATGGGGATAATAATAGCACCCACTTCCCAGGGTTGTAGTAAGGATCAAAGTGAGATAATATTTGTAAAGTACTTAGCACAGTGCCTAGAACATAGTAGGTACTATATAAATACAAGCTTTTATTATTATCATTGAGCCATCAATCCCAAATTATTCCCTGTATGAACTCACATTTATAGAAGCACATTATAGCTTATGAAGCACTTTCCTTACAAGAATTTTATGGGATGATGCAAATGTTATCTCCATTTAATAATAATAAATCATAATAGCATTTATATAGTTCTTTAAGATATGCAAAGTATTTTGCCTACATTGTCTCATTTGATCCTTATAACAGCTCTGAGAAATGGTTATTTCCTCATTTTACCAATGGGGAAACTGAGGCTGAGAAGTTAAGTGATTGTCAAGGGTCTCACAGCTAGAAAAGTGTCAGAGGCAGGATTCTAACTCAGGTTCTCCTGACTCTTGCTATGTTACCTAGTTGCGAGAAGAAAACTCAGTCTCAGAGAAATGAGACCTACTCATGATCCAAAGGTTTATCAGCAGTGTAATTTTAACTTGAACCCAGAATTTCTGACTCTAAGGTCAGTGTCCTTTCTATAGCACTGTGAAGATCAAATCAAATCAAATCAATCCATCAATAAATCATTCAACAAGTACCCATTAGACACTTGTTACTGGTCAGGCACTCCATTATAACTTTGGGCAAGTTCCTTCCATTTTCTCTGGGTCTCACTTTCTTTTTCTGTACAATTAGAGGGCTAGACTGGATGATTCCTAATGATGATAGTCCTAGGAGTGGTTGTTTTGGTGGAGTGGGGAGGAAAGGTAGCACTCCCTTTTGGGGAAATGCTGTCATTATCTGTTTCACTAAGACTGCTTTGTGTCTTGATATGATGGAGGCTTTAAAAAAGCCTTTTTTCCCCACCATCAAATCAAGGTCAAAAACAGCCCACCCAAGATCACAAAGTGATTGAAGAGTTCATGCAGGGGAGATAGGGTTATTGGTGCCAAGTCTTTGGGATCTCTTACTCATGTTGTTTTTTAGACTTGATGGCAGTGTAGAAAGATAAGGGTCCCCCACACAGCCACCAAAAAAAAAGGGGCAAAAGTGTTGAATTGTTTCAATGGGAGCCCTGGATGGAGGCATGGGAATAGACGAGATGATACTTTCAGGTGGAGATTAAGTGGTTCTAATTAAAATATAATAAAGACTTATTTATTGGCCACCAAAGGACTCTGAGCTCTTCTATACAAGTAAATTTTCTAGCTAACTAGAAGGTTAAATTTTTAACTTCTAAAACTTTGCTTCAAACTGCTTTTGATAACTTTTGCATCCCCAACTTCTTAAGCACTATTTTAATCTTTCCTCAATACCCCAGTCATTAGGCCATATAGATTATTCTATCCTACAATAATATGTAGTCTACTTCTGTGTCTGCTTTTTCAATATTTGATCTCTTTTACTATTAGCTATCATGTCTCATTGTGGACCCCCTTTTAGTTTTGCTAATCTGATGTAAAAAGGAAAAACAGATAATGAAATGTGTCAGAATTGAGTTGTCATTTTTCAGTCATTTGTGTATGACTCTCCATGATCCCATTTGGGTTTTTCTTGACTAGAATTGTGTGCTGAGTAAGGATGAAAAGTTTTTGAAGGGGTTAGTTTTCATGTCAGGACTTGGTTAGGGCTTCTGCCTTTTAGATTTGTAGTTACGATTCAGAGCTTGGAGAGTACCCAGGAATCTGACTTCAGGATAACTAGATGCTATACAACTAACTTGAAGAAAAAAATCCTCTTGTAACCTGCCTGTTCTACTAAAGGAATTGAGTAGACATGGCATTTTCTGACTCTAACCCTTTGCTAGGTAATTGTGAGGTTAAGGGCCAGAGCTCCCATCCCTGTGGGCTCCCTATGAACTATGGAAAGTTTGGCCTGGTCTGCAACTGACAAAGCTGGCTGGCAGATGGGAAGGGGATGGGGAACACACACAATGAGATGCAGGTCCCTCCTTCCACAGGGATGGAGACAACAGAAAGAATGAACTGCTCTGGACAAGACTATGGGGACAAGACTTTAGGAGCATCCTGCCACGCTGGCTCAAGTCTCCACTTCTGTCTTCTCCAAGGCTGTAATGAAAAAAAAATATGGGAGGAAAAAAGGGGAAAAAACCTTTCCATCTCCCTCCCACATGCTGAAAGTCAGATTTAAATTTAAAATATATGGATATTGCATGGGTTGTGGGGCTAGGGGGCAGGTGAAAACAGAAGAGAAATTTCAGGGCTTTCTAATTTTCCTTTGCTCATCCGGAGAAATTAAGGTGAGACTCAAACCCTTTCGTCTGCAGTGAAATACATCAGGCCTCTTCCAGGCTCAACAGGGAGCGTTTGAGATTATACTCGAATGTTTACCCGGCTTCAAGGAAGCCAAGTGTCTTGGGATTGGTTCACATTCATGTCAGGCTCAAGTTAAAGACTCACAACCTCTTTTAATTTCACTCTCTCTTGCTGAACTCTCAGTCCAGGGTTCTCTAGCCCTCTAGGGAAACAAACACATTGAATATTCAGACAGTAGAGAGGAGGAGGGCACTGCAAAAGCAAGTCATTTTTCACGCTAGCGAAAGATCCATAAGTGATTAGTACCAAAACGCAAACAAGAGGTCCAATTTTTATTGTATTTTATTTTTTCCCAAGAGATGCCAACTCTTTGCCCTAACTACACTCTGTATCAGGAATCTTACTGGGGAGAAGGAAGTACGTGGGATTCTTATCTATTTGGTGGGTTGGGGCTTTCAGGAAGGTAACTGAGTGCTGTGTAGCAGAGTTTCCTTGTGCTAGTTTCTAACTTGGGGTATTCCACGGGACAATCAGAAAGAATATGATTAGACAGCTATAAAGTGATAGGATTTTTTTTTTTAAAGCACGCTACAGCCATGGTTGGTGATATAGAGAAGGCTTATCTTAAGATATAAAAGAGGCTAATTTTAGCATTTAAAATGAATAAACAAACATGAGGTGTTTTCTTCTTTCTTTTTCTTTCTTTTTTTTTTGGGGGGGGGGAAGAGGGGCATTAATCATCTTGAATGAAAGAAGGAAGTTCACAATTCTATTCTGCCTTCCCATCAGGAAAATTCTCCTTTCAAGGAGATGGGGGTCTGGAAGAGATTGAACGATCCTGGTGTGTTTTCTGCATCTTTTTCTACCTAGGAGGGCAGAACCAGCCTGCATAAGTGTGGGCTTCTATACGTGGCCCTCTATCCCAAATGGGGAGTTGGAAGGGGGCAAAAACCACACCCATGTACAGCTTATCGAACTGCCTTGCATCAGGATCCACCAGGAAAGTGATTAAGATGGGGATGACTCACCCTTCAAGGCTTACAATAAAGGCTCCTGCCTGGCCAAATGGTCCTGCAGATGACAAATGTGAATCTTGCTTTTATCATTGAGGTCATCAATGGAGAGGAGAGGAGATTTTGAGCTAGAAAGGACCAGCTTAGAAACCAACTTCCTCATTTTATAAATGAGGGCATGGAGGCCCAAAGAGTTTCAGTGACTTGTCTAGATCACACAACTGGTAATGTCTGTGGAAACATTTGAATTTGGAGTTCCCTAACTCAGAGTGTGACTATCTACTAGACCACTCTGCCAGGCACCCCCTCCCTCAACAGTAGTTTCTGGGGAAGTAGTGAATTATGACATCAGGAAAGTACAGTACCAGGACCTCCTAGGCATTTGGGAACAAACATCCCATGAATCTGAACATAGATAACAAAGCTTTCGTGAATATCATCAACTTTCAATTATCCAAGGTAAGAGAAGGGAGCAAGGGCACAGATAAGTTTCAACTATTTGGCTCTGTAATGCAAATATGTTTGGGTATAAACCTTGTCTGATGTGAAAATTTATATTAATGAGGCCACATTTGGAAAGACTCAGCTCAGAAGTTGGAAGGTGCTGTCCCCCTTCTTCCTGCTCTTATCCTTGGTCACTAATCTAGGATCTGGATGTGTGACAGCATCACCTTTCAGGAAGGGATAGCATCACCTCTCAGGAAAACACCAGTCAAAGCAGAGTTGTTCTTTCTCTTCCTAAACTTTCGGTCCATTTGCCTCACACCTTCCCTAGGGATGAGGGGACATACTTAAAGTTTTTGATTTAAAAGTTGTCCTTGAGGAATTCACAGGCCATGATCAGAGTAGAGAAAGCAAAAAAATGCTCATCTAAGTGAAGTAGCAGATATTATTGAATTCAAGAAGAAAAGTGTAGAAATATTGGTGACTTGTGCGACTTGTTGGAACAACTAGCATACAGAAGACTGGATTTTGAGTCAGAACTGCATTGAAACCATGCTTTATCACTTACTACTTGTGTGACCTTGGCAAGTCACTTCCTCTTCTGGGTCTCAGTTTCTTCATCTATAAAATGAAATGGTCAGACTAGAGGATCTCAAAGGTTCCTTTCAGTTCTAAATCTAAAACATTCTGGTCCTATGAAATAGTACCTGGGCTGAATGACTATCAGATTACCAATTCAATCTACATTCATAAGAAGGATCAAAGAAGGACCCCTGGGAAACTATAGACCAGTGAGCCTCATTTTCATACCAATCAGGATGGTAGGGTTCTCTAATAAAGGGTAAGACCCCTGAACATTCAAGCAAATAAAACTCATTTGTCAGAAAAACAAAAGGGGGTCTCTTGTAAAGGGCAATGACTCTTTCTAATTGATTAGAGTTGTTTGAAGGGAATAATACAGATTAACAAAAGGGAAATCACTGTACTTATAATCCTTGAATAAAGTTCCAACCAAAACCAGGACTCATTCTGGAATCAGGGAGATAAGTTTTTCATGGGAAGAAAGGCTAGGACATTTCTTGAGCTGGAGAATCATAAGCAGTAGAGTTTCCATGGGTCTGGTCATGTTTAATATACATAAATGGTTTTGGAGGAGGGAGGAAGCCTGCACAGTGAAATACTCGGGTTAATGTTGGACAGTGGTCGTCTCTTTTAGGGAGAAGACGGCAAGATGATGGGAACAACCTGAAGGAAGATTTTTCATAGATTATTAAGGAGCCATAGGATCATAGGCTTTGAGCTGGAAGGGACCTTTGAGGCCTAAGGCCTGAGGCCTGCATTCTATGTGTGACTCATCTCAGTGTGTCAGAGCCCACCAAGAAGGAGGTTGGGATAGTGGATCCTCTCACCCTATAGGGATTACAAGAAAAGCTCCAAACCAGCCTGGATATCCTGTAGGTGAAAAAGATGGGTCTTGCCTCACTATTGGTATGACTGGTAGGTTAATAGCTGGAAGGGACCTTGGTGGACATCAAACCCAACCCCCTCATTTTACAGATGAGGAAACTGAGGCCCAGGAAAGGTAAGAGGTTTACCCAGTATCACAGCCACTAAGTACCTGAGGTAGGATTTGAACTCAGGTCTTCTGATTCTATACTGAGTCCTCTATTCACTGTGCCACCCAGAGGAATGTTTGAGGTTGTACAGCTAACAAGGCATGTCAGACAGATTGAAAGTAGGAAAAAATATTTCAAGCTTCACTTACAGGACAGTGCATCAAGAGCTAGTGGCTACAGATTGGCAGAGAGTTGGAAATTATGGTACACTATTTTCAGAATACGTTGAGGCATTTATATTCCTATGGCCCCAAAACCCAACCAAGTCATCAGGAAAGGGAATGGGAAGAATAAGGAGGATGACATCCATGCCCTTATTGTGTACCATGGTACAGACCACCTGGGATTGTAGGTGCATTTATCTCAAGAAAGTTTGAACAGAGCATGTCAATATCCAAGAAAAGTCAAAAAATTGGATGAGATGATGAAACAGTTGCCATAGGAGGCTGTGCTTTTAAAAAAAACAGGCTTTTAAAGCCAATACTGATGGAGATGGGGATGGGATCAAAATCAGTATCATCGTTGGATATGGAAATAAGGACCCATTTCACTTAATTCAGAAGATGTCTAGATCAAGTAGACAGAAAAGTACTAGAAGACAGAATATGTACAAAGTTTAAAGAAATATTGAATAAATTTATAGATGACTCATCCATGAAGGGTTATTACAGGAAGCTGGAATGTGGACTTCTATAACCTGGAGATTGTCCATGAGGGGCTCACAAAGTCTGATCAAAGTAGAAATGGTAAAAGTGCTCATTCAAGGGGAGTGATATTGTTATCATCAATATAAATAATAATTACAATATTAGTATCATAGGAGACATTATTGAAATCAAGAAGTTGATACCAGGGATGATGATCATATCCCTGGGTACCCCTGTCAGAGATCAAATCTTGGGATGGAAGGGGCCATAGGATAGACCTAGGTGCAGGGAAGAGGAAGATTTCTTATGTTCTTAAGACTACCTCAGTGGTTTTGGCCTTCAAATGTCCTGATATTCTTAAAAGTCTTTGGGAATGGACATATTTCTGATGCTTGAAAAATATTTTTAAATACCCTGACACCTCCAGCAACCCTTTCTCTGGGGCCTCCTGTGTAAAGAGGTAGAGTTGGCCAGAATGCTATATCTTTAAGGTTCTTTCAAACTCAGATGGGTTCCTCTCTGAAGTAGCACTGTCTTCATTGAACAAAGGGCCTCATACTATGAGACCAGTACCATCTGGGAGGATAAAGTGTCCAGGTTCTGGATTCTAATTCTGACAATAAGGGTAGAAGATTGGCAATAATTTACAGAGGACTCTATTGACCTCACATTTTTTATGGGCAGTAGAGATGAGGACCAGAGGTTGTAGGCACCAAGGTAAACCAAGTCAATCCCACTACCAAAGCTAGACCACCAGTTCACCAAGCTTGACTCTCTGACGTTGTCTGTGTGAATCTTAAACAACATATTAGAATCTATTTCCCTGCAAGAACATTGCACCCTTAGAAGGAAAAGAAGCACAATGAGGGTGTTTCTTTTCCTTCTCTTCCTTTTTCTTTTCCTTCTTAGTGATACTTAATGAGGATTTTGAGGATCATCACTGACTGACCAGATCTTTGACCCTATCTTCAAATTGAAGATAAGGCATTCAGTTGGGCCATAGGGACCTTCTAGTTAGAGACCAACAAGCTTCTGGGACCTGGCCCGAACCACAGCTCAGTGACTTGAGGGAAACCAATCTCTGCCCAAAGCCAATTCAAGGAAGGGATTGGGAATTGGAATTTCAGAAATATGTTCTATTTCTCTTACTGGCAGAGTGAATTCCACTTCATCCCCAGGGATAGGACAGTAAGAAATAGTGCTTGGGTCCAGGACTGGATGGCCCCCATGACCAACTACATCCCTTGTAGCTGGTTACGATCCCCTGGCTATAAGTTCTGTCCATCAACTGCATCTTATTGACTGACTGAAATCCTTCTTATGGTCTACGACCACCTGACTGAATGCTGTCTCTGGACTGAGCTTCCCAACCATCTAAGGAACCCTGCCCACCCACCAACCCACCCGCTTGCCCACTGAGAGAGTTGGCATCTCTGGCAATTGGAGGCATTAAGAATTCACACTCACGCCCAGCTGCAGCAGGAGGTGTGCTGGTAGGAGAGGAAAGAACATTGGATAACGATACGTGGCTAGGGCTAGAAAGATTGGTTACATCCTGGCTCTGGCTTGTGACGGAGGACTGTCTCCTGAGAGCCCCCTGAAAGGAAGCGCCACTCTTGAAAGTATTGACTACTTCAATCTGCAACGGAGGAGAGAACGAGACAAGTTGCGAAAAGGGTGGACACAACAGCTACACAAGTGACAGGCATGACAACCAAAATAAGAGCAATAATTAATAATAATAATAATAATAATCAATAATAATAGCAACAATAACACCAGCAACAGCAACAATAATAATAATAATATCACTTAAATTTAAAAAAATAAAATAAACAAATAAACACAAACTAAAATGTCTTAAGGAATTTCTGCCTAGCCCAACCCCTTTTGGAGGCTCTAGACATTGGTGTCCCCCAGCCAGGAAGGCTGCTTCAGTTGGTTTCACCCATGAACTGCAGTTCTCTCTCCTAATGAGGCAAAGGTGTGGAGAGGGGTTGTCTCCTAGAGAACAAAAATTTCCTTCCCATCCCTGGCTCCCAAGGAGGATCAAGATGAATCCTTCCTCCTCCAGGCTGTGGGACAAAGGAGGGGGTCCTAGATGAGAGGGCCTTGGAGAAGGTTGGAAACTCTAAGAATGCTTCCTCATAGTGTGAGTTGAACAGATTATAGGGATAGACTCTACCCTGGGCCCCCTGCTAGTATCCCAATCAGTATCTTTCACTGCTTCATCTCCATTTAGGAAATGAGACTCCCCCACTCCAACTTCAAACAGAGACACGTCCAGGCCATTTCATAGATTTGTGGTTTGGGTGAATGGAACTTTAGCTATTTAAATGGTTTACCATATTGTGGACTCTGGTAGTCTTCTCTAATAAACTTACTATCTACTGGAATTGCCCTCAAATGCTCATGGTGGTAAGCCTGTCAGACAAGTTAGGCCCTTTCCTCCATACAAGGTGGGCTCATTCACAGCTCAGCTGAACAGATGCTACTGGGTTTCTAATCATTACAATAATAACCGACACTTAAATCGCACTTTACAAGTGGCAAAATACTTGGCATATGTTATTTCAATTGAGCCTCACAACAACCCTGGGAGGTAGTGCTCTCCTCATTTTATAGATGACAAGCCCGAGGTTCAGAGAGGTCGATCAAATTGCCCAGGTTCGTGCAGCTAGAAAGAGAGAGTTGGGCCTCAAACCCAAGCCTTTTAAGTCTCAAGGCCAGGATTCTTTCCACTATTCATTCCACACTGCCCCTGCAACTTTCAAAAGGACTGAGGGAAGGAGCAGCTAGGTGGCACAGTGAATAGAGCACTGGCCCTGGATTCAGGAGGATCTGAGTTCAAATCCAGCCTCAGACACTTTACACTTACTGGCTGTGTGACCCTGGGCAAGTCACTTAACCCCAATTGCCTCACAAAAAAACAAAACAAAACAAAACAAAACAAAACAAAAGGACTGAGGGAGATTACTGAGAATGCTAAACAGCCCAGGCCTCCCAGAAGCAGCTGGGGTATCAGGCAAAGAATCAGAACCACTTATTTTACTGATCATCCTCCATTTTTCCTAGCACCTGGACAGTGACATTCAGACTGTCCATCCTCCCCAGAGAGAACAGGCCAGATTCATTAACAAGTGTTCTGCCCTAAGACATATATACAGAATCAAGCCTGGGGCATAGAACTGGAGAAGCAGGACTTCATACACTAAGTCTTATCACTGCCTCACTGGTTTCACCATTTCTCCCCTTTGTATAGTCTACAGGGTTCCGAATCCCCACTGTCCTTAGTGCTCTTTGGGGCCCTGCACGTGATTCCTTCCCTCCCTTGTAGGGAGCAAGAGTGGAATTAGTTGGAAACAACCACTGACTCCTGAGGAGGCAAAGAGTACCATAGTCTGGTGGCGAGGGTGAGAAAGCTTGGCCGTGCCTCAGTTCTGACTTCAGATCAATTATAAGAAAAGAAACATGTGAAACGGTCCATATACCCAGTACTAAACCCATGCCCTATGTATGGTAGATGGTAGCATTTCTCCATATGGACACATGCCACAGGAATGATGGTTCACATTTCTAGAACTTTTTAAGGTTTACAAAGCATTTTCCTCACACACCTCTGAGGTATGCAGTGCATATATTATTGTCTTCATTTTGTAGAGGAGTAGAATCAAGCTCAGTTAGGCCACTTGCCTGTGGCCACTGAGCTAGTAAGTCAGAGCAAGGATCATGTCTTTCTGCCTCGAAATTTAAAACTGCTTCTAGTACACGACACTGCCTACTTGTGTCGACAAAGTGTGTAGTATTCCCATTGGAGGTCCCTAAAGCTGTTCCATGGATAAGCAACCAGACATTCAGAATCTCAACAATCATCTGTTGAACTAAATTATTCATAGAAGTATTTTTCTATATGTGTGAGTACTACACATAGATTTCCACATATGCATATACCCTACAATACATGAGTTTTTCCTGGAGTATACACAGATGTGTTTTTACATGTGAGTGTGTAGTCATATCTTGGTGGATATGTGCATGGGTTAGCTATTTAGGATTCTGTATATAAGCATGTTTGGGAGTCGGTGTATTTTATATTATATGCATGAGCATTTCTTAATGTGAGTTTATAGGTAAATTTCTGCATATGTATGTATAACCCAAGCATGTTTTTACACACATAGATGCTACATATAAGTTACTGCAGGGGCAGACAGGTGGCACAGTGGATGGAGTATAAGGCCTAGAGTCAGGAAGACTCATCTTCCTGAGTTCAAATACAGCCATTCGTAGCTGTATGACCCTGGGCAAGTCATTTGACCCTATTTGCCTCCATTTCCCCATCTGTAAAATGAGCTGTAGAAGGAAATGGCAAACCACTCCAAAATCTTTGCCAAGAAAACCCCAAATGGGGTCACGAGGAGTTGGACATGACTGAAAGGACCCCAAAAGAACAACAAAAGTTTCTACATGTACAGACATCTGTGTGTTTCAGCATTGTGTACATAGGTACCTCTCTACAAGTGGGTTTATGGGAGGACTTTTCAGCATGTGCATATATACCACTTAATGTTTTTATATGTGCATGTATGGTACATTGTGTTTCTGTGTGTGCATACATACATACATGACTGCATAGGGACACAACACATGCATTGCTACCAGTCCATGTTGCTATGTTTCTGTATGTGAGTTGGAAGTACACTTTTGCACAAAAAGGTATAGTTAGGATCTGGACTTCAGATTTAGAGCTGGATGGGACTTTATAGCCCTATTTATTTTACAAATAGAGACACTGAGATTCAGAGACATTGAATACATTGGCCAGGGTCAAAGAGGTTGTTCAGTCATTCTTCAGTCATGTCCAACACTTTGTGACCCCATTTGGAGTATTTTTTTTGACAAAGATACTATAATGATTTGTCATTTCCTTCTCCAGCTCACTTTATACATGAAGAAACTGAGGCAAATGGGATCCAGTGACTTGCCCAGGGTCACACAGCTATTGTCTGAGGCCAGATTTGAATTCTGGTCTTCCTGACAGTTGGTAAGTGAGCAAAGATTTGAGTTCAGATTTTCTGATCTCAAAGAACATCATTCTATCTTCTGGGCCACCAAGCTGCCCACTGCATGTGTGTTTGTGCATGTGTGAAAAAAGGAGGTTTGCACTTGGGTGAGTTCCTGGATGCATGTCCACACCCACTGCGGTGGGAATATATGTCGTGTGTAGGCCTTGTCATTTCCCTTGAACCACTGTTGTGAAGGTCAAATGAAAAGGAAACACTTTGGAAATGATAAAGAAGCCTATTAAAGTCTCTGGACTGGGTTAGAGAATCCTCTGATTGGATTAGAGGCTTCTAATTGTCCTTTGCTCTTTCCCATGAAAGTAAAAGTTTCTGTGGGGAAAAGGGGAGAGGTTGGATATGCCCAACAACCCACTCCAAGCAAGCACTGCCAAGTCCACCCAATAGAGAGCCCAGACTGGGCTTTGCAGTCTGGGATCTGACACTCACCTCTGAGAACTGCTGGTCAGCTGAAGAAGTCATGGATGGAAGCAGTTACTCCCCCTTTTTCCCACTCCTACTCCCTAGCCTTGCCTCAATCCTGCTCAGACTCACTGAGGAGCTCCAGTCCCCTCCCCTGAGCTCATTATATCCTTCAATTATTAATATTCTCCTCCCCCCCCCCCCGCCATTGATGCCTACTCTAATTGCTTATAAAGTGAAGATAATTAACCGAGGTGACAAAATGTCACTAGAGGAGGCCACTCCAATGGGAAAAATACAAATAAAAATTTTAAAAAACAGTGGCTTTTTTTTGGAGTGTGTCATGTCCTCAGAGCTGGTGGTGGACTGGGAACATCTCACTAGGATCTTAGGGCTGAGTGACTTGTGAAAATGAGTCACAATTGGTGTAGAAGGGGAAGGAATGGCCAGTGTATAACTGCTCTTCTAACAGTCCCAGAAGGATGACATGGGCCCCTGGACTGTTACTAGTGGAAGGAAGAGATTTTTTTCACTATACTATTGAGGGGACTGATGATCAGGACCCTGGACAAGGTGACCATTCCTTTTCCTCACTTCTACCATCCTGACTCCATCAAAACACTTTCATGGGCAGTGCCCTGGTGTAAGGATGGAGCAGCCATCACTGACCAGGATGGCTCTTAGTTGGCCACACTGTACATACCTGAGTTTGAATTCTATTCAGGCCACGGAACCACAGGATCTGTCCACGTCGGAGTTCTCTCTCAGCATGATCAATCTCCTCCACATCCTCATTGAGTTCTTCCTCAGGGATCTCCTCTTTTTGAGTGAGCCGTCCTGCCTCCTTCAGGAACTTGAGCCTGCTGGTTGGGATGGTTGCAATGACCTGGAAAGAGACATGCAGGAAATCAACGGAGGCCATTTGTTCATTTGTGAATTCATTCATTCACTAATCAATTCATTCATTTACTCATTTAGTCAGTCAAAAACATTTATTAAGCACTTACTATGTGCCAAGCACTCTACCAATTCACTTATTCAATCAATGAGTATTATCTAAGCACCTCTTAAATGACCCACACTTAACTTTAGAATCATAAGCCAAGGAAAATCTGAATAATCAGAGGAGAGAAAAGACATCTTCTCAGGCAGGGATAACAGAACAGGCAAAGGCATGAAGGTGGAAAAGGGAAATAGAGGTTGATGGTCCTTTTAACTCGTTGGCAAGAGTAAATATATAGGTGTGTGTATGTATATGTGTGTGTGTATATGTATATGCATGCACACCTATACATATATACACTCATATGTACCTGTATGCATATACACACATACACATAAACCCATATACACACATACAATCTCTGGGGTATCTATGTGAAAGTTGAATTCAAAGGACTAAGATTCATTATGTTTTGCTCAGTTCTCTCCTCCAATTTAAAGATGGAATTAGGCAAGCAAGTCCTATGAGCCCCAAATCTTTAGAATTAATTCCCCATGGCAAGGTGCAAACCCAGGGTTCCCCAAAGCAAAATCTCATCTTCTTCAGAAGAACAAGAAAGATGCAGCTCAGTTTATCCAAGGTTTCTACATGACTTGTTTAGGTTTCAAAAGCAATGGGTTGATTTCTTCCACAGCTCAGCTAGGGTAGGAGCCCCTAAGCTAACAGTGGTTTCCATTTAGAGATAGAACTATCATTGGCTCTCAGTACTAACAGAAGGAGGTACTAACTAATTTCTACAGCTTGTGGGGTTAAACATTGCATGGGGTATTCCCCTGAAGGATATGCTATGTTGGATAGGAGGAGGTATGGAGCTGCTAACTATAAGGCCTAATCTCCTAATTCTATTGACAGACACAGTGTGTCTCTGATTGTCTTTTGTATAGAGGGCTAAGTTTAACAATGATGGGGTGGAGTGTGGAAGTGGGCAACCTTCATTGAAACCCTTCAATAACACAAGTCTCATTCTGGGATACTGGGGGCCACAGTTGTCTATACCAACTGGGTTGGAACAGCCTCAGCTACCCTTTTTTTTTTTTTTTTTTTTTTTTTTTTTTTGCGGGGCAATGGGGCTTAAGTGACTTGCCTAAGGTCACACAGCTAGTAAGTGTCAAGTGTCTGAGGCCAGATTTGAACTCAGGAACTCCTGAATCCAGGGCCAGTGCTTTATCCACTGTGCCAGCTAGCCGCCCCCTCAGCTACCCTTTTTATATAAAGGAAGAAAATGGGAACTTCAAAGATAATTCCTGTAAGTAACTACCCCCAACACAAAGTGGTGGCACAGATAGCTGGTCTCAGAGGTTCACCTCTCACAATCATTGCATGTGATCCTGGGCAAATCACTTAACCTTGGTGGGGGAGGGCTTAGCCCCATCTCTAAGATAATAAGTTGCAAAACAGGTACCGATATGCTTTAGCATTTGAAATTTCCTCACCAGGAATTCTCTATACTAGTGAATCAAAGGTCCCATTGGTTACTCTCTGAGTAACCCCCACCCCCCCAAAAAACAGTATCAAGAAGAGCATCCCTTAGGACCCAAATTCAGGTGTCTAGAATTTCTCACATGTAGCAGGTTTTCTGTATCAAGATGTGTCCTCAGCAAAAAGAATGCATCCAAAGCCAATTCATAGCAAGTCCCTGAACTTGGGCACAAGGGAATCAAGAAACTGACAGAAAAGACTTGGTCTGAGGTTGGGGTAACTGAGAATTAGAGAATGTCAGAATTGGAAGAGGCCTTGTGATCATCCATCCTATCTCAATCAAAGGAAGAAATTAAGGCCCCAAGAGGTGAAGGGATTTACCTAAAAGTGAAATATGGTGTTAGGAGCTGAATTTGGAATTGGAAGACTTGGGTTTTAATCCTGAGTTTGCACTGGTACCTGTTTTACTTCAGTCAAGTCTGCTGTGGGCCTTAGTATCCTCATGTGTGCAAAGTGTGTGTGGGGAGGGGAGGACGAGATTTCCACTAAGGTTCCTTCAAGTTCTAGATCCATGACCCTATGAGTAACTTTGGCAGAGTTGGGACTAGGATTTGCTCTTTTATAACTCTATCTAATGTTACTCAACCAGTATTTCTTAAGTGCCCGCTAGGTACTATATGCTAGGTACTGTACTAGGTTCTTGGGTATAAGGTCAAACACCCCATAGTTCCCATGTTCAACCATTCCGAAAGCCTCCATTCTCTGATGGAGCTCTGATTAGGGCCACAACATGTTCATAAATAATTAAATGTAAAATAAACACTAAATCATTTTGGACAGACATGGGGATGCTGTGTTAATATCTGGGGGCATCAGGAAGGGAATCTTGTAGGAGGTACACCTTAAGTTGAACCTTTAAGGGACTTAGGGGTTAGTTACAAGAGACAGAGATTGCCTGCTTGTATTCCAAACTGAAAACAGAAACTTGCCAAGAAGAGCTTACCTGACCCCAGACAAGCTCTCCTAGTCCAATGAATATACACCACATCCACTGGTCAAGCTGGAGAGGAGAACAGCTGAATGGCTTCCCCCCGAACTGCACAATGACTATCTGGAGACAAAATTGGAGACACAAACCCATCACTAGAAGAAGCACAAGTTTCATCTCTCAGAGCAGGGACTGGGACTTCCTGCTGGCAGGGGGCCAGGTGATGTTCTTCCAATGAGGACGCCCCAGGGTCCTGGTTACCTGAATGGCGAAGGTGCCCAGTACAATTGTGCAGAAGATGGGGTTCCTGAAGATGCCGTCAAACACATTCCGCTCCCCATGGATTTTCCGGGCATTGATTTCATTGAACAGCTGCATCATGACAAAGGTGTTGAAGATGATGGTATAGTGCTCAGAGGGAGGAGAGTGGAGGGGGGCATTGCGTCCACTGTCAATCATGAACATTTTCTCACCTATAGAAAGGAAAGCACAAATAAAATCAAAGGGATCTCAGAGACATGAGCTGTGTCATCTTGTTCAAGTTCCTTGTTTTCTCTTTGTCTCAGTATCCTCATCTATAAAATGAAGGGTTTAGGCAGGCTGAACTCAAGCTGTACTATTCCCTATTTCTCCCTACCTGTTGGCCTATGTCCTCACAGGGGTTGGAGCAGTTATAAGAAGTGGAAGGGGGAGGAGAACTTAAATGAAAGTAAGTCCTTCTACAAAACTTGTTCCTGAACTTTTTCTACCTCATAGCACTTCATTCTTTGCTATCAGTAGGGAACTGTCAAAATGCTCAGGTGCTTGCAAGCAAAACTTCCATACATTTCATAGGAGAAACTTCCTGCAATGTTGACTCAGTTGCTTTGCTGGATCTCATCAGTGTGGATGTTCCTACTGAAGTTGTGGGTCAAAGTATTTCTTTCCTTTTTGGGCAGCTCTTATCAATGATCTCCCATAGATACACTGAAGGAAGTCTACTCAGTGTACTAAGGGGCTTCCTTGACATCTCAACATTTTGAGGATACCAAAGGAACATGCAGGCTGTTCATGGTCTATCCCTCACTCTTGTCATGTGATTAGTTCATTTATTATTTTTTTTGCGGGGCAATGGGGGTTAAGTGACTTGCCCAGGGTCACACAGCTAGTAAGTGTCAAGTGTCTGAGGCTGGATCCGAACTCAGGTACTCCTGAATCCAGGGCCAGTGCTCTCTATCCACTATGCTATCTAGCCACCCCCTCATCTTTTTTGATAATCCATTTCCCTGATGAAGTCCTTTATTCTTCTTCTTTAAGATTACTCATCTCCTTACAGGTGATCATCCATTGCTTCATTTTTATTTCTTCAGAAATCATATCGCTCCAAGCCTCATAACCATATAAAATTAGTTGAATATTGGCATTAAAAAGTCAGTCCTTTGTTTCAAGGAGAATTCTGTTTGGGATCACGAAAGGAACAGTGCAATTCCCCAAAGGGAATCCTGCCTGTTCAATTATGCATGCAACTAGTTGTCCACAGAACTATCTGTCAACAACACAAACACATTTGTTATACATAATATATGTGTGTGCATGTATATATGAGGAAATAGAGAGGGAGGGAGGGAGAACTGGTGAATGGGTTCTATCTGGGTTGTCCATTTAACTGTATGTCATAATCTAGACAACAGAAATCTTTGTCTTTTGGATTTTCCTACTTGGATGGTCAAGTCAAACTCCATAAACAGGAATATCTGAAGTACCTCACTATCCCTCGGGAATTCTTTGTCAACTCCATCATAGTAGCAGGTACCTTTGATAAGCATATGTCAGCCTATTTTATGCACCACTTGCTATTTAGGATCAAGATGATCTCTTTTGCTTTATCTATTAAGTAATCTAATTATTTTTGGTATATTGGTGGTAGACACCTTGTTGGAAAAGAACTCTTAAAGTGGTGGTTTGTTCTGCTGAAGAGTTTTTTACATCAATAAAAAAATAAGTACAATAGATTTTTTATAACTTTTAGCCAATTGCATGGTGAGAAAGAAACAGTATACTCTGCAGTACTGCTTGCTACAGCCTGACTGTTCCCTAAAAGTAGACTTAATGAGGTTGTTCTCATTGTGTGTGCAGAGTTTTATAAACTTGTGACTTTTTATATAAAATTTTTATAAAGTTGTGAAAAGTCATGCAAGCCAATATTTTTCATTTTCTCATTAATATTTTAAAATTTTAATAATATCTGAAATTTCCTCTATGCCTTTGGTCTCTTCTACAGATTCCTTGAGAAGTGATCTCTTATTATTCTCAAAACTGGGTTACTTCCAGCACAGATCTCCTCTATGGCACTTGACCTAATTCAGCTGCTTTCATCATATTTATTCTCTTTAGTGTCAGTTATAATTCCTATATAAACATATCCAGGTCTGTGATGTTGAAGTGTGAAAGTTCCACTGCTTTGATGATGAAAAAAGTTTGTTATAAAAATGCAGATCTTTTACATTTTTCTTTCAATTGTTTTCTTCCTTCCATCGTTATCCTTAAGTACCCTTATGATGGCTTTTCTCAGTTGGTTCTCTTACCAAACTTTTTCTAAGTTGGTTTCACTCCCACTGCTTCTATTTTATGAGACAATATTGTTCAAAGTATTCCTTCCTCCTCCTTGAGGTATTAAAAATGAATCTCTAATCTAAGTTAGTCTTGCACTTGGCTGCCATAGCACTCCTCTTGGCAAGTAAATCAGTTTGATGACTAGAGTACTTTTAAGGCTCCCTGGTCTTCTTGTTATATTAGTTGATTTATATCAGTTAGATTTCCATATGAAATCATTGTAGCCCATGTCTATGTGCTTTCTTATGTCCACAATCTCTTTTTTCTTATTAATAACTTGCTTTAATTGCAAGTCAAATCTTATTCACATGCTTATTCTTAGTTCTGGCATTGTACTAATTTTGATATCTCCTCTATAAATTGGTTGTCTGACTATACACAGACAGCTAATAAAGGAATGACTCCCACATGAATAATTAATTATTTGTTCCCCATTTGTTAAAATATAAGCAGTATGATTTTCTATGATGCTATTCAATTCCTTCTTCAGTGCCTTCTAATTCTCTTCTTGAAAATTGTGTGCATGCCATATAGGCACTTCCTGATCCAATGAAATCTCATTCCCCTGACCTATTTTCCCCCTTCATCTAAAGTCACAAAGTACTGAACTCTGTCATTTAATTTGTTGGGTCTTATTAAGTTTTTTGTTGAAATCTCCCTTTTCTACTTCTTATAAGTTTTAATTTCATGATAGTCTTTTTGCACATCAAAAGTACTGATCCAAGATGACCTAACGCCTTCTCAGGTGACATTTCTTGTTGCTTTTGTATTCATAAAATTAAACCAACTCCAGCAACTTTTCTATCTGCCTCTAGAAGATGAACCTGTCAGACAAATTTCCTTTTCACTATAACTTCCTCCTTTATTTTGGTTTCATTTATATCAAGACTGTCAAAACTGATATGATTCATTTCCTCCAGTAGAATGTACACTTAGTAATTGGATAAAGCTATCCCATTCAACCTACCAAGAGCTAAGTGAAGAGTTATGGATGACTTAAAATCATGTGATTCTTAGCATCCTCTCTTTATTTCCCATGATTCTTCCACCTTCACTGCAGAAGCAGAGCAGGAGCTCATGGGGCCATATTGTATTTTCCTTTGTTTCATGGAGTGACATGGCCAAAGTGTTCACCATCAAGTGGCCAGGCAACTGGTGATGAGCCTCTCTGTAATTAGTAAGGTTAGTCCTTAAATAAAAGATTCAGCCTGCTTCTGAGCCTCTACTCAAAGGCCTTTCCAGCATAGTAGAACATGGCAGAGCTTTTGCTCTGCTGGTAACACTGTTGAGAACCCAGTCAATGATACTCCATGATGGGGCATCTGAATTAGATTTTTTGGTGTTCTGAAGTAAAATCAAACCATTGATGACTACTTTTTTGGTCCTTCTGTAGTGAACATACTTAAATACTAATGAAGCCACAAGAAAGCAACCGGAAAACAGGTAGCCTTTGGAGTCTTTCACTAGATCTTCATAATAGGTTGTTTTTGTCATTCTTAAACCCAAGCCATGGGAGGCAATCTGGATGGAAGGTGGCATGTAGGAATGGCCACTGAATCAAGAGGACTAGCTTCAAGGTTTTACACTGCTCTAAAGCTTGAATGGATCACTGAATTTCTCTAGACCACAGTTTTATCCTCTGTAAACTGGGAGTATTGGGCTAAACAATCCCTAAAACTCCTTTCTACCCCTGGAATTCTGTTCTAGGTTCTAATGTTCTGGGTTGATGAATTGAGGATCCTATAATTTATATGGACAAGAACTTATACATTCCAGAGGACAACCCAGTGACTTACCAACAAAGAGAAGGGTGAAGATGAGTGTGAGCTGGTAGACTGCATGGCCTAGGATATTCTTCATCATGGTGCGGGAGATGAGCGGCTTGTTGCGGCCGTATGGCTTACGCAGCAGAAGGGATTCTGTCGGTGGCTCTGTGGCCAGGGCCAGGGAGGCAAAGGTGTCCATGATAAGATTCACCCACAACATCTGTACAGCTTTTAGGGGAGAGTCCTGAGGATAGAAAGAAGAACAAACAGTCACAGAATGGAGGGAATTAGTCTGGGACAGCTCTGGGTAGAAGAATATTCTGTTACCAGCCACCCATTCCCAGAATGAAGTGTAACAGTATCCATCACCAGGTAGGGGTGTGTGTGTGTGTGTGTGTGTGTGTGTGTGTGTGTGTGTGTGTGTGTGTGTGTGTGTGTGTGTAAAAAAGAGAGGGAGAGAAAGAGAAAGGAGAGAAAAAAGAGGGAGGGAGGGAGGGAGGGAGGGAGGGAGGGAGAGAGAGAGAGAGAGAGAGAGAGAGAGAGAGAGAGAGAGAGAGAGAGAGAGAGAGAGAGAGAGAGAGAGAGACTGACCATCATCTGCAAATACTAGGATCTTAAGCTAGAAGGGACCTCAGAGAACATGAAGTCTATCCTCATCCCTGCATTTTTTTAACAGAGGAGGAAATGGAGGCCCAAGATAGAGAGCTGGAGCTGACTCAAGGAACTGAGGTAATAAATAACAGCTGGGTGCAGAACCTGTCTTCTGATTTAAAATCAAGCCTTTGGCACTGTACCACAGACTTAATAAGAGCAGACATTCTCTTTTCCTACAAAACTTGAGAAATCCAAAAAGTCTATGAAGCTCAAAGAAATGGATCTCCAGTGGTGAAATTCCAGTTCCTCTTCTTTTTTTTCTTTAGTGAGGCAAATGGGGTTAAGTGACTTGCCCAGGGTCACACAGCTAGTAAGTATTAAGTGTCTGAGGCTGTATTTGAACTCAGGTCCTCCTGAATCCAGGGCCAGTGCTCTATCCACTGCACCACCTAGCTGCCCCCCAGTTCTTCTGACAATGAATCTGGGAGATACTTTTGAGAAGGAAGCACCTTTCACTTCATACCACATAGGGGCTTCTTCATATACTTAGATTGAAGCTAATTGTGTTCACTTCTCTGGTTTCTGAGGGAATCTCCTAAGCACCTCAGTGCATATTTTAGAGCTTAAAGGGAATTTGCTTGTGTTCTTTCTAAGCTTTTCTTTTCCTTTCCTCAGTATCAATCAATCAACAAGTATTTATTAAGCACTTAGTATGTGCCAAACAGGTACAGCTAGGTAGCACAGTAGATAGAGCACTGGACTTGGAGTCAGGAAGACTCAACTTCATGAGTTCAAATCAAGCCTCAGACTCTGAGCAAGTCAGTTAATCCTGTTTACCTCATGAGCTGGAGAAGGAAATGGCCAACCCCTACAGTATCTTTTCCAAGAAAACCACAAGTGAAGTCACAGAGGGTCAGACACGACTGAAATGACTCAACAACAAGAATGTGCCAAGCATTGTGCTAGGTGTTGTAGATACAAGTACAAGGAATGAAACAATTTCTGCTCTTGAAGAACTAATATTCTAGTGGCAGAGATGACAAGTATGTGTATTATATATCTGTATGTGTGCATGTATGCATATATCATACATATCACATACCATATCTATCTATATATCTCATACATATACATTTTAAAAATACAACATATACAAATTAAATACAAGGTAATTGGAGAGGGAGGACACTAGCAGTGTGGGGGATCAAGAAAAGGTTCAGGGGAAAGATGGTGCTCAAGCTGATTCTTAAAGGAAGAGAGAGGGATTCTATGAGACAGAGGTAATGAGGTAGTGCATTCTAGGCAAGGAAACCATCCAATGCAAAGACAAAGAGATGGAGGATAGTCTTGTCTGTCAGGAACAGAGGGAAGATAATTATGGCTGGATCTAGATGAAGGAGAGACAATAATGTCCAATGATTCTGGAAAGGTTGGTTGAGATCAGATTGTATAGGGCTTTAAAAGCTAAGCAGAAATTTATATTTTATCTTAGATATCATAGGAAGCCACAGGGTTGATCAGCAGGAGAGTCGCATGGTCAGATCTTCAGTCAGGGAAATAAAGGAGGGCTAAGTGATGCCTAAGGCTCTCAAGAATGAAGCTCCTGTTCTAGCATGGTTTACTGCCTATAGATTTGCCATCTTGTATGGTCTAATGGACATGCTTTGGCTTTGATATCAAGAGACATTTAAATTCTAACATACTTGCTGTGTCATTGTGGGTAAGTCATTTCATCTACATATGGCTCAGCTCTGTTCATCATAAAATGGAAAGAGGGGAGCAGTCTAATTTCCTATCCAGCTCTTAATCCTGGAACCATAGGTCTCTGAATGTTGATCACCAGGGCATTACACATATGCCAACTTTGAGTGAACTGGAACAAAGGAATATCTTTTCTCAACCACGGTTCCACATGCTATAAGCCAATTTTTCGTCTCCTCCTTGACCCAGCCAATGAATTAAGGAGGACTGTTAGATCTCCAAGGACAGCATGGAACTGTGGAAAGAGCAACAGAATTCTTTATAGTTTATAAAACTTTATCATTTCCAGAGTTCTTTCTTCATAACCCTGTGAGATAGTCAGCAAAAGTTGCAGCATCCCCATTTTACAGATCAAGAAACTGACAACTAGAGAAGGTAAGTGACTTGCCCTAGGCAACACAGATAGGAAGTGTTCTTTCCACCTCACCACCTTTACTCTCATCTCCTACAACTGCAAGCCCACACCTCTTTGAACCCTACCATACTTGCCATTCTGATTGACTGATTCTGATTACTAGTCACAATGAGTACATAGCCACAGATAAGAAAGACCTTGAGTCTAATCAATCCATGCACAAGGGCAACAATGGCTTACCAATGCCCACAGCTAAATGCAAATTCCTGGGTGTAAGAAAAGAATTTGGTGTTTCTTAACACATAAATATTGGGGAAGCAGACACTAGAGGGCGCTGCTTGTCCACTGACCTAGAAAAGAGGTTGTTACTGATGATAGGAAAAACCTGACTCATCACAGCTCAGGCAGAGTTGTTGTGTCCCTAAACAAGAGGTTAGGTTTGGGGGAGAGGGGGATAACACTGCTGAGTCTCAGAAAGGAGTCAACCAGATGCTAACTTTGCTTGGCTGAGAGTCTGGTCCTGGGACAAGTTGTAGCCCTGGGCTTTAGATTGCTGTTAAGGACAATCCAGG
Organism: Dromiciops gliroides; assembly: GCF_019393635.1. NCBI lineage: Eukaryota > Metazoa > Chordata > Mammalia > Microbiotheria > Microbiotheriidae > Dromiciops > Dromiciops gliroides. Next base: position 709,292,890 of record NC_057861.1, read on the forward strand.
GCACTTATGTAGGCAAGGGCATCACAGTCCTTCCAAGGCTTCAAAGAGACCACAACATGGCTTTTCAGAGTGGCTCAGAAACCTTCTATTCTCCTACTATCGTGCTGTCCTGGCTTCAACTATCTGTTTAACAGAAACATAGATAATGTTCTTTGGGTTAGAAAGGAACTTAGAGCGTAAGAGTTAGAAGGGACCTTCTTAGGCACAGAACATTGGAGCTGAAAAGAAACTTAGAACACAGTGGTAGCACTTGAATGGGCCTTGGCACATAGAATTCCGGAGCATAAAGGGGCCTTAGAACATAAAACATTAGAGCCAGAAGGAACTTTAGAACATAGACTGCAAGAGCTAAAAGAAACTTTGGAATATAGTGTTTGGAGCTTGAATGTACCATGGCATACAGAATTTGGAAGGGAACTTAGAACACAGAATTTTGGATCTAGAAAGAATCTTAGAACATAGATTGTTAGTATGGGAAATGACCACAGCTAAATGCAAATTCCCGGGTGTAAGAAAAGAATTTGGACAAATGTTAGAGCTGCAGAGGACTTTATTATTTAAATTTTTTTTTAATAATGTACATTTTTATAGAACTTGAAGACTTACAGGGCACTTTGCTTATGCTTTTTCCTTTTATTTTTTTAAAGTGTTTTATTATTTTCCAGTTACATATAAGCATAGTTTTCAACATTTGTTTTCACAGGATTTTTAGTTCCAATTTTTTTTCTTCCACCCTCCCTTCCCTCCCTCCTCCCCAAGATAGAAAGCAGTCTGATATAGGTTGTATATGTACAATCACATTAAACATATTTCTACATTAGTCATTTTGTGAAAGAAGAATCAGAGCACAAGGGAAGAACCTCAAAAAAGAAGGAAAAAACCAGTCCAAAAGTAGAAACGGTATGGTTCAATCTGCATTCATAATTCACAGTTCTTTTTTCCTGGATGTTGAGAACATTTTCTATCATGAGTTCTGTTTTGTATCATTGCACTGCTGAGAAGAGCCAGATCTGTCCCCATTGTTCATCACACAATGTTGCTGTTACTGTGTACAATGTTCTCCTAGTTCTGCTCCTCTCCGTCAGCATCAGTTTATGTAAGTCCTTCCAGTTTTCTCTGAACTCCTCCTGCTCATTGTTTCTTACAGCACAACAGTATTCCACTACATTCATATAACACAACTTGTTTAGCCATTCCCCTATTGATGAGCATTCCCTTGATTTCCAGTTCTTTGTCACCACAAAGAGAGTTGCTATAAATATTTTTGCACATGTGGGTCCTTTTCCCTTTTCTATGGTCTCTTTGGGATACAGACCTAGAAGTGGTACCACTGGGTCAAAGGGTATGAATAGTCTCATAGGCCTTTAGGCATAGTTGCAAATTGCTCTCCAGAATGGTTAGATCAGTTCACAGCTCCACCAACAATGCATCAGTGTTCCAATTTTTCCATACCTTCTCCAACATTTATATTTTCCTTTTTTGTCATATTAGCCAATCTGATAGGGGTGAGGTGGTACCTCAGAGTTGTTTTAATTTGCATTTCTCTGATCAACAGTGATTTAGACCATTTTTTCATGTCAATAGATAGCTTTGACTTCTTCATCAGAAAACTACCTGTTCATATCCTTTGACCATTTCTCAATTGGGGAATGACTTGGATTCTTATAAATTTGATTTAGTTCCTGATATATTTTAGAAATGAGGCCTTGATCAGAAATGCTGGTTGTAAAAATTGTTTCCCAGTTTTCTGCTTCCCTTTTAATTTTGGCTGCATTGTTTCTGTTTGTACAAAAACTTTTAAATTTAATGTAATCAAAGTCTTTCATCTTGCATTTCTTAATATTCTCTATCTCTTATTTGGACATAAATTGTTTTCCTCTCCATAGTTCTGAGAAGTAAGCTATGCTTTCCTCTCCTGATTTATCTATGGTATCACCCTTTATGTCTAAATCTTGAACCCATTTTGACTTTATTTTTGTATAAGGTGCAAGATGTTGGTCTATGCCTAGTTTCTGCCATACTATCTTCCAGTTTTCCCAGAAGTTTTTGTCAAATACTGAGTTCCTATCCCAGAAGCTGGAGTCTTTGGTATATTACTATAATCATTACTACTGTGTCTCCTGTGCCTAACCTATTCCATTGATCCACCACTCTATTTCTTAGCCAGTACCAAATAGTTTTGATGACTGCCGCTTTATAGTAGGCCTCCACCAGTTGTGGATGACCATGGATCAGCACCTTGAAGAGCCACAGGCCACAGTGTGGCTGTGCAGTCTGATATGGGAGCCACAGCTCCTGAGTGACTTATAACCAGTAACTGCCGCATCCCATGTTGTATCTACCCCATGAGGAGTAGCTGGAGTGTCCTCTCCAGGGGGCTGGCCTGGGCAGATCAATTGGAAAACAAGCTGTTGCCCATACAGCATGTTTTCCCTCTCCGTGACATTGGTGGATCCAAAGGAGAGGTAGAGCCAATACAGTTTGGCACCAGTGCTGCCACAGGAATTGCCAGAGGGATGTAATGTCCAACATCCAACTGCCTAAGGGACTCCGACTCCTGATTTTTCCTCGGGGTTAACTCCCAAAGCTTTTCCCATATATGGGTATAGCCGCAAAGCAGCAGAGGTTTAAAATCAGGGTTCCTTCCCCTAGGCATATTGCCTGCCAAGGCTAACAAGCCCCATCTACCTGAAGTGACAGGTTTTAAGGCACCAGTGACTCGCCTTTGCCCCTTCTCCTATTAGTGAAAACAGTTCCGCCACGAGAAGGCCAGGAGTTGGGCTTCGGTTATCAGAGGCTATTTGAGACACACGCTATTGGAGCATTTTATAGAGTTTGGGAGCTTATCCCCACTCCCACCCCAGCATGATAGATAGCTTCAAATTTGGTATGGCTATCCCACCTTCCTATGCATTTTTTTCATTAGTTCCCTTGATATTCTTGAATTTTTGTTTTTCCAGGTGAATTTTGTTATTATTTTTTCTAACTCTATAAAATATTTTTTGGTAGTCTGATTGGTATGGCACTGAATAGGTAAATTAATTTAGGTAGAATTGTCATTTTTATTTTATTAGCTCGACCTATCCCTGAGCAAATGATATTTTTCCAATTACATAGATCTAATTTTATTTGTGTGAAAAGTGTTTTGTGTTCACGAAGTTCCTGGGTTTGTATTGGCAGGTAGACTCCCAAGTATTTTATATTATCTACCATTACTTTAAATGGAATTTCTCTGTCTCTTGCTACTGAGCTTTGTTGGTCATGTAAAAAAATGCTGATGATATATGTGGGTTTATTTTATATCCTGCACCTCTGCTAAAGTTGTTAATTGTTTCAAGCAGTTTTTAATTGATTCTTTAGGATTCTCTAAGTATACCATCATATCCTCTGCAAAGAGTGAAAGTTTTGTTTCCTCCTTACCTATTCTAATTCCTTTTTCTTCTCTTATTGCTATAGCTAACATTTCTAGTACAATATTATTGGGAATGCCTCTCACTTATCCCCATTACATATAATGTTTGCTGATGGTTTTAGGTAGATACTGTTTATTATTTTAAGGAAAGTTCCACCTATTCCTATCTCTCTAGTGTTTTTTTCTAGTGTTTTTAATAGGAATGAGTGTTGCATTTTGTCAGATGCTTTCTCTGCATCTTTTGAGATAATCATGTGATTTTGGTTAGCTTTGTTATTGATGTGGTTGATTATATTAATAGTTTTTCTAATATTGAACCAACCTTGCATTCCTGGTATAAATCCCACCTGGTCACAGTGTATTAGCCTGGTAATCACTTGCTGTAATCTCCTTGCTAATATTTTATTTAAAATTTTTGCATTGATATTCATTAGGGAAATTGGTCTGTAATTTTCTTTCTCTGTTTTGGCTCTGCCTAGTTTAGGTTTCAACACCATATTTGTATCATGAAAGGTATTTGGTAGAAGTCCTAATTCATCCATTTCCCCAAATAGTTTGTATAGTATTAGAATTTATTGTTCATTAAGTGTTTGGTAGAATTCACGTGTAAACCTATCTGGCCCTGGAGATTTTTGCTTAGGGAGTTCATTAATGGCTTGTTCAATTTCTTTTTCTAAAATGGGCGTATTTAAGGATTTTATTTCTTCTTCAGTTAACCTGGGCAATTTGTATTTTTGTAAATATTCATCAATTTCATTTAGATTGTCAAATTTATTGGCATGTAGTTGGGTAAAATAGCTCCTAATTATTGCTTTAATTTCCACTTCATTGGTGGTGAAATCACCCCTTTCATTTTTGATACTGATAATTTGGTTTTCTTCTTTCTTTTTTTTAAATCAAATTAACCAAAGGTTTACCAATTTTATTGTTTTTTTTTCATAAAACCAGCTCTTACTTTGATTAATTCTATAGTATTCTTGCTTTCAATTTTATTAATTTCTCCTTTGATTTTCAGGATTTCTAATTTAGTTGGGGATTTTTAATTTGTTCTTTTTCTAGCTTTTTTAGATGCATGCCCAATTCATTGATCTCCTCTTTCCCTTTTTTATTCATGTAAGCATTTAGAGATATAAAATTTTCCCTAAGCACTGCTTTGGCTGCATCTCAGAGGTTTTGGTATGTTGTCTCATAGTCATTTTCTTGGATGAAGTTATTGATTGTTTCTATGATTTGTTGTTTGAACCACCCATTCTTTAGGATGAGATTATTTAGTTTCCAATTAATTTTCAGTCTACCTTTCCATGGCTCTTTATTACATGTAATTTTTATTGTATTATGATCTGAGAAGGATGCATTTACTATTTCTGCCTTTCTAAATTTGACTATGATGGTTTTTTGACCTACCACATGGTCAATTTTTGAGTATGTGCCACATACTGCTGAGAAAAAGGTATATTCCTTTCTATCCCCATTCAGTTTTCTCGAGATAGCTATCATATCTAGCTTTTCTAATATTCTATTCACCTCTTTGACTTCTTTCTTATTTATTTTGTGGTTAGATTTATCTAATTCTGAGAGTGGATGGTTCAGATCCCCCCATGTATAGTTTTGCTGTCTATTTCCTCTTGTAATTCATTTAACTTCTCCCCTAAGAATTTGGATGCTATACCACTTGGTGCATACATGTTTAGTATTGATATTACTTCATTATCTATCATACCTTTTAGCAAGATGTAGTTTCCTTCCTTATATCTTTTAATTAGATCTATTTTTTGCTTTTGATTTGTCTGAAATAAGTATGGCTATCCCTGCTTTTTTGATGTCAGCTCTAAACATAATATATTTTGCTGCAACCTTTTACCTTTACTCTGTGTGTATCTCTGCTTCAAATGTGTTTCTTTTAAACAATATGTTGTAGGATTCTAATTTTTAATCCACTCTGCTATTTGCTTCTGTTTTATGGGAGAGTTCATCCCATTCACATTCACAGTTAAGATTATTAACTGTTTATTTCCCTCCATCCTCTTTTCCCCTTTGTTTGTACTTTTCTCCGCTTCTTTCACCCCATTCCTCTTGACCAGTGTTTTGCTTCTGACCACTGGCTCCCTCGATCTGCCCTCCCTTTTATCAGCTGCACTTCTTTTTCTTACCCCCTCTTTTTCCCCTGCTGAAGAGGATTTTAAAGCCAATCCAGGAAGGGAAGAGCTGAGAATTCTGGCCATCATCCTGGAACAATTATTGAAAGAATCTCCCCATGAGTTTGGGGTGAAATATGTACCCCTACACTATCTGGTAAGGCAGGGTTAGCAATTTGAGTAGTTTGGGTGATCAGTAAATCGGTCTTGCTCTGTGTCTGATATGTAACATGAAGCAAACCAGGGGAGCCCAGCAGATCTGAACTAAGATGTTTTAATTTCTAATATGGTACATAATTTCTTACTAGCTGTGTGAAGCTTGACAATCCACTAAACCCTGTTTGCTTTAGTTTCCTCATCTGTAAAATGAGCTGCAGAAGGAAATAGCAAATCACTCCAGTATCTTTGCCAAGAAAACCCCAAATGGATTCACGAAGTGTCAAACACAAGTGAAACAAGTGAACCACAACACAAAACTTTTCATATGGTACATAATTTGGTAGATATAAACCTTATAAACAAAAGCTCTTTGGGGGACACTCACAATGCTTTAAGAGTATAAAGGGCCATTTAAATGGTCAAGGTCAGTGGTCACCAAGGCAAGATGCATGCAACCTATGGTGCTGTGGATAATGGATTTAGCAGATACTCAGGGACCCACCTGGAGACTGATTTAAACTGATTGAATTAACTGTTGACTGATTGAATCAACTGACTGTTGACCACTTACTAGATTGTAAGCACATCTGGCTGGTACTTAATAGTACTTAATGAATTTGAATGACACTAGCCAATCAGCTTGAAGAACCTCCCATTTCTGGGAGGGGAAGATGAAGGAGGAAGCAGATGCTGGCAGGAGAGGGCTTCCTCTTTGGCTGCGAGACATCTGCGAGACATCGGCGAGACATCGGCATGGTGGCAGGGAACTTCACAGGGGAGTTTAGGAAGGCGAGGATTTCAGGCTATAAGAAATCTATTCTCAATATTTCTCTTTCTTTTACTATCTTTCAATAAACCCTTTAAAAACCTAAACTTGTTTATCAGTGATTTTAGTCAGTTTCCCCCCAAAACTGGGGGGACAGATTAGAACCCACATTTAGAAATTTAAATTATACAGTTCACAAAACACTGATTCATTGGGATACAAGGAAAAAATAAATCTAGTTTTATTCTGTATCTTTTAAAGGTTATCTTACTAATATTTAGTATGTAGATTGACATTGCTGTGCTAATTCAGTTTTTATGTCAGTCATATATTACATGTGGTACATATGGTATCCTGAGGAAAAAGTGGGAGTTACCCAACACAGTGGGGTTGATAGTGGAACCATTCCTTGTTCATTTACTCTCAGCCTGTTGTAACACAATATAGTTTTTTAAGTGTGCAGTGAAGTGGATCTTGGGGCACTATTACCTAGTTTGCAATAAACTAGACCTCATAAAATAAACAAGTGATTTGAAATAACTGCTGCCAAGAATCCATAGATTGATAATAATACTAATACCCCAAACACAAACAAGAAGGAATTGCTAAGCTGACATGCTTACTCTTAGGGATGAGCTCTTTGAAAGCCACATCATGAAGTAAAACAGTGATGAGCCAATCAGATATGACAAGAAGTCAGCCTGAAGGATTCAAAAGTAGCAATGTGTGTGTGTGTGTGTGTGTGTATATATATATATATATATATATATATATATATATATATATATATATATATATATATATTTGCTGTAGTTAATGAGAAAATTTGGCCTAAGAATAGAATGTGTCCTATTGATTAGAGACATGCAAATTTTAAAAATGCTAAGGTACCACCTCACACCTATCAGATTGACTAATATGACAAAAAAAGGAAAATAATAAATGTTGGAGAAGCTGTGGAAAAATTGGAAAACCAATGCATTGTTGGTGCAGGTGTGAACTGATCCAACCATTCTGGAGAGCAATTTGGAACTATGCCCAAAGGGCTATGTGGATGTGCATACCCTTTGACCCAGTAATACCACTACTAGGTCTGTATCCAAAAGAGATCATAAAAAAGGGGGAAAGGATCCACATGTATGAAAATACTTATAGCAGTTCTTTCTGTGGAGGCAAGAATTGGAAGTTGAGGGGATGCCCACCAATTGAAGAATGGCTGAACAAATTGTGGTATATGAATGTAATGGAATACTATTGTGCTATAAGAAATGATGAGCAGGAAGATTTCAGAAAAACCTGGAAAGACTTAGGTGGACTGATGCTGAGTGAAGTAATCAGAATGAGGAGAACATTGTACACAGTAACAGCAACATTCTGCGATGATCAACTGTGATACACTTAGCTCTTCTCAGCAATGCAATGATCCAAGATAATGCCAAAGGACTCTTTATGGAAAATGCTTTCCACATTCAGAAAAAAGAACTGTGGAATCTGAATGCAAATTAAACCATACTGTTTCTGCTTTTTTTTTCTTTTTTGAGGTTTTTCTCTTTTGTTTTGATTCTTCTTTCACAATAAGACTAATGCAGAAATATGTTTAATGTGGTTGTACATATATAACCTATATCAGATTTCTTTCTGTCTTGGGGAGGGGAAGGGAAGAGAGGGAGGGAGAAAAATTTGGAACTAGAAATCTTATAAAAACAAATGTTGAAAACTATCTTCACATGTAACTGGAAAATAATAAAATACTTTTATGATTAAAAATAAAAGTATAAATCAAATCTGGGGGGAGAAAGAATAGTTTGTCTTGAAATATTAGGTCCACCTATCTGAATGAAGCCTGTCCTTGGGCATACTTTCCCTTCTATGCTATGATTTGTTCTCTCTGGGCTTTGACACCATTCCTCCCCATGTGGGTAGATCTTCTTTCTCTCTTCTTGTTCCCACTCTTTTCAGCTTCCTTTTATGTGCCTGTCTTTCTCTATTAGAAAGTAACTTCCTTGAGGGCAGGAACTGTCTTTCTTTTGGCTTTTAATTGTATTTCCAGTACTTAGCTACCACATGGCACATAAGAAGTGCTTAATTAATGCCTGTCATTTTGCCTTATCCCAGAATTTTCTGACCTGTTTAAAAATTCATGAAATAAAAAGTGGATATTGAACCCATTTGATAAAAAGTGAAAACACAATAGAACAACTAATGACCACTAGGGAAGGTGGAAATTTATGAGGCAAATTTCAACAACAAACTCTGCATAGTGGATGGGATAAAAAAAATAAGGGTTAGGGTTTAATAACTGCAGTCACTGATGTCCTACTTCTCTTTGGATCTTTTCAAATTATCCTTTTTAAGGATGATGAGGGGGCAGCTGGGTGGCGCAGTGGATAAAGCACCGACCCTGGATTCAGGAGTACCTGAGTTCAAATTGGGCCTCAGACACTTGATACTTACTAGCTGTATGACTCTGGGCATGTCACTTAACCCCCATTGCCCCACACACACAAAAAAAAAGGATGATGATCACCCATAAAAGTCAAGGATTTGAACTCATTGTAGATTCAGAAAGATTTTGAAATGATTATATCATAAAGTGTTAAATCAGGATAGTCAATAATGAGGAATTATAATCAATAGCATTTCTACCACTCGAATATTAATAATAATAATTTTACTAAGAGAAAATATTTTGTGCCACTAATATATAAAAATATTTTAATACTGTTTATTCCATCTTCATCTCCTTTTTATCCTTTAAACATTCCTATTCTTGCATATTTTATAATGTGCTATGTATTAATACATACAGTATGACATACGCTGTAAATCCCTGCCTAAAATTTTTTTGCTGATGGGGGGATGAAAACAAAAAGCTTAAAAGTTGCTTATGTAGAGCATGGTGGGGTGTGGATGTAGCTTCCCTATATTGGCTGCTCATGAGTCTGTCCTATTTAAAAGCCCAAATTCCAATTAAGGGCCATTCACTTACTCCAGGCTTGTCCTTAAATTCCCAAAAAGGATAGTGACTAAATGTTTAAACACCTAACAAATCAAGATTTCTGTTTCAGGTTGACTGAAGGATATTTCACATTTGTTTATGAATCAATTTGGCCTTAGCAAATAACTTCCAATAATTTTTGAAAATGATTTTTCCCTCAAATTTCAGTGACTGAAAGGAATAGAGACACAGCTTCTATTAGATCTATGGATCACTCCACCATTTTGAAACAACATGGCAGCCAATAAGCTTTTTTCCATAAGACTATTCCTATTTTTTATGAATTTCAGTGATGTTTTCCCTAACATGACATTTTTTCAATGCACCTTCATATCTATTACCTCATTATATCCCTAAGGAAGATATTAGCATTTCCATTTAAGAGAGGATGAAACTGAGAGAAATTCAGTGACTTACCTGAGGTAAAATAAAAGGTAAGAGGTAAGAGGCAGAGCCAGGACTATCCCCCCCTCCAAGTCTCCAGACTCCCAGGGTCTACTGTCCCATAGATTCAAATGAAAGTTAATAAAGATGGTGGTACCACAGGGAGCTGCCCAGCTGAAGAAAGTTTGGGTAAATATGGAGGCTGGAAGCCCCATGAGTCCCTTCCTTGAGTGTAACTATTGGAGCCCATGTCTATCTGGTTCAACCTCCTCATCTGTTATTGAGACTGGAACTTCAGAAGTCTGTGACCACAAGTCCCAATCTCAGACCTAGCTGTAAGTTTCTCATTTTGGTCCTGCTTCAGCTCTGAGGCCACCTCTCACCTTTATCTGATGACCTGTCAACTGCTTCTTGAAATGGGGTTTATGGGTACTGAATCCCAGACCACCACTTGGTGGCTGGAACTTTTTACTGCTCTTCATTCCCCATGCAGAAGAAAGCCCAAACAGAACCACAGACTCTCTTCATCCACTGTCCTTGTCATTCCCCAACCTCCCAGCACCTCTCCAAACACTATGTTGGTTAAAATGGCTTGCAGTCCACTAAAAACAAGGCCCCTCAAATATGGCTGGTCCTGGCAAGTTTCAGTCTGAGGCAGATCATCTCACCTGTGGTTAGTAAATGGGAGAAACTCACTGTCCTAGGGATAGTGGCATTGCTCACTGCTCAAACACCACAAAGGTTGGGGATGCCATTCAGCTTAAGGGAATTCCAACAGCCCCAGAGCCCTACATTTCTCCTTATTTTCTTGTACAGGACAGAGCAATACCTCTAATACACAATCTAAAGATGTAGTTTTGTTGTCAAACACTTGATTACCAGAGGAAGGAGTGGGCCTGGGTCCTTGGCCCAACAACAAGAAGTCTACACCTAACAAACACCTCTGCTTCCTTCTCCTCCTTTTCAGCTGTCATCATCACTCTTACCCCAGTGCCTCAATTTCCCCAACTTCTATCCTCTTATACTTCAGTAAAACGTAGTAAACCACAAAGAACATAGAGGGAATATTAAATAAGAAATCACCACAGCCGTTCTTACACTGTATGTACTATTTCCTCTCCTTTCCCATTTCTCTAATTCATATGAGGATGGGCCTGGTGACATGACTAGAGCTTACCTGTGTGATGCAAGCACCCGTGAAAGCCACAATGACAGCTACCACATTGACCGTGAGCTGGAATTGCAGGAACTTAGAGATGCTGTCATAAACATTGCGGCCCCACATCACCGCCTTGACGATGCTGCTGAAGTTGTCATCTGTCAGGATGATGTCTGAAGCTTCCTTGGCAACATCAGTACCGGCGATTCCCTGAGAGACAGGACAAGGTCTTTCAGGGAAGGATGGTCAAGCACATTCAGGGGAGCAGGAAAGGACCTCTGTGCTACAAGAACCTGAGAGCTGCTGCTGGCTACAGATATCTCCCACACACGCAAGGGCAGGCACCCATCCACAGAGGCTAGATACAGACCCCTTCATGCATGTGCCCACATAATCTCAGGGTTCTAAAGAGACCCAGTGCATTGCCTGAACAAGAATTATCTCTGCAGCATATTCAACAAGTGGTCATGCTACCTTTTATCAGCCTCCAATAAGAGCAAACCTACTGCCTCCTACGGCAGCCCACTTCACTTCTAGAGAGCACTCATCATTAGGAATTTGTTTCCCTGACCCTCAGTGTTAAATTTGATATTTTCCAACTTCCATCCATTGCTCCTTTTTCAGCCCTTTGGGACCAAGAAGAAAAGTATATTCCTTCATCTTCCTTCAAGCACTTGAAAACAGATATCACATCTCCCATAGGCCTTTTTTCCAGGCTTTATAGCCCCAGCTTCTTCAACCAATCCAAATGCTGCATGAACTTGAGGCCCTTCACTATGCTGGTCACCTTCCTCTGAATTCGCTCCAGCTTATCAATATCCATCCTACAATGTGACATCCAGAGCTGAATATGGCCCCAGAGCAAAGGAAAGCAAAGCTATCGCCTCTCTAGTCCTGGATGGCACACCTCTCTCAAAGAGGCCTAAGGGTTCAGCAGCTCTCTTGGCTGTAAAGTCATGCTGCTGCATCCAGTAAACAATGTTTTGTAAAAGGTGAATACATCTGCTGCATACAGTCATGCTCAGCACCCTATGTATGAGTTTGTGTGTACATACACCTCACTTCACATAATACATACATACATGCATATATACATATGTGCATACATACATCAACCTCACACACAATACAGATATGCCCAGCTATCTACACATAGCCCCATCCTCCTACCACACACATATCCCCTCACCTAGACATATTCAATTACAGAAGACACACACAACTGCTAACAAGATGCTAACACTTACTCCTCACAAAACACACAAACACTACATAAACATTCCTACATAAACACTCGCAATCATCTTTTACACACACACACACATTCACAATTTTTGCCTCCATATAAAAGCACGCAACTGTCCCCATGACATATACCCTTACCCACAGAGAAGGACTCAACCCCATACATATCCATACCATTTTTTCTGCCACTTGTACTTATATGTCCAAAATGCATGGAAACTCCCTACTCATTCACTGACTCTCAAGGTACACACCTACATCATATGGTTTCCTATATGGAAACTATAGCAAAGACCACCAAAAATATCTTTGTTGGTCTCAAGCTCTAGTTCTACTCTTATAAACCAGCATTTTGACCAGAAGCATTTCAGAATTTGGAGCTGCTCTTCTCTCCTTCATGAACAACCTTCAACATAAAACTGCTGAGCTTGCAAATAATTCAACTTCTGACTGACAAATACACGAGTTGACCAGTGGAAAACCCCCTGAAGAAGGTTTGTCTCCATGTTAGCAAATTTTGGATGCCATAGGCAGCCTAGAGCCCTCAGCAGAGCATATTTGAGCCCTGGAGTCTAGGACCCCATTTCTGTCTGGGGGAGGAAGCTCTCCTCAACTACTATGGAGCCCAGGCATACCTGAGTGCAAATAGGAGAAAGATATTCCTAAACTCCACATCCTCTGAGAAGGCTTCCTCAATTTGATGGAGCAAATATTATGATAGGCTAATGCACTCCCTTTCACAATTCAGTCCTCCAAGGGTACCATGCCCACTGGTTAACAATAATCTAAATACTTACATGTATGTATTGTTAGTTCTGTTAATTCTTTACATCTTCCTGCCTTTATATCTCCATGTTGTCTTCCTTGCCTAGTTCATTGAATAACATGCTACATTTAACAACTGGGTATATGAACACTTCATCAATGCAGTCTCATGATGAAGAGTAACTTGCCTCCATTTAAGTCTCTTTCATCATTATGAGAAAGCAGTGAGCAAGTGTCTCATTGCATAATGGTGCTAGGCTGGCTATGAGAGGACTAGCCCCTGCTTGGGCTCTAAACTCTCCAAATAGAGGACCTATGTCTTATCTAAATCCTCTGTCTCTGTCTCTTTTTTCCCAGTATCTAGCACACAGTAGATTCTCAATAAATGTTTAGTGATTGAATTAATTATAGTGGAATAATATTGAAAAAATAACTAGACAAGTACCTCCACAACTAGGCTCCATCCAACCCATGAAAACTGTTCTCTCATTTCTCCCCCATACTCTTCATTTCATTCAGGCTTACTAACTGTGATGTTCCTCATATGTATGTCAGCATAGAAATCAAGCTTGTTGTTATCTCCTCACCCAGAATGTCATTTCCTCTCCTCTCTGCCTATTCAAATGCTACCCTATCCTTCAGAACAGAACTCAAAGTCTACCCCTTCTGTGAAGCCTTCCTTAAGGACTCCAAGCTTTCTGATTGATTGTTTGTTTGATCTGTCATTATACATACATACATACATGTGGTCTGGACTGTATCACCAGGTATACATTTGGTCTGGACTGTATCACCAGGTATCTGTATTTTTTCTTGCAGAGTTTTCTAATTGATCCAAATGCATTAGTATTATTTCCCCAGCTAGAATGTAATCTTTTTGAGGTCAAGAATCATATCTGATAATTCTGTAACCACTTATGCCCAGCTTTGGTCCTAAGACACAAGAAGTGACTCATAAAGATCTGTTGGTTGAAGAAAACTCTGGGCCCCCAAGGCTGATGATATTGTAATCCGGATTTCTCAGCAGATAAAAGGGGTGGGTGCTCTCTGGAGAACAACTCATGCCCATACCATGGCAAAGCCAACGTCTGCCTTCTTCAGGGCTGGCCCATCATTGGTCCCATCCCCAGTCACAGCCACGACCTGTCTCTGCTCCGTGTGGGTACTGTCGATGATGCCTGTGGGGAGGAATGATCAAGGAACATGAGACAAGCCCTGTCCACCACACCCCTCAAGGGTCTTACCTAAGGTAGTCAAAAAGAGAAGTGGCCCCATTTTGCCCAAGGTCACATAGAGAGTTAGTAGCAAAGCTAAGTGTAGGAATATAGGTCTCTTATCCTCTGGTCTAATGCTCTTTCTAGCACAACACCCTTATAAGGAGGGGTAGTCTAGTCTAGTAGACAGTGGACCAAGAGTCTGGACACCCCCCTTCTACTCCAAACTCAGCCATCAACTAGCTAGGTGTCCTTGGACAAGTCATTTCCCCTCAGTTCCTTCATCACCAAAATTACAGAAGATACACTAAAATAAGAATGCTGGATTAGATGAACTCAAAAGTCCCTTACAGCTCTGACATCCTATTGGTCATGATGAGTTCAGATTGAATGAGTCTGAAAATGATTTTGCAAAGAGATCTATATATAGTTTGGTTCTTTGGAAATGGGAACAAAACAGTCTAAATTTGCTAATGCTCTTGTGCTTTATTTAATTGCACCTCTTTTATGTGGGTATTTTAAGGAACAGCCACCATGGTGTACAAAGACTTGGTCACAATATGACGAGGGGAGGGATAGCAAAGGCCCAGGGACCTCAACCACAGGAAGTAGAACAAAAAAGGCACTGAAGCCAAAGACTTGGAATCAGAGAACTTGGGTTCAAGTGCTGATTCTGACACTACCACTGGACTCCAGGTTATGAAGACCTAAGCTTAAATCCTGACTCAAGTACTTATTAGCTATGTAATGCTCAGCAAGTCCCTTAGCCTCAGTTTCCTCATCTGCAAAATGAGGGGGTTGGACCAAGTATCCTTCAAGGTCCTTTCTGGCTCTCCTGGTATGATCCTATATCTTGCATCAGAACCTCTTTATGCCTCAGCGAATAATCAGACCCTATAAGCCTATGGTCTGTGATCTTTTTCAGCTCTGGACATATGATCCCTGACTCTCCATGCATATGATTTTCATCTTGATAGAATATAAGCTTTTTGAGGGCAGAGACACTTTCATTTTTTTCCCTTTGTTTCCCCAGTACCCAGTCAAGTGCCTGGTGCATAGTAGATGCTTAATGAATGCTTGGCGATGGACTTATTGAATGATGCTGTTAATGGAGTTTGGGGAAGGGCTATAGGAGCTTGATCCACATGGCTCTTTACTGACCAGGGTGGAAGCACAACTGAAATCATTGACAGGAAGGGGGGGGGGTCTGGTCTATTAACAATTGTTTTGGAGATTAACCAAATTCCACTGAGAGACTGACCCATAAATGATCATGGACCTACTGGGGGATCCCTCACCTATAAATCATCTGTAAGTTAGTTCTAATTTCAATTTGGACTGTCTGGTCAACTACCTATTACCCATTTAAAAATATTAAACCCTTCTTTGGGGGCATCGATAAGTTTCACACTCATGATCCATTTTCTTTTTCAGGCCCAATTACTTCTGGAGGAATTGTTTGCTGTCCCAAAACCATCCTGGTTAAGTTTAGAGAGGTTAATCACCAGGCCGGTGACCACTAGGTGAGTTTATTTCCCTATAAAAATTCACGAAGATACTGATCATTGACCATTTGCAACAGAACAGGGTGCCCTTACACCAGGAAGAAGCCACAGATCATTAAAGTTCTAGGGTAGGTACAGAATGCTCTACATTTTACAAAGTGCTTTTATGTATATTATCATCTGCCTGCCATTGTGCCCTCCAGATTCTAGGCCTTGCCACCTGCTTTGCTGTTGTACCCTCAGAACAACTGAAGTTTGTCATCTGCCCTGCAGCTGACCCTCCTATATGTGTTGCTTTTCCCTATTAGAATGTAAGCTTCTTGAAAGCTTTCCTATCCTATATCCCAAGTGCTTAGCACAGTGATTGGCACATAGTACATGCTTAAGAATTTTTTATTCATAATGACCTAGTTGAGGTAGGCTGGGTTCATAAACTTAAGTTACAGATGAATCAACTGAGGCTTAGATTTGGAAAGAGCTTCAGAGGTCATCTAGACCAAGTTCAGTGACTTGGTCAAAGTCACATAAATAGACAACAGCAAATCCTGGAATAGAATACAGGCCCTCTTGACTCCAAATGCAGTCCTCTTTCCACTATATCTCTATGCCTTTCAAAAACAATAGTTCACACCACACTCAATAAAAAATACAGGGACTCCCATCAGCTTGAAGGGAAGCTCAGGTTCCCAACAAGATAATACAGAGGAGATGAGTCCAAATGTATGTCTCCCATTTCCTCATCCAAGGGAAGCCCTTTCTACTTTGTGCTGAGATCAAAGTCTCTACCAGTCAGACCTTGAATTTCACCCTTTGGAATGCAAACAATAAACCTTTCATGCAGCAGCAGCACTGGGGTTTGCTGACCCTTTCTGCTGATAAGTTAGGCTTCAGATACATGCATGACTAATCTACTGGAAGAAGATCAAAAGTAAACCTGCTGGGTGATGAAATGTGAAGAGATACAGTGATATTTACACTGAGGCATTTCAGGAGCCTCCTGACCAAATTCCAAGCATGGAACCCAATCCCTTTAAACAGGGCCTCTCTTCATAGAATCACAGAACTGGGACAGCTATTCCAACTTCTGCCATTTTACAGAGGAAGAAATTGAGGCTTGGGGAGGGTAGGTGACTTACCCAGTAGCAGAAATGGGACTAGAGGCAGCCTGATGTAAAGAGAAGAATGACACACTAAAGGTCAAGTCGGCCTCCAACACTTGCCACTTATATAACCAAGGATCATAAATCTAGAGCTGTAAGGGATCTCTGGGGTCATCTTGAATAGAAGTGTCAAACACACCTAAAGCCTGAACCAGATTAGAATGCAACTGGGAAATATTTAACAAAATAAAAATACAATAGAACATGGTTGTTGTTTAGTCATCTTTCAGTCTTTTCTGACTCTTTGTGGCCCCATTTGGGGTTTTCTTGGCAGAGATACTGGAATGCTTTATCATTCCCTTCTCCAGCTCATTGTATAGATGAGGAAACTGATGCAAAAAGGGTTAAGTGACTTATTCAGGGTCATACAGGTAGTATCTGAGGCCAGATTTGAACTCAGGAACATGAGTCTTTCTGACTCCAGACCCAATGCTCTATCTATTGCACCACCTGGCTGCTCCAAGATCCCCCATGCTCATAATATAACTTGCTACTCCTTACATAAACTTCATTTAGCTTCTAAGCCCTTTTATAGATATAATGCAATAACAAAGCAATTTTACATCTCCATGTTCTTTCCAGTAGATTTGAAACACACACAACTTGAGGGAGTTAAGTAGAAAATTCCTTCATTTTTCTTGTGGAATATTTATAAAATTAGAGATTGAGATCTGGAAGAGACAATAGTCCAATCCCTTCATTTTACAGCTTAGGACACTGAAACCTGGACAGGTGAGAGTGTTGGCCACCATGCCATGTGGAGTCTCACCATCTCTGCCTAGTTAGCATGACTGTTTTCTCTTCTGTCTCAACCTATACCCAATATAAGTTTCCAGTGAGCCAAGCATAGACTTGAGTAAGTCAAGAAAAAAATTCTTTCATTTTACTCTAATTTTTTCCCAACAGATATAACCTCCCTGAAGTCATCAATATCTTCAATTTTGTCTTAGTATTATTCACTTTGCATAGCATGGTGTCTGGAAAATAATAGGCCATGATGTTTGTTGAATTGATCATCCTTAGAGGGTTTCCTAGGACTACAAAAGATTATGATATGAATGTCACTTCAATGTACAGTGAATCTGTTATAAGAAATACTCATTCCCCTGTCCCACCCCATTCCTTGAACCTTGCAGACCCATAAAGTCCCACTGGCTCAGTCCCTGAGTGAAAACAGAATCACTTTGTTGTCTGACCCAAAATGAAGCCATGAGTCTCAGTCCCTCCCTAGGGGCTGAGCATCCACATCCAATGCCTTACCTTTAACCAGGGTGTGTTTGTCTGTGGGGGAGGAGCGAGCAAGGACCCGCAGTTTGGGCCAGATCTTGTCTATTCGTTCCTGCTCGATCTGGAAAAGGGAAGAGAGGCTGGTCAGAAGAGTGAAGAGCCTTAAGTCAATGTTCTGTGAGAAGCAGGAGAAGGAACTGGGCATGTGTAGCCTTGGAGAAAAGAATGCTCAGGAGGAAGTGGATTTCTCTGTTGAAACATATGAAGGACTGTCAAGTGGAGGAGGGATTAGATTGGTTATTTTTGACCCCAAGAGCAATGGGTAGAAATTGTAAAGAGGCTGATTTAAGCTTCATGTTGGGGAATCATTTTTTCACTAACCATTAGTGCTCTCTAGAAGTGGAATGGGGTGTTTTGGAGAGATATTTCATTCCTTCCTCCTGAGAGGAGAATCTTTAAGCAGAAGCTGTTCAGCCACTTGGCAGGTATGTTATAGAAGGGATCCCTTTTAGGTATGGGATATGCTAAATGGCTGAGGAGAGCCCTTCTAATTCTCAAGTTCTTTGATTCAGGGTTGGGCTTCTTGGGGCCCATGAAGCTGGGTAATAGTTAATCTCAGTCTTGGTACTGGGGAATGCAGTATAGGAGAAAGACACAGGCAAAGATGAAGGCTGACAGGACAAATAAAAGAAGATAAGTAATTGGGAATACCCGCAATCCTCTGTGGCTCTGATATAGTTAGCCATTCCCACAGCCAATATAGATTGGTTGTGTCCAGCCTGCCAGGGCAGATGCACCATGATTCTGGGTTTGCGGTTATGGCTTGATAAGTTTCTGCATCACCGAACTTTAGAGCTAGGAGGAACCTTAGAGCTCATAGGATCTAGGGACCTTGGAACTATCTAATCCAATGCTATCATTGTATAGATGGAGAAACTAAGATTTAGGGAGGATGGATGACTTGCTTACTGTCACACCGGCATTAAATATCAAAAGTGAGATCTAAGCCCAGGTCCTTTGCCTACAGAGATAGTGCCCTTTCCATTTTATACATATGGAAAGTAAGGTCTTGAAAAGGTTGCCCAGGGTTGCATTACAACCTACTCCAAGGTCAGTTGAATCCAATTTGGCTAATTTGGTAGTGCCCACCTCCTTAGAGGCCTATGTTGAGAGTTACCTCTCCCTTCTCATTCCTGATTCGACGGTTGAACTCCTTCCCCTCAATGCAGAGGAAGTCTTCCCCAGGTTGTATGATGCCACACTTGATAGCAATAGCCCGGGCAGTATTGATATTGTCTCCAGTGACCATTCGGACGGTGATTCCTGCTCGTTGGCACTTCCTTATGGCTTCTGGGACCTGCAAGAGCATTGGAACCAAGACAAGAATGTCATGAGATATACATGGCCCTTGATCAATAAATGGTTGTTGAACTGAACACCCAGGAGGGAACTCCAAACTGGCTGTGACTTCATCTTCTAGGTGATCCTTAGGAGCAGGGAGAGGGAAGAGAGTGGTGAGGATGGTAATTCCTTTCTCAGGGCAGTGTTACATTGGAGCCCCACTGTAACCTTTTTCTGATCTAAAGTAGGGGTCAAGGGATCCCTAAGATGTTAAGCCTATGGCCCACTTGTCAAAGATCAGAAGATCATGGATTTTAGACCTGGAAAGTAGTCTTAGAGGCCATTGTGTCCAATGCCCCCCACTTTTCAGATGAGGAGACTGAGGTACAGAGACATTAAGTAACTTGCCTATGGTCACAAAACTAGTAAGTGTCTGAGGTACCAATGAAATCCATGTCCTTCTGATTCCAAGTTCACTATCTCATCCCCTATTGCATGCTGATTCAGAATTTTAGATCTAAAAGAGACTTTGCCATCATCTAATCCAGGCTCCTAATTTTCAAAAAGAGGAAACTGAGGCCCATAGAATGGAGCTGATACATCTAGTCAGTGACAGGGCCAGGACTCTGCTTTTTAGTAGTCTATGGGCTAGTGGCTGCCACCACGCTATCACTCTCCTGACCAATAATGGGATTTGTTCATCCTCAACAGCCCATGAAGCCAATATTCTGTTACTTTGTCCTTTTGAAAGTTGGCGGCAAAGGTGCAAAAATACACACTTGCTTCAGACAACCTGTGTGGTCCTGTTGCTGCTGCCAGAGTGTTGTAAGATGAATAGTCTAGGACTTTGGTACACCACAATGGGAAGGTTGCCAACCTTAAGGTGAAGTACTCAGATATCCTTTAAACCACAAGAGATTTGGGGAGAAAATATATCCTATGAAGGTTTTCTTTTCTTTTCTTTCAAAGAAAACCAGATTGTTAAATGGAGAAGGAAGAATTCACAAAACTTACTAAATGGGAGTTAGAATTCAAGGAAAAAAGTGGACAGAGCACAGAAACTTTGAAAACAAGATGATTTTCTGCTGACATCTAGAAATGTCCTCTCCACTGGAGTTATCTTCAACTCTGCCATCTCCCTCACCCCCAACAACTAACCAGATACTAAGTCCAGTTGTTTCTCCCTACAATCTGCATCCCATCCCCTCATCCCCTACTGCCACCATCTTTTTTTTCCCCTAAGCTATTATAATAGCCTCCTTACTCATCTTCCTGATTCTATTATCTCCTCTTTTCTCTGATCCATCCTTCACACCACTGCTAATCATATCACTCCTCTGCTCAAGGGCCTATGGTGACTATTGTTTGTGTTCAAGGCTTTGTGCAAATTCCTCCTTCATTTATTCATTTAGGCATGGTCTGCCAAATATATGTATACATACATACATAAATACACACATACACGCATTGTAACGATTGGAATGGCGCCACCTGCTGGAGACTTACTGTAGAAGAGTTCCACCCATGAAGCGAAGGTCTTTGAGGGCAAGACCAGGAGTCTTTTCTTTGGCATCAGGAAGTGATGTTGGGTAGTGGGAGGAAGAAGGAAGAGACTAGCTCTCTGTCGGGGGCTTTCCTTTGGACTCTGGTGGAGAGCAGAGCTAGAAATGTGCTCTCCCTTTAATAGACAGGAATCTAGGCCTTTCTCTCTCTCTTTACCAAATTCTTATTCTCCTTAATAAATGCTTAAAAGTCTAACTCTTGCTAAGGCTTGTAATTTATTGGCGACCACTCATTAGATATTTTAGACAGACTAGCTAGAATTTTAGCCCTTAACAGTATATATATATGTATATATATAGGGTGGGCCAAAAGTCACAAAGGGGTGTCAATATTTAATAATTCCTTCTGTTTTTGTTTTTAATTTACAATACTGTAGTATCATATGTAGTATGTATAGGAAATAAATTTATATCATGTGAAAAATCAAATCTCTTAAATGACAAAAAATAAAGAAAAACTAATTTTCTAAAAGATTTCTGGCCCACTCTGTGTATACATACATGCATGGACATATGTACACAGATATGTGTGTACACGTGTGTGCATACATGCATGTATACACATACACACACAGATATACTTTGGTCCTGACATTCAAGGCTTGAAGCCGTCTACCTCCATTCTACATTTTCAGGCTTATCTCACATAACATCTCTTTCACATTTATAATAGTCCAACTAAATAGAGCTATCCCCCCATCTCTCAGTCTTATCCTACTTTCTACTATCCCCATGCCTTTGTTTCTTTATGACTTCTTTCCTCCCCAACAAAGAACATAGACATTCCCATCCTCCTCTCCATGTGTAGAAGTCTCTAAGCTCCTCCAAGTTCAATCAAGGCCTATTTTTTAGCAGGGCAATGAGGATTAAGTGACTTGTACAGGGTCACACAGATAGTAAGTGTCAAGTGTCTGAGGCTGGATTTGAACTTAGGTCCTCTTGAATCTAGGGCTGGTTTTCTATCCACTGCACCACCTAGCTGCCCCAATCAAGGCCCATTCTTTTTGGTTTTGGGGTTTTGTTTTGTTTTGTTTTTAGTGAGGCAATTGGGGTTAAGTGACTTGCCCAGGTTCACACAGCTAGTAAGTGTTAAGTGTCTGAGGCCGAATTTGAACCCAGGTACTCCTGACTCCAGGGCCAGTGCTCTATCCACTGCTCCACCTAGCCGCCCCAATCAAGGCCCATTCTTAATGAAATCAGTGTTATAGCGCCTCCAAGAAGGAGCATCTAACAAACCTTTTCATTCAAAATTTATGGCCCCATGGGCTGTAAGTGTCTGGATTTGGAGTCAGACATGGCTCTGATTACTTAACTACCCATGTATCCCTTGGCAAGTTTCACCCAACCTCCCTTGGGTCTGAGTTCCCTGTAAAATAAAAGCATGAGTGTCTGAGGTCCCTTCTGCTTCTAAGTCTGCAGTCCTATCATCCCATAAACCAGATTTCCAGCCAGGTCTGGAACATTTGGCATAAGACCCTGATAAGTGGTGGAGAGAACCTTATTATTATGTAATTGTGTTAGGAGCAGAGATGGCACAAGCGCTTTGGAGAGAAGAGACATTCTTTATTGCTGCTTTGAGAGAGGACACAAATGCTCCAAATTTCTCTAAGACCCTTCCATTACTGTCATCATGACTCTCTCTCTGGCCTCTTTCAGATGATGGATTATGTTAATTTAGGAAGCTGATGCCTGTTCACCAGCCCTCAATAAAATTCTTTGAAAATATGGGAAAAATACTTGGGAAATATATGCATTTCTTGTCTAAAGTTCCTAAAAAGGTATGTAAATATAAAATTTTGGAAGAGAAATGTCCAGGAGGGAAGTCTGAAGGGATTCTTCCACCTAGGGCCATAGGGTTTACATCAAAAATGACGAGTCGGGGTAGTTAGGTGGTGCAGTGGATAGAGCACCAGCCCTGGATTCAGGAGGACCTGAGTTCAAATCTGGCCTCAGACCCTTGACACTTACTAGTTGTGTGACCGTGGGCAAGTCACTTAACCCCAATTGCCTCACAAAAAAAGAATAATGAGTCAACAGTTATTTTCAGCAATGCAATGATCCAAGACAACCTTGAAGGTCTTATGAAAAATGCAATCCATCTGCAGAAAGAGAACTGATAGTATTTGAATATAGATTAAAACACAGTTTTTTGTTAGTTACTTTATTGGAAACAAAAAATGATGAGCAGGATGCTATCAGAAAAACGTGGAAAGACCTACATGAACTGATACAGAGTGAAATGTACTGTATACAAAATAACAGGAATAGTGTAAGATGATCTGCTGCGAATGACTTGATTATTTTAGGTAATGCAATGATCCAAGATAACTGAAAGGCTTAGGAAAGTTGCAATCCATCTACAGAGAAAGAACTGATGCTATCCAAAAACATATTGAAGCATAATTTTGCGATAGTTCCTTAATCTGAAGGGGGTTTTTTTTGTCTTTTTTTCACAACTTTGCTAATGTGGAGATGTTTTGCATGACTACTCATATATAACTTAAATTGAATTGCTTGAGTTCTTGGGGGGAGTGGGGAGGGAGGGAGGAAGAAAACTTGGAACATAAAGTTCTTTTTAAAAATTGATGTCAAAATTTGTTTTTACATGTAATTTGGAAAAAATTAAATTCTAAATAAAACAAGAAACAACAGATTAAAAAAAGAATGCCAAGTCAAATCTGTGCTTCTACACAGCACAGACCCAACCTCTTGGGACATTTACTAAAGTATCATCATGATTCATGGTTCCTGCCATCAATGATTTAGTCAGAAAACAGAGCTGCTAAAGCCAAAGCCAGAGACTCAATCTTCTCCTTCTCTGTTGGCTTTGCCCTGCTGCCCATCTATGGCTGAAGATGTGGTCCCAAACAATTAATGACAAAGGAGAGTAAGTAAGAGGGCATATAAATTGTCATTCAATACTAGAAAAATGAATGTACTTATTCAGAATCATGTAGTCTCAAAACAGCAAAGGGTCTTAAGAGATTATCTAGTCCAAAATCCTCATTTTACAAAGGTGACTATTTAGAGACCCACAGGATCTTCCCTTATAACAAATAAGTACTGTGGAGCAAATCAAATCAATGCACTGGCCATGTACGTATGCCTCATTCCATACCTAAGGTCAGTATGCTGAGAGACAGGAGGCATGAGTCATTATCAGTAAGTCCTCTGAGGTTAGGATTGGCTATTTTATTGATCAGAGTTATTACATCTTTCATTGTTGTTTTCCTTCTGGTTATTGTGTAAATTACTTTCCTGGTTCTGATTATTTTACTTAGCATGTGTTTCATCTTCTATTTCAAATTAATTTGCTTCCTTGGGTCTCTGGTAGTCAGGACTGTTATGATGTTGGAGGACTAGGAATATGAGAGAAGGTGCATAAAATGGTCTCCTTCTGTTCAATAAAATGCAATGCCTGCTATAATTTCCCATCATAAAAAGGTTTAATGCATCTCCCTTAACTGCCCTGTATTGTTAGAGTTCATTCATAAGAAGCAAGTTGTTGTAGAAGAAGGGACACTGAGTGAGGAAGGAATGAGAGGTAAAGGATCTGATTTCTGGGCCCCATTATAAGCTATTAGGGCGGGCCTCTTCATATTTCCAGATGTGTCATGCCAGATTCCCCCACCCTTCCCCCCCTCCCCCAGTCAGGAAGATATGGGTTCAAATCTTGTCTCTGATGCTAGTCAGGGCATGCTGGGAAAATCACTAAAGTTCTCTCTGTTTCCTTGTCTAGAAAATTGGAGAAATGACTGTGGCATCTACCTCAAAGGAGCATTTTGAGAATAAAATTAGATGATTGTGAAAAGCATCTGGGAATCCTTAAGGCACTCTATAAATGCCAGCTACTCTTATTAAAGAGAAGGATACTTGGGGCTATCAAAGGGAAATGAGCTGCCTGCATTCACACAGCTAGCGAATGGTCCAGTCAGAGTATGGATCCAGATTTTCAATGCTGAGGCTTGTGTCCTTTCCAATGCATCCACTCTGCTGGTAATGATGAGGGCAAGTCAGGGCCATTTGAAGGGGATCATGCACTTGAATCTGGAAAAGACTTTAGAGATCATGGAATTTACCCCCAGAAGCAACCTGGAGTCAGGAAGACCTTAGCTCAAATCTGGCTTCAGAGACTTACTAGATGTGTGACTCTGGGAAAGTCACTTAACTTCTGTTTGCCTCAGTTTCCTCAATTGTAAAATCAGAATAATCATAGCACCTACCTCCCAGGATGATGAAGACCAAATGATATAATGATTGCAAAACACTTAGCACAGTGCCTGGCACACAGGAGTGTGCCAGTGTGTGCCTGGCACACAGGAGTGCAAGTGCTTCTTCCCACCTCTTTTTTTCTTCATTTTACAGATGAGTAAACTGAGGCCCAGAGACATTAAGTGACTGGCAGTCAGGAGTAATGGTGAGATGTAAATCATTGGGGCAGCAAAGTGGCACAGTGGACAGCACACTGGCCCTGGAGTCAGGAGGACCTGAGTTCAAATCCAGCCTCAGACACTTGACACTTGCTGTGTGACCCTGGGCAAGTCACTTAAACCCAATTGCCTCACCAATTGCCTTTGTTCCTCCCCGAACAATTCTTATCCTTAAAGCATAAGTGGAGGCTTAAGGGCCCTTGGAAAAGAACTCAAAGAGCAACAGTAGAGCCTGATGAATGAGTCATCCTATCCCATGGCTATAGTGTGAGACCATGAAACACAGTAGCAAGAGAATAGAATTTGGAGTCAGAAACCTGAGTTTGAATCCTGACTCCATCACTTAATATGTGTGTGACCTTCCTTGGGCAAGTCACTTAATCTTTTTTTTTTTTTTTGGTGAGGCAATTGGGGTTAAGTAACTTGCCCAGGGTCACACAGCTACTAAGTGTCTGAGGCCAGATTTGAACTCAGGTCCTCCTGACTCCAGGGCGGTGCTCTATCTACTGCACCACCTAGCTGCCCCAAGTCACTTAATCTTTATGTGACTTAGTTGTCTCATCTGTAACTGAGAGGGTTAGACCCAATGGCCTCAGGCCTTTTCCAGATCTTGTTTTATGATCCTATGATGGGATAAATGTCGATGGGAGGATGATGAGTTGATGACTTATATGTTGGTCTCAGATCTCTTAAAATATCAATTTCACGACATCGTGAGCTGAAGGGGACATTGGAGATCACCTAATCCAGGAATTGTTACCTGGGGTGGGGTGGGGGAAAGGGAAGAATATTCCGTGAACTTGATTTTTCAAAATATTTTGATAACTATATTTCAGGATGATGTTTCCATTGTGATCTTATGTATTTGAGGGTTTTTTACATTTAAAAATATTATTCTGTGAAGGGTCCATAAGCTTTAGCACATGGCAAAGGGGGATCCATGATGCAAAAAAAAAAAAAAAAGGTTCAGATCCTCTGGATCGATCACCTTCATTTGGAGGTTATGAAAGAGAAGTGGAACCTCTACAAAATACTATCTGAATGCCATCCAGATGGAGATCATGCCTTGAAGCAAGGGAGAACACCTTGGATACATACATACCAGCTACATGACCCGTAATTTCCGACTCAGTGCTTTAGGAACAGCCACCCCCACCCCGCCCTAAGAAAAGTTGCAAAGACCTGCACTGGTAAAGAGAATGACCTCACCCGGGAGTTCCTAATGAAACCACAATTCCAGGCCCTATCCTTATCTCTAAATATGAGCTATTTTTATTACAAAGGAGGAAAAAAGACCTAGAGCTGAAAAAGAATTTGCCCAAGCTAATAAGTGGCAGAGCTAGGATCCAAATTCAGGTCTTCTGAATCCTGATCTCTATCATGCTGCTTCATCAGTCATTGTAATAGGAAGTCGCCCCTCTTTTTTCTTCCTGTACCTCTGCAGCACCACCAGCAGCACGCCTCCTTCTACACCCTCCCCCCAACCCCCAATGTAAGCAGCTAGGGTAGAGTACTGGGCCAAGAGCCAGGAAGACCTGACTTCTAACCTGTCTTCAGATCCATATCAGTTGTGTAACCCTGGACAATTAACTTCTCTCTCAGTTTCCTCAATTGTAAAGTGGAGATAATAATAACACCTTCCTCCCCAGGTTGTTGTGTGAACCAAATGAGATAATATCTGTAAACTGCTTAGCATGGAGGAAGCATTTAATAAATGCTTGTTCCTTTCTTTTCACCCATCACCACCAGTGTGGAATGAGGAGAATGCCTCTCAGATTGACTTTCCTAAAGAAGACCCCGAGGATAGTGTTGATAGCAAGTAAGACCATCTTTCAATTTACCTTTGAGAATTCATTCGCTCAACACAAATTTACTCCTAACAATTTCTAATCCAAGAGAGTATAAATGGTTTCGAATGTGGAGATGAATGAACAACAAAAGCAGCAAGCAATTATTGCTGCCAAGATGAGGCAGGGGCCACTGGGAGCCACAGTTCTGCCTTCCCCTAAAAAATCTTACAACCTAATTTTGCAAAGTAAATATGTAATTGGCTTTCTCTTTGCAAAAATCCTCCCTCTGGTTTTCAGGAGATGCCCTGAAGGCTTGAACTAAGTAGCTGAAGGGTAGAAAAGAGCTTGTTTTGTTGAAAGTAAAGGAAGGAGTGCTTAACCACTGATCATCCTTGTCAATTGGTCTTGGCAGGCATTGGAGAGGTGGGGAGGATGAAATGCTATCAGAATCTGCATGGAGCTGCAGAAGTCACAGTCTTTCAAGTCAAATGGCTCAACAGTAGAGGATGCTTATCCCTCTGGACTCCCCATAGCTTTCATTTTAGAATCAAAGCATTGTTGAGAGATGAACATGGGAAGGAGTGGTAGGCAAGATGGTTCTGTGATTCCTTAAATACCATACAAAAATCCCAGTTTTTAGAAAATATGTGCAAAAATTTACATTCACAGCACAGAGAAATTCAAACTGAATGCCTGGCTAAGTCTTCCAATTTTATAGGTTCAAGGACAAGAAGGATTCCTCACAGATGAAAAAAAAGTGTGCCAAATGCTTTTGTTTTCAGGTAATCTAATGCTGATTTCATTGTTGTTGGGGACATTTCAGAGCTTCCTCATCTGCATTCCTAGTTACTCAAAAGAGAAAGGCCTAACAATACATACAGGAAAAACAAAGTGGATAAAATTGCTTATCAACTACATTATGACATGAAATTGTTTTACTTAGTCCATCTTGGGCAGACATGGCAAATAAATGATGAGCTGGACTAATCAATAAATAGGAAAAGATGAATGGGCTGTATGACACAGTGCTTTCAGTATAACCCTGCTACAAAAGCCAGTTTATCTAAAGGTATTATTTCCCCACAGCTATGGAGCACAGAACAACATAACTGCAAGATGATAGAAATTTCAGGCAAACCAAAAGTCAGTGGAAAGTAGCAAGGTGCATATAAGTAGTTTGCAGCATATTGCTAATAATGCTATGTTCGTGAGTATCATCATCGCATATGCCTCAAAGAAGAGAAAGAAAGGAATAAGCATTTACTAAGCAGCTACTATATGCTAGGTACTATGCTAAGTAGAGTATCAAGAAGAGGCAAAGGGGGGGGCAGCTAGGTGGCACAGTGGATAGAGCACCAGCCCTGGAGTCAGGAGGACCTGAGTTCAAATCTGGCCTCAGAACTTAACACTTACTAGCTGTGTGACCCTGGGCAAGTCACTTAACCCCAATTGCCTCACCATAAATAAATAAATAAAAAATAAAAGAAGGGGCGAAGGCGAGTCACTGGTGCTTTAAAACCAGTTGCTTCAGGCAGGTGGGGCTCATTAGCCTTGGCAGGCAACCCGCCTAGGGGAAGGAAACCCTGATTTTAAACCTCCACTGCCTTGCGGCTATACCCATGTATGGGAAAGACTTTGGGAGTTAACCCCGAGGAAAAATCAGGAGTCGGAGTCCCTTAGGCAGTTGGATGTTGGACATCACATCCCTCTGGCAACTCCTGTGGCAGCACTGGTGCCAAACTGTATTGGCTCTACTTCTCCTTTGGATCCACCAATGTCGCGGAGAGGGAAAACATGCTGCATGGGCAACAGCTTGTTTTCCAATTGATCTGCCCAGGCCAGTGCCCTGGAGAGGACATTCCAGCTACTCCTCATGGGGTAGATACAACATGGGATGCGGCAGTTACTGGTTATAAGTCACTCAGGAGCTGTGGCTCCCGTATCAGACTGCACAGCCACACTGTGGCCTGTGGCTATTCAAGGTGCTGATCCATGGTCTTCTGCAACTGGTGGAGGCCTACTACTAGTATCAAGAATGACAGATAGCCCAAATGCTACACTGGTATCCATGAAACACCAGCATCATTCCATAAACAAATTCTCAGTGGAAGATTTCTAGAATGACATAAGTAAGATTCATGCAGGATAAGATGTTGATGGATGTCAATGTGTTACCAAGGGAGGAAGGAACAACATCAATGAAATCATGGATCCATGGAAGTATAAAAACACATATGTGGACATGATTTCATCAGGATGTCTCTTGCTTCTACCAGTATACCTTCAAACTCCAACAAATCCAAGGTGATTCCTATCCAGGTCCTATAAATCTTGTCGAAAAGATCTAAGATTCCTACAATGTGTCAGAAGCCTTCCTTTAGGTTTTATTTAGAGGGTAAAAATAGACTATCAGGGTTGGTCATCTATTGCTTTTTCTTCTCCCTACATGGCTCCTTTTTCTAGTCATAAAATTCTGATGATGTTTCCTACTAATTTGCATGCATAAGTTATCACTGGTAATCTACAGCTGTCAACTTAACCTCACCATGACTCTTTTATATTGCTATTTGGGGCTTTGGTAATTTTGCTTCTTCTAAGTTCATGGCATTTCATGATTTGCCAAATGTAATCTAAGCCAATCTCCTTCTTCTACTTAACTTTGGTTCTCTCTGAAGAATGTTGGAATTGATTGCATAAAATGGAAAATCCTGACAATGAACCACCCAGCATGGCATAACCACATCAAAGTGATTTATTGAAGATAACATAGCCAGTATGTGTCAGAGGCAGGATTCAAAATCAGGTCTTCCTGGCTATAACCACTGTGCTCTATGACCGAAGCAGAATTGACATAGTTCAAAAGGAACATGAGATGCACAAATTTAAAGAATCCACCCCAAATGTTCATATGGACTATGTGTGCCTGATCAGTGGTAGAGTGTTCTGAGCTCTTATTAGTCTGATCAGCCACAGCTGGACACACTGTAAATTGACTCTAACATAGGGATGTCATTTTGGTCTTCTTTGAGAACAAAGGTTAACAACCAACCAACCAACTTAACTCTGGCCCTAGATTATTGTCTAGTTAGAGCATCAGTTTAAAATGTATATGATGATGGACTAAATCAATGGGTTATACAATCAGCAGCATGGCATAATCTGAATCTTTCATCCCCTTTGTTTTTCCAATGTGGATGATTAGACTTATCTCTTTTGAATAATTATATATTTTTCTCAGGACACATTGTAGAATTCTATGGCTGAGCATGGTACCTATAAAACAGGACCATTCTGAGATCCTCAACAGTGATATGAATGGAGATCAGACCTGTGATTCAGTGGCACAGGGCACTGCCAGTGAGGAACTTCCTCTACCAATGTAGGTTGGCACTTTCTCTGCAACTTACAATCTTAAAGAGTTACCTGGTACAGATGTGTCAAACACATGGTGCATGCCACTCACAACTCTCCTGAGTGTGACCCAAATCAGATTAAAATGCAACTGGAAATATCTAACAAAATTAATTAAAATGCAATAAAACATCAATGATGGAAGTATGTGGTTTTCTAAGTCAATATGTGAACCACAGGGATTTTCATGCACTGTTTAGAGGTCCCTGTTTTCATTTGACTTTGACACCCCTGGCTCAGAGTACTGAGAGTTTAAGGGATTTATTGAAGATAACATAGGCAGTATAGGTCAAAAGCAGGATTCAAAAACAAGTCTCACTGGCTCTAAGATGCCATCTCTGCCCACCATCCTATGTTGCCTTAATGCCAAAAGAGAATCTTTTAGTTTCCTTTCTAAATAGATCCTCCTTTGGTAAACAAATATCTTGTTTTATGCCTCACTTGATGTGAATGTGGAGGAGGTTAATGAACAAAGTGATCTCTATGGTCCTGTCTGCTATTAATTTTTAAGCTTTTAACCTATAGAAAGTAGAAAAGTTATCAATGTGGTCAAAAGAGAGCCTTTGTTTTTGTTCTATCAAGTTAAATATTTCTTAAAAGTCAATAGAGAATAGGAAATGACTGAAATTATGCATTTTCATCGAGCATTTCTACTAAATGTGTCAAATCAGTATGAGGAAGAAAGCTACTGGAGGGCTGATTGGAAATGGCAATGGAAAATACATTAGATTTGGTGCCACAGGACTTGGGTTCAAATCCTAACTCTGTTACTTATTAACTACACGCTAGTGGGCAAATTACCTGTCTGGGGCCTCAGTTTCCACCTCTAGAAAGTGAGGGGGTTTTACTAGATAGTCTCTAAGGTTCCTTCCATCACTAAATCAATGGTCCTATGGAAATGACAAAGATGAAGGGTAATTCAAATAACCCATCCTCAAAAGAATCTTTATGTATCAAAGATGATGCTTTTTCTTTCCTATCATAAATTTTTTTCAGGGCAATGAGAGTTAAGTGACTTGCCCAGGGTCACACAGCTAGTAATTGTCAAGTGCCTGAGGCAGGATTTGAACTCAGGTCTTCCTGAATTCAGGACTGGTGCTTTATCTGCTGTGCCACCTAGCAGCCCCCTCTGTCATAAACTATTAACCAGCACAGATTATATAATTCTGTTTTACTATATGACCTGATACAGAATGACTGTTAATGTGGTGGTAACTAGTTGGCACTACAGTGGATAGACTGTGGGACCTAGAATCAGGAAGACCTGCTTTCAAATCTGTTTACACTGGATATATGACCCTGGGAAGTAATTTAACCCTTGCCCACCCCAGTTTCCTAATTTGTAAAATAGGGATAATAAAAGTAACTACCTCCTGGGCTTGTTGGGATGATAAAATGAAATTATTATTGGTAAAGCATTTTGCAAACCTGAAAGCTCTCTATAAATCCTAGTTGTTGTTGGTATTATTATTATTAATAGTAGTAGTAGTAGTAGCAGCAGCAGTGGTCACAGTGGGAGTGATGGTGGTCGTAGTAGAAGTTGTGGTGGTAGTAGTAGTAATAATAGTAGTTGTGGTAGTGGTAGTAGTAGAAGTAGTGGTACTACTCTATAGCATTTATATAATCATGTATTTAAAAGAAAACTATGTTATTCATAGTAGTAATAATAGTCCCACCACCACACTACTACTACTTCTTCTACTACTACAACTACTATGATTACTACAACTACTATGACTACTACTACTACTAATGGCAAAGTTTTCTTTTAAATATATGATAAACATGGATACAGCATGAACATTATACAAATTTACGAGAGTAAAGATTCATTTCAATATTTGAATCTAAAAATGTGACTGAAAAAGGCTGCTACAGTATAGGTTTTATTTTTCTTTCTCTCTCTTGCCCTTTATTTCTGAAATTGTTCTTTTTTTGAGGGGTGGGAGAGGGAGGTCTGCAGGTACACATCTTTGAAATTATAATGAAAGTCAATGGAAAAATATGACTTAATTTGCAAAAATCAAAGTTACATATACTTTCAGGACCACCCATATTGCATCAAATGAGTTTCCAGAGTTAGCTATTTCAGTACACTGATGCCTTAAATTCTAAATTCCTGAAAAGAAATAAGGCATTCTAGAGTCCTTATTGCTATGCTTTAAGATTCTAGTTAACTGAGAAAACATTATCTCATAGTCAACAAAAACAGCAATAGAAAAGAATGGTTATATATAAAGGAGTCAGGTACAAATTATTTTATTAAAAGCAACATTATTAGTCCTATATAGGTAGAGAATGCACACACAGACAAAAGAACAGAAAATCTTCACAAATGGGTAAAAGGAAAAGTCATGATTTTCCAAGGGGTCCCACATATTTTTCACCTCCCCCCTTCCTCTCTCTGTCTCTCTCTGTCTCTCTCTGTCTCTCTCTGAATAAGGTGTAATGGATAACTGTGATCTCTCCATGTTTTGAACCAAGTAAAATTCTAATGTTTAAGAGGCACTGGACTTTGATTTGTTCTATTTCAGAAACAATCGGTTAAAAGCACACTGGTCTGGAAGTCAGAAGACCTGGATTCTAGTCAGCATTGCCACCAACTTGCTGTGTGGCCTTGGGCAAGTCATGTCACCTCTCTTGGCCTCAGTTTCCTCACCTGTAAAATGAAGGGGTTGGGCCAGATTGATCTCAAAGGTCCCTTTTAACGCTAGCATCCTATGGTTTTAATGATCCTGTGAATCAAACATTTGGTGATTCTAATGTTATGGACCAACAAACACTTCCTGTAATTTATTGTTTTTAACTCAGGCAGTTAGTCAAAGCTACCAGATGACTGACATCTAAATAAGAAAATTGAGTAAGAAATTTCTTTGATTTACTCTTTAGATAGAGCTAATGCTGCTGGGCCAAAATGCTGAGAGACCATGGATTTAGAAAGAAACTGAATCCTAGGGAGGATTTGAAATGACTTAGAATCAGGGGTATGGGGACTAGTGGAAATGGCACTTGCTGAAGTCTGAACATCTGGACTAGAACCCTCATTCTGCTTCTTAGCATTCCCGTGACCAGAGATAAATCACTTCACCTCTTTGGGACTCAGTTTCCTTATCTGTAAAATGAGGCTTAAGCTAGATTATCCTAAGTCCCTTTCCTGAAGTACAACTCTGAAACTATAAAACCTTAGTGATGAAAAGGACCTCAGAGGGCATCTAGGTGAACCTAGATTTGAACAGAAATATTTTCTATAACTGAAGTGGACACTATGCTGTTGCTTGAACACCTCCAATGGTAGAAAACTCACCTCTCAAGGGAGCCCATTCTGTTTCTAGGAAATCCTAAATATTAGGGAGCAGTTCCCCATCATGGCAGCCTACCCCAAGTTGTCAATATCCTTCCCAAAATAATGTGATCAGATCTCACAAACAACCACAAAGATAGAGTCTGATCAAGATAGAGCGCAGCTAGATGACCATTTACCCTATCCAGGATGCTATACTCCTCAGTTTCTGTTGCCTATGTTTATGACTTCCTACTTCATTTCTTGAAGTTGCCCAAATTCAGCAACTGTTACTAATTATTTTATCTATTAACTGCCCCCTGTTAGATCTCTTCCATCTTATGTTTTACATTTTATTTCATCTGTTTTGCCTCATCATTCTAGCCTGCCAACATAGTTTTTTTTTAAATCATAGCTTTGCCATCCACTTTTGTCTCTTTCTGACAGTTTTGTGTCATCTACAAATTTGATAGATAAGGAGTCCATTTTTGTCCTTATCAAAATCATCAAGAAAAATTGTGAACAATAGAACAAGGATTGGAACGGAGTACTGGGGAACTCCATTAGAAGAGACCTATTTTCAAGTTTATATCAAGCCATGAGTCAATTATTTGGGTTTGCTAATTCAACTAGTTTGAGTTACAACTAAATGTATTATCATAAAATCCATAATTCTCTTTCTATACCATGAGATATGAGACTTTCTCAAATGATCTGTGAAAATGTTCAAGTCTGGTAATCTCCCAAATCACAAATCTGCATGTTACAAATGTTCATAAAACCATTTTATTGGCTCTAATTTTGATTTTTGAAGAATATGTTCTCTACAAAAACAACAACAACAACAATTCCTGTACTCATGAGTGACTCATTGTTTATAGACTTGTACAATTTCCTGCTTTACTTCATGGATGAATAGATTAAGTAAGCATACATTATGGGTCATTGTATAATAGCCTCTCACTCAGTGAATGTTGTGCTCTGTGTACAAAAGAATCAAGTAATATATGAATAATTTCCCGAACAAAGAGCATCACCACCATACCTATACTTCAGAGATCAGCTGCTTTGTAATTAAATCACAATTACAGTATTTTTTTATTTCTTTGGTAAAGTAGTATGCTTCATTAAAATTTTTTGATTATAAAGTATTTTATTGGATCTGTTACATCTTTTTGCATTAAATAATGAGAACCATTACCATTTTATATTAATTGGAAGAAATTACATAAAAAGCACATGTATTTTAGAATTCTTTTTTTTAAGTTTTTACATTTCTGATGCACTGAATGCTTTAACCAAATGACCAATAGATATATATTGTGTGTATAGTATTTTTCTAATCTTACCACTCTAATAACCCTGCTAAAATGGAAATGAGGTAAGTCTGAGATGATTTGTTCTTCATGAACTGACATTGGATCATAGTGATCATCTCTTTCTTCCCTTTCTAAGCATTTATAATCTGTTTAAAAAACCACGAAACAGGTCATCAGCATCAAGGTCACTAGTCTATGCATTGCAGAATCTATATTGTGACTTATTCTCTTTTAAAACTGGGACCATATTTTGCCCATCTCCCTTTTTCTCACTCCTCCTTAATGATCATCAAAGCCATTCAACGATCCCACAGGCAGGGACCGTACTAGAATGTTTAAGATGTGACTATGTGGTACAAACACTTTCCTGCATCATTAATTACCAAAGAATATCATAAAATACAATCCAGGAAAGAGGAGTTATAATTATTCTATTTTACAATCAGGAGTTCACCAGGAGAAAGAACTTTGTTTGCAACGTAAAACAAAAACAAAAACAAACCCCTCTTTATTAACCCCCCCCCAACTATGCATATTATGTGAGTAGATCTTGAAAGTACCTTTCTTAGTAGGAACTCTTTGTTTTTAATTTTGTTATGGTGAGAATTTAGTACTATCATAAT
The DNA here is from genome assembly GCF_019393635.1 of Dromiciops gliroides. NCBI lineage: Eukaryota > Metazoa > Chordata > Mammalia > Microbiotheria > Microbiotheriidae > Dromiciops > Dromiciops gliroides. Next base: position 709,328,775 of record NC_057861.1, read on the forward strand.
TATTTTGAAGTTCTTTTGGTTTCTTGTGGCTATTATGACTTTTTTGAATCAAGTTTATGCTACCATCCTCTTCAAAGTACCATAATAGTTTTTAAAGGAAATTATATTAGGAACTTCAAGAGTAGGATTGGAACTCCTTGCCCAGAAGGTCAGCTGACTAAGGTTCTGCAGAACCCACCTAGGCAAAGGAGTTAACATATGAGTATCCTCCAATGATATAACCCTAAAGCTTATAGCTGCCATACAGAGAACTGGGAGAAGCAGCTATCATGGTGTTAGCCATATCTCTAATATGACCCAAGCATTTGGCCTTTTCAGACTGTTTTCAAAGTTCCACTAGAAGAAAAGAAGCTCTATACAAAAAGTCCTAGCATTCAGCCCTGGAGGAACCTCTAGAGTAGGGTCATGTGAGACATGTTACCAATGAGAGACACAGAACCAATGGAGAAATTCGATGCAATGCAATGCAAAGCAATGCAATTGAAAAAGTATTTAAGTAGCTTCTACTTGTGCAAGGTATAGGGAACAAAATGATAAAATGATTAGACCCTGACCTCAAAAAGCTTACATTCTATTAGGGGATAGAACAAGTAAACAGATCAGTAAATGCAGGATTATTTGAGGAATGAGAAAGCACTAGTAGGGGATAGTAAGGCATACATCTGTGATAAAAGGTTACCATCTCCAAACTAGACACAACTAGAAAATAATGCCTTCTAGTTTCCTAGTTATCTGAGCTCTGAGAGCCAATGCAAATTTGGGAGAAGCAAGTCCAGTGGCAGAGAGAAAGGCAGTTCCTTTGAGAAGCCAGCATTATCTATGATGCATTCCCTAGCTTTTTTGCCTAAATACAAGCAACACTTCTGACTGTTGGTCTTTATCCAGTCCCTTGCCCCGCCAACCTCTAGATGAAGTGCTTCTCACTATAATCAGTTGGACACTGTTGATTGGAGCATTATCAGCTTACTGCTGGTGTTGTACAACCTCTCAAACTCACTCTCCTCTGAGTGATTTCAGAGATCATTTTATATAGCCCATCTGTGGAAACCTGCCCATTTGTATAAAGGCACATGGGTCTTGCTCAGGAGTGGAAAACCATGAGTGCCTTTAACTGTTTTCAGCTAAGTGAATGAATAGACCTTTGTCCAAGTGGAAATGAGATGTTTCTTAGCATCTGAATGTCTCTTAAGTATCTTCTAATAGGTTCAATGTTTAGTTTATTCTATTTAGTTCAAATCAAGAGTTACTTGACATTTGTATTACAGTATTCTTTCATAGGATGCCAACATAAACACTTTTGTGAATGGCATTAAATAGTTCTAAGCACCTGGGCAGGTCACATCTAGTCATTTTAAAGAAAGGCATACATATCTGTAAATGGGCAGGGCCACATATGAGATGTAATAAAAAGGAATGAAATTTAAAAGAAAGAAGACCAGATACACCAGCATCCTCATTATAGAAAACTATATATTCATTCCAATAAGAGTGCTGGACTGAAACTGTTCTAGGAAATCTTCAGTAAAATTGAGTTTACCAATCATAAATATAAGTCCTGATTGTCGTGATATGAAAATCACACCTTAGTTTGAACCATTAACAGGATTTCCCAAATGATCCTACACCTGAATGACTTTTGGGCATTTCCCAAAATCAACTCCACCTTTGAAGTGTGAAAATTTGTCATCTTACTATCCTCAGAAGGCAATTACCATGGAAGAATTCTAAAAATATTCTGAGCATTGTAATGTATAACCCATATCAGATTGCTTGCTGACTTCAGGAGTGGGGAGGGAAGGGAAGGTGGGAGAAAAATTTGGAACTCAAAAAATATCTTTACATGTAATGGGAAAAAAAATGTTTTAAAATTTTAATTTAGAGGGGCAGCTAGGTGGCGCAGTGGATAAAGCACCAGTCCCGGAGTCAGGAGTACCTGAGTTCAAATCCAGCCTCAGACACTTAACACTTGCTAGCTGTGTGACCCTGGGCAAGTCACTTAACCCCAATTACCTCACTAAAAATAATAATAATAATAATTAATTTAATTTATTTTTTAAAAAAAGTTCAAAGAACAAACAACCAAAAAAATATTCTGAGCCATGGCAATATCACTGGAGAAAGTATAGTTATCAAAGTTGAAGGGTACAGCACTTAAAATGGGTGGGAAAATTAGCTGTTTTAAGTCACTTTATAGTCCCACTTCATATGTTGCTCAGCCCAATTACAGAGAGGTCTTCCTGTCTGCCAGTGGTTGGATGAGACCTTTCGAACAGTACAAAACCGAGTACTTAATGCCGTCCAAAAATGACTGAAGGGTCAAGTTGCAGCAAAAGGTTGATAGGGAAGTAAATGACAAGTTATGTGTGACATTTCAATGAATCATTCAGCGGGTGGCATTTGTGAGGCAGAAATAGAGCAATTATAAAATAGCCTAGTCTGTTGCCTCTGAAGAGAAGAAGGTGGAATACAGGGTCTCACAGATCAGATGGCCAAAACCCCTGGCAGACATACTCAATCCATAGATCCTCTCTCCTCCATCTCTCAGGACTGTGGCCCAACAAAACCAAAGAAGATCTAGGTTGAACATGGGACCTACCTCTGGCCTCACAGGGTCTTCAATGCCCACCACACAGATACAGGTCAAGTCATTAAGAATGTCATTCTCATTTTCCCAGTCAGGCTCTGGGCTACTTGGGAAGTCCCGATAGGCTACACAGATGGTTCGGAGGCCATCGCAGGCCATGGGCTCAATCACCTTCTTTACCATCTCATCTCGGTCTCGGGGCCGGAAGACTCGGGCCTCACCTGCTGCACTGAGGATTTTACAGCATCTGAAAGAAAGGCAGGCAATAACTCAGTTGGTTGCTCAATTTGGAAGTATTGAGATCATGGGATTAATGAGAGAACATAAGTTATTCGAAGTTACTGTCTTGCTTTTTCCATCCCTAGTGTTTAACACAGTGGCTGGAATATAGTAAGCACTTAATATAGACTCACTCTTTCTTTGGTGGGGGGAGGGTTATAAAGCTACGTTTTCCTCTGCACTAGGGGCATGCCCAGACACATGCCTTAGTTTTTTTTTATTTTGCCCATTCTCAGATAGATACAATAAGATCAGGTCTTTGCTGCCAGAATTAGGAACATAATTCAGGCTCAATCATTTTCTTTCCTCTGGGAATGTGCTGCCCCATGACCCTGGTGTAAGGGTTAAGGTATGAGAGGCAATGGGGTATGGTGGGTAGCAAGGAGGCCTCAGGTCCTGGAGAGCGTGAGTTCAAATCTCTCTTCTGTTACCTAATGGCTGCATGATTCTAAACAAGGCACTTCATTGCGCTAGAGGAAACTGTCCAAGACTATAACATGCAGAAAAGATGCCAATTTTTGTTTTGGTAGAGGAAGGTTTTTCCTCTCTGCCAAAGAAATCAGGAGTTCGGTCCTTAGAGGTTAACAGCATCCACTTACATCATGTTTCTTTATGACAGCTAATATCTACCCATGTGACTCTGGGGAAGTCACTGAGTCTCCCTGGGTCTCAGTTTATCTCTCTGTAAATGGAGATGTATTAGGTGGCCTCTTTAACCCTACAATCTTGTGCAAACCACTCATTTTGAAAGTGGAAATTTTGTTCTAGAGAAACTGTGGTTGGTTAAACCCAAACGAGAAGAAATCAGTTAAGGGAAGAATTTTCTTGGCACCCGGGTTCCGTAATTCCCAATCCAGTGCTCAATCTACTACTCCACGATGTCTTCAGGGGTGCTTCCCACACGTTACAGGCAGAGGATGCATTGGATGGCCATGCTTTGGGATATAACACCCACCAGAAAGAGACCACATGCAGGACCACTGGATATAGGTCTTTGGGATCTCAAGCTATTCCCTGGAAATGAGTCAGACACTTTGAGAAGAAGAAAGAAGCCTAGAACAGCAGTCAATAGACCTAGATTCTTGTCCTGGCTTTAAGACTCACTTGCTTGGTGACCTTGGGCATTTGAGGAAACAGAGGAGCAGCAACCTATCTCAGCCCAAATATCAAGTGAGGTACAAAGTCAAGATTTGAACCCAGGTCTTCTAACTCCCAGTGTCACATTCCTTCCACTACACTATTCTTATCTACAACCAGAAGCAAGTTACCACTAACAAATATCCCACAACAAGCCTTAGTGCACCCTCCCAAAATACCTGTACCAAAACAAACAAACAAAAAAGAGAGAACCTATGGAACCTCTAAAGAGTTTAAAGAGTTTAAAGATTACTTGGCCTAGGGTTCTGAAGAACCTGGCTTTAATATTGAATCAGTCAGCAATTTACTATAGAACTTTGCATTAGTCACTTCCTGGGCCTCAGTTTCCCCAAGGGGGTTGGTCGAGATTATTTCTACGCCTCCTTTCTGCTCTAATATACTAGAGATCTCTAAGTCTATCAGGGGAAAAATTCTCCTGTGTGGTTTAGACATTTTTTTGTCTGCGTAAAGGCAATGAGGCTAGGTTAGTTCACTTCTTGAAAGTTCCTTCCAGTTCAAGGATTGGCTGTGAATAAGAGAAGTTGGCCATAAGCCTTGGGTACTTACTTTTTCAGGACAATCTCTGACGCCCCTTTGCTATACATGCGAAAGCTTTCATCAGGCATCTTAATCACCGTGCTCATGGATTTCCTGACGGAATTAAAGGTATACACCTTGTACAGTTTCTCCTCAGGCATCTGGCTCCTCACAGGTTCATAATCTTGCTTCAGGTCCAGAACAAACCCCAACAAGCCACACTCAGTCTTGTTGCCCACCTGGCGGGGCAGGGCACCATCCTTCTCTGGTGGCTAAGAGAGAAGATGGCACAGCTTAGTTTCTAGCTCATCCTGTGATGGGCCCAATATATTCCCATTAGGCCCAAGGTAGCAGAAAAATCCAGCCCATTGGGAAAGGTACTGCCCTCTTTTATTTTTTTCAGAAGAAAGATAGTGGGGACAGGGGACAGAAAGTGAAGGCAGAAAACGAGATATCATCCTGAATCTGCCACTGAAACACTCAGTGACCTTGATAAAACCAAGATCTCAGTTTCCCCTTCTATAATAAGAAAGGGTTGGCCTCCATGATCCTGGAGCTTCCTCCCCAAGCTCTGGCACCCTAATAAACATGAGGGCGTTTTGTCAGCTAGGCCACAAGGAGTCACTGAGTAGGTCTGAGCAGAGGAATGACATGGTTGGATTTATATTTGAGGAATATTAGTCCAGTAGTGCTGTGAAGAATGGATTGGCAGAAATGTGGTGAACTGTAGGTATGGAATGAGACATACATTGTCAGGCATGACCAGTGAGTTGATTTGCTTTTAACTGGACGTCTTTGCTACAAGGGAAGGCTTCTCCAGGCCTGGAACAACCTCCTTCCTCACTTCCACCTCTTAGAGTTCTCTTAGAACTCCCAGTTCCCTTTAACGTTCAATTCAAGTAACATCTTCAAGCCCCGGCCCATCCTTAGTACCTCCTAAACCCAAGATACTTTGCATCTGATGTACCTTGTTTTGACTTATTTCTGAACATACTGCATCCTCTCAGTAGAATGCAAGCACCTTGAGGGCAGGGTCTGTTTTCTTTTTTATATTTGGATCCCCAGTGCTTGGCAGAATGTCTGGCACATAGTAGGGACTTAATAAATCCTTGCCAATTGAGTGATTCCATTGTGTTTGAGGAGGAGGGGAAATGGAAGTCATTGGGAAATTGGGAAGTGTTTTAAAGATACAAATAAGATTTTTTTTCTTCTTAAAAAAAGAATTAATTCAAGGGAGGGAGAATATGGAAGGGGGGAAAACAAACTAAAGTGTGTTATAATATCCTATTGAGGTGGTAGGGAGAATTAAGAAATATAAGAGATTCTGGAGAAGTACTGTATTGGGAGGATTGGCTAGAGTCAAGAGATGTTGGGAACTAATTAGATATGAGAGTCAAGGGAAAGGTCAGAGTGAGAGATAATCCCAGGAGGTTTCTCAGTCAGAAAGAGGAAAGGGGCAGGAAGGGAGCAAGTGTTTGGTGTGTGTGTGTGTGTGTGTGTGTGTGTGTGTGTGTGTGTGTGTGTGTGTGTGTTGGAGGAATTAACAAATTCAATCTGGGACAAGTTGCATAGTGTGTTACTAATTCTCAGTGGAAAAGTGGGAGCAGGAAGGAAAAGGAAAGAGAGAAAAGGAAGAAAAATAACCCTTTGTTTTACACATACCATACATCTGAGAACACTTTAAGAGAGCAGAATTCATAACTCCATGCCAAATTCAGAGCTATACCATCCTACTTCTGTCTTAAAGTGTTGTGTTTTTTAAATGTCCTGAATCAGGCAATTGAGAAAGCTATTCTCCCATTATAAACAAGCTCCTCCCTTCATTACACTCCCCTCCCTCCTAAACCAATGGATGAACAGAAAAAGTTATGGTTGAATTAGAAGCAGTCAGGGCCAGGTGAGACAAGCCAAAGTCCAGATGTTTGTTTCTTTTTCATTGATGCAGCTCCCAGGGAGTTAGCCCTGCACCCCCAGAGAGCTCCAGGGTGAGCTGCTATACCAGAGCCCACCAGGGCTTTTGCCCACATCCTTTCAGGAGTCATTCAAAAGGAAGAAAGGAAGACATTCCAACTGGCCAGACAGAACCTAGTTTGACCATACTTAAAGGTGATGAATGCATCTTCACACCCACAAGGCAGGAAAGGGTCCCTAGATGGAGGAAGTCTTCCTTCTCCCTTCTCCCTTCTCCCAGACCCTGGATGATGCCTGAAATTACTTTCTCAGAAGTCTAAGGGCTTCAGTCCTCAGTAAGAGCCTAGAAAGTAAGGGAAAACTATAAAGAAGGAGCTGGAGTTCAGTGGCTTGAGTGCTGGGTTTAGAGTCAGAATACATGGGTTCAAATCCTGGCTCACCTATTTATTAACTAATCAACTGTGGGCAAGTTAATTCATCTCATAGACCTCCATGTCTCCAATGAGCTCAAAATCCTATGAATAGAGAATAACTTACACTCAATTGTATTTTTTGTTTGTTTGGGGTTTTTTTGCGGGGCAATGAGGGTTAAGTGCCTTGTCCAGGGTCACACAGCTGATAAGGGTCAAGTGTCTGAGGGCGGATTTGAACTCAGGTCCTCCTGAATCCAGGGCCAGTGCTTTATCCACTGTGCCACCTAGCTGTCCCCCATTGTAAATAACTAATAGCAAAACCTCCTCTCAGAGTAGGGTCACAAATTTAGAGGTGGCAGGAACCTTAGGGGACATCCAACCCCCTCATTTCACAAATGAGAGTTTAAGTGACTCGCCTGAAGTCCTTCACTTACTTAGCCATATTGGCTAGACTTTAACTCAGGTCCTCCAACTTGAAATCCTTTTCTCTTTCTACTAAACCATGCTGCTTCACTGAAGACAAAGCAGGCATCCTTCCTAGTTTCACATATGCATTCTGTGCCCTTTGCTTCAAAAGGATCAACATTCCCTGCAAGAAAAATCAGTCTGGAAACACAGCATTTCTGGAATTCTGAAATAGACAGAAGCATCTTTCATATTTATATTTGTGTGTGTGTGTAGCTATACCTATATCAGTTAACCTTCTAATCTTTTCCCCCTTAGTCTATACACAAATGACCTCCTTAGTATTCTCCTAATGAAAGAGAAAGACAATAAAAAAGCTCACTTAATGAAAAGTACTCAATTGCTCCTTTACCCATCAGAACAGGGACTTGCTAGCAAAACATCAAGCATCCTTCATGAAGCACTTTACTTTTCTTTTGAAAATAATTAAGGCAAGAAAAAAGAAATGGATTCTCCAACTAAGGTTCCTGAGAAAGTTTGCTCTGCCCCTCACTCCCAAATCTGGAAAATGCTCACTTCCCCTCACTGAAGGTGATGGATGTTTCTAAATTTTTCAATTTAAGGAAAGTGCTTAAATCAGGCATGTCTTCCTTCCTCTTCAGGCTCTGCTCCTGACTTTCACCCTGACTCTGTAGACTTTCTCCATCATGCTCCCCAGTGAATGCCTTGTTCCTACGTGTTATCCCCGAAAGCTTCCTATTATATATTGTCTTCTTCCATTAGAATGTAAGCTTCTTGAGGGCAGGGGCTGTCTTTCTACTTCATCTGTGTTATGAAAGGTTTGAGCTAGATGACCTCTTAGGGTCTTTTCCACCTCCAAATCTGTGATCCTCCTCTGGGAGAAGGCTTTCTGCTTCTGTTTGAAATCCCAAGACTTAGAATCATGCCAGGCACACAATAAGCACCTAACAAATGCTTATTGACTTTACCAGAAGCATTTCGGAATTTCCTAGACAGTAATGTGTTCAACATTGAGGACAGAGGAGACTGGTCATACTCTTTTTTTTTTTTGGTGGGGCAATGAGTGTTAAGTGACTTGCCCAGGGTCACAACAGCTAGTAAGTATCAAGTGTCTGAGGTTGGATTTGAACTCAGGTCCTCCTGAATCCAGGGCCAGTTCCTTTTCCACTGCACCACCTAGCTGCCCCAAGGCTAGTCATACTCTTGAGCATATTTGTCAAATGACACTCAAGTGTCATTTGCAAAGATGGTGGAATGGATTTGGAAGTCAGAAGACCTGAGTTTGAATTCTTGGCTCTGCCATTGCCTTATTGTGTGATCTTAATTGCTTGGTCTACAATGGACACACTTCAGCTAATTAGCATGGATAGCAAAGGAGTGTATTAGGAAACAGAATTTTCCAGCTAACTGAAGATTGAGCCATTATGCTCCCTAATCACCCATAATGACCATGTAATAGTGTGATGTTCATTAATCTAATCTTCAACTTTCACATCACAAAGGTTTTGCTGAATTTGCTGTTAGCCCCATTGAGAGCTAGGACTATAGATTTTCCATCCATGCTTTGTGACCCTTGACTTATGCATTTAACAACATTGAGCACAGTGTCTGACTCATAGTAGGCACTTAATAAAAGTTTAATGATTGATTGGCCAATAGAGGTAAATTTTTTTTAACTAGCTAAAGCATTGTTTAAAAAAATTGATGTGCATCTTCTAAGGGCTCCCAGTGCCAATGTCATAACTAGCAACTTTAATAAACTGAGGGAAACAGGAAACCGTTTAAAATGTGTCCTGGGAGCCCCAAAAAGCACTGATATATATGTGCATGTGTGTGTTTGGGTGGGTGGAGGGAAGAGAACAGAATTAAGAACCTTGAGCCAGCAAGGGAGGGCTTACTTGGAGTCTGGCTACTTCTGGGGGATGTAGGAGTTCCTCATTTCAACTGATTACTTATTGCTACGTGGGTTCTAAGGTCAATTATTTCTTTGTTCCTACAAGACAGCAAGTGATCATCCTCCCTCACCCCCCAGATATCAATTCTCCAGCACAAAGTGCTGATTGGCCCACTCCAGACATGGCTCTTCCCATTGTTAAACAGGCTATTTCTAAAATCAGACATCATGACACCAAGGCTAGACAAGACACAAACATGGATTTTCCATTTAAATGGAAAATCGTAAATTTAATGTAAATGGAAATTTAAATTCCAATTTAATTTCCAATTTAAATGGAAATTGGGAAGCCATTGTTGAGTGAGTACCTAAAATGAAATTGTAAGGGACAATCTTTGAGAAGATTTTTCAAACCATCCTAAAAACAACTGACATCTACACAGCAGTTTAAAGTTCACAAAGGCTTCACACATAGTATTTCACTCATGCCTCACAATAGCCCTGTGAGGCTTATGCTTTTATTATCCTCACTTGGAAAAGTAAGAACCGCAAGCTGAGAATTCAGTGACTTTCTCAGGGTCACTTATTTAGTGTATGTCAGACTTGGGATTTGTGCTCAGGTCTCTCCTGAGTCCCAGTGATTTTCCCATTAAGCCACACTTCCTCTCAAGAAATAGTCTGAGTAACCCTCACAGTGCTAATTCCACCACTTCCTAAAACCAAAGTAGACTGAAATTGACAAGTTCTGAGTGTTTGGTATCATGTAATGAATTCAGGGAAGATAATCAGGAGAATTTAGCTTTGCCTTTAACTCTCAAAGAAACCCCTTTATCAAATCTCTTCCCTTCTCTAGCCTCTGTTTCCTCATCTGTAAAATGGGAGTTTGAACTAGATACTCTATGAGGTCTTTTCCAGCTTTAACATTCTGGAACTTCAGGAAGACCTCTCATTCATATGGCCAACATTATCTAGGCTGATTTTATTCTTTCAAGGAGAAAAGAAACAGGAAAAAAAAAGGTGACATCTCTCTCCATCACTTCGCTAATCAGAAAGCCATCTAATCATTGTAGGCTGAATGGCTGGGTGTAATTACGTAACAGAGCAGCATGACAATTCCCATCAAGCCGGGGAAGTTAAGACAGCAGCAATGATGTGGCTCAGTGAACACAGACTCATGCTGCTTGCAGCTCACATGTTAAGAAACAAGAAAGCAAACTCTATGGAAATCAGAAGCTTCCTCCATGTCCCAGCAGACTGATTACGCCAACAACCCAAGTCATGCATGAAGAATCATCTCCAATGTGAATCCTGGGAGTCCCTGTTCCCAGACTCTTTCCTTCTCTTTGATGATAACTACATCTGATCTTTTGCTACATCCAAACCTCAGCTGCCTGCACTTAGTCTATCACTGCTTCTTCTTTCCATGGGTTGTATCTTTTATCATGTCAATGCTGGGGAGGAATCTCTCTTTGGACCTTTCTGATCTCTAGTATTACAAGTACTTTTGGGGACCTTTACTTCCATTTCTATAAGGGAAAGCCCAATAAGTAACTTCCCTCTCCCATGCAGGTTGGTTCCTGTTCATAGTAATAACAGTAGTGGGAGTAGTGGTGGTGGTGGTGGTGGTGGTAGTAGTAGTAGTAGTAGTAGTAGTAGTAGTAGTCGTTGTCGTCGTAGTGGTGGTAGTAGTACAGGTGGTGGTGGCAGTAGTTTTTATTGTCATAATAGTATTCTATTCTATTATGTTAAATCATATATTATGTTATGTTATATCATGCTATGCTATATATAATAAGGTTTCCAATAGGATTTACATTTAGGGTCACATCTGACCTTCACAGTTACCCTAGAAGGTAGTTACTATAAGTATTGTTAATCTCTTTTTACAGATTAGAAACAATGGAAAGTCATCAAGGTGAAAAGATTTGTTCCCTACCACACAATCAGGATTTAAACTTGAGTCTCCCCTGATAACACATTCAGTGCTCTATTCTAATTTCCCTGTTGTTTTTGCTAGTAGCTGCCTCAGCAAATAAAATCTTTGGAGAGTACCCAGCCATGACCTTGGATGCGACCCACTGGTAATTATCATTTCCATACTTGGAAAGCTTATGGTGTCATCGATCATAAAGCTTAGATCATTGCACCCAGAAGGAATCACAACTTATTCAGAGAAAGCTGATATGGTTTTAATAAAGGGACATTGTGACTCAGTCATGCACTTGTGTACTTTGGCAAAGCATCAAGGGAGGTGAGGACATATATGACACAAGTAAAATAGTAGACATATTTTTTTTCTTTTTTAGTGAGGCAATTGGGGTTAAGTGACTTGCCAAGGGTCACACAGCTAGTAAGTGTGTGTTAAGTGTCTGAGGCCGGATTTGAACTCAGGTACTCCTGACCCCAGGGCTGGTGCTCTATCCACTGCGCCACCTAGCTGCCCCTAGACATAATTTTTTAAGGCTTCAGAAGAGCATTTCACTGTCCAGGCTTCTAGCTGTCCAGCAGCTGCTAAGCAAGATAGGTAGGGGAGGGAGGGAGGATGTGTCTAGCTTCCAGAAAATGACATTCTTGGATGGATTACTCAGGTGAGACAAAATTTCAGACTTGGACAGTTTATAATTCGCCTCCCTCTGCTATGATATTTTCCTTGCCATCCTCCGTACAAACCTAGTTCTCTTGTTCTGGATCTTTTGGTTTGGGACTCAGTGGGCCATGACTTCTGTCTAGCCCTCTAACCCAACTGTGTTGTGACCTCTATTCCATAGAAGAATTCTGTGAAAGGAGCTCACATTCGATTATAAGCTGCTTGAGGGCAGGGACTCTCTTTTGTATCATTTGATATTCTCAGAGCTTAGCACAGTGCCTGACACATAATAGGGACTTAATAAATATTTATTGACTGTTTCCCTGCTGGGATTTCAGTCTGAATCCTTTCTTCTCTCCCTTCTGTCCCCCACTCCTAGTCATGCTCTCTTCCTCTGGGCTACTCAGTTTGTGATTGTTGGTGGCTTAATCTGAACCACACTCCCTCACTTGTTCACTGCTCACCTATGATGGAAAAGCCCCGGGATTTACAAAGCTCCATAGTGGGAGCTTGGATATGAAGTCTCCCAGTTGGTCTCTGGGTTTTAAAATCATCTTCTCCCTTAACCCATCTGGCTATGTCACTGCCTCACTAGCTCTCCAATTACTTTAGGAGGAAATACGAATTTCTCAAGCCTGGCATCTAAAAGGCCTCTAAATTAGCTTCAATCTCTTTGCTCACCCAACCTAATTTCATAGTACCTTCACAAATTGCACAGTCCAGACAAAATATTCTTGGGGGTATTCCCAAAACCCCATATTTCAACACATCCCTGCATTGGTATAATCTTTTCCAGGGGACCTGGCAATTTTTATCTTGAAAGTGGAGCATATGATCCCTTGGGACAGGGGTGGAGGTAACATATGGGAACCTAGAAAGGACCTGTGTAAACACCTCCCCTGTCTAGTTGCTGATATGGAGAATTTGGCTATTCTTCTTTTATTAGTTTGACAGTGTTGGGTGGAGTATCCACACCAAGAGTTCCCACATGGACAAAAATCACAGCTCCTTCATATACTGATATAGCAACTGAGTAACACACATCATATCCACTGCCTGCCAAGCTTATGCTGAGAAAACCAAAGACTGTAAGCTCAGGGCCACTGTACTCACTGTGCACGCTGCTTTCTAGAGCCCAGATTCTGGTTGGAAAAGTTTACTTCTCTCCACCATGCACACACAGCAGAGAATTTCAAATAGCCCCTTTTTATTGAGATCTTCTGGTGCTGCCTCACCAGATTCAGGGGAAGGAAGGAAAAGGGGGGGAAGTACTTAAAAAAAGTAGGGGTGTGCTGGTAAATATTTAACAACCGGCTCTCCTAAAAAGTTGTAGGACCAACACCCTTTTATTAACATTTTCCCATCACTTTCTTAAGTCTAGAGAATCAGTAGAAAAATAAATCAAGCCCAGATTTGTAGCTCTTGGTGATTTCTGAGGAGTAAATGTTCACACTGAAAATTTTATAATGCTGTCTCAAGCCAGTTCAATTTGACTCTGACACACCCCTGCCTAAACATCTCCTGCAAAAGGCCAGCTGGGCACTGGACATCTTGTAGTTTCTGTAAACCATGCCTTTTCCACACACTCCAAAGCACTGCTTCCCATACTGTCCATAACAGATACCCAGAAGCCAGCCTCCCCATCACCTTCTCTACTTCTTTTCAATATCAATAACACTTGGACACTTTGTTTTGTAGTCTGAGGATAATGAATAATTACAGGCAATGACACACCCCTTTACCTTCCACTTACAGCTGTATGCCTTTCAAGTCGGTGTCCCCAGAGTCCAATAATAGGGACAGACTCTCAAAAGCCCAGAGCTGACTTACAGGGCAACTGTGAAGCAGACGAAGTTTTTCTTTGGGTTTGGTAGCAGAGTCGTGGGAAGGGTTGTAAAATCGCCCCTCTGAGTCAGGTTAGGGGGCGAGTCTTCAACCCCTCCCAAGATCCCACACCAGTAGCTGAAGCCTTGAGTCAAGTAACGCGGTAGGAGGGGTTGACCAACGTCCTCTTCACCGTGAGGATGGCAGTGCAGGGGATCTTGGGTACCAGAGTGAGGAGAAGCTCCCAGCAGATAAAACTTTTAAGTTCAAGCCTCCACCTGGGTTTGAGAGGCCTCAAGAAGAGAAGATGCAGGAGTCAGCAGTTTACCCCTCCCGGCAGAACCCTAAAGATACAAAGGAATGTATTGGAGTGGCTGTTAATACAGAGGAGCCCTTTGGTATAGGGACAAGGACAGCTGGTCATAAAGAAAATCAGAGAGGCCTAGACAGGGGTGCACCGAGGGGTGCAGATCATTATGTCCTTTGCATAGGCAGGGACATTAGCTCAGGAGAAGTCAGTGAATCAGCACTGACTCAGTAGGAAAAGGTGTACATGGTGAGGCAGGGTCACCTCCTCCTCTGAACTCTGGAAAGAGAGTGGAATGATGAGTCTTAAAGGTAGACATAATCACATATCCCAGTCAGGAAATTACAACAGTTGATACATGGAGCAGAGAGACAGTAGCTATTGTCAATAACCCTAAGGGGGCACCAAACTCTTGACCAGTCTATGGCTGCCTATACAAAGGTAGAGAGAATCTGGACTTTGGGGCTGTTGTTTAGGGTACCTCAATTGTACTATTGGCGTTGAGCATGAAGACAGAGAGAGAAAGGAAGACAGAGGGAGGGAGATACATACACAGAAACAGAGAGAGACAGAGACAAAGACAGAAAGAGAGACACAGAGAGAGACACAGAGAGACACAGAGAGAGAGAGAGAGAACTCTGTGGCAGCTCTGGGAAGTTCTAGGGAATCTAGAAATCTGAATAGCTTGGCATGTGTCTCTGTATTTGTGTGACTCTGAGGAAAGCTTATGAATTAGGATGAACTATGAATTGCCTGACCTTTTAGACATAGAGTATACCAAAGGTCAAGGTACTAAGGAGCAGAGAATTGGGCTGGGTGATTGAAAGGTTGCCAATTCCTTCCTAACATTTTCTGAATCTTTCCCTATTTTATTAGGCATGTCCATACCATAGGTCAAGGGACCTTGGCAGGGAGTTTAAACCTTATACCTCCATGGAGAGTTTCCTGTACATCCCTCTGGACTCTCATTGTACATCATCCATCCTTTCCAAGATAAAAGAGCTATAGGACTCTGAGCTGGCAGGACCTGCCTATTTTACACATTAGGAAATGGAGGCCCAGGGAGGTTGTGATTTGCCCAAAATCCCAAGAGTATGATGCACTAGCCATAGTGCATTCTGAGATCTGGGTATTAAATCCACTTTCTCCCTCTCCATTCATTGATTCGATAGTTTGTCACTGGAAGGGACCATAGAGATCAGCTAATCAAAACCCTTACTTTTATGGTTGTGCAAACTAAGGTCCAGAAAAAGTTAAGTGATTTACCCCGAGCCACAGCTTGTTAGTGTCTGAGCTGAGATTTGAACCTGGGTCTTCTGTCTGCCACATTTCCTGTTTTACAGGAAATGCAGACAGAAATTGAGAGGGGAACACTATCAGACTGAAGTGGTAACACCTTTGTTGGCAGGTCTACTGTGTTCATCATTCACTCCGCTTTTGTTGGACCTTCTCCAACACTGCTGAGTCACCCTAAGGGGGATGGGAGGAAGGGAACCTGCCATTGGAGTCCCAGGAGAAATTGCCCTAGGCTTAAGAGATCAAGGTTTCTGCTTGGATTCCAAGTCCCTTCCCACCTAGCATTTTGTCCATACGTATAATCCATGTTCTATTATTGTTTCAGCAATTTGATTTTTCCTTGAAGATTTATGTCTTGAACTTCTTCTATATCCCCACATGTAAACAGCACAAGGTTCCATTCAATTCAGATTAATTCATTTCAATAATGTATTCATTGTCTAGCCTGTGCCCGGCACTATGCCAACCAGTGGGGATATGGAGACAAAAAACCCAATAGTGCCTGCCCTTGGGGAGCTTACATTCTACCAGAATTCACAGAAATCAGTGATGACAACAACACAACATTTCTGTAATACCTTGAGTTTACAAATGCCTCCCCCCACCCCTGCCATAAACATCCTGAGAGATATAAGCAGCAGAAGCCCCATTTCATGATTAGAAGACTGAGGCACAAAAAGATTTAGAGATGGAAGGGACCTTAGAGCTCATCTAATTCAACTCCCTTATTTTGTAGATGATGCCCAGAAAGAGAAAATGCCTTGACTGAGGTCATGCACATTTCCAGAGCAGAAATCAAACACAGGTTTAAAATCCCATGCCTCTTCTAAAGTCACGTGGTAGTAAATGGCAAAGCTAAGACTTAAATGTGATCTTTAGATTGCAAGTCCCCATGATGCTCCATCATAATCATCATCATCAGGAGAGTCTTCTTAATACTATGTTTACTTATTGCTGGACCTGTAATCTCACTAATGCAGGGAGCTTCTGGTGAGGAACTGCAAATAGGTAACTTCTAGGTAATTTATGGACTTATAGAGTTGTCCAGGGAACCAGATTGAGTGACTTTTCTGGGGTCATACTGTTAGTACATATCAGAGGTAGGATTTGAACCAACAGCATCTTGGGTCTAAGGCTAGCTTTCTACCCACTATGCTTTAATGCCTCTCAATACTGGGTCATCATTTTCAATAATAAAAAAATAAACCATTATAACTGGCATCTATATAATACTTTTGGGTTTGCAGAGCACTCTACATACATTATCTCTGTAAAGTAGGTATCACAAGCATTATTATCCCCACTTTACAGATGACAAACTGAAGCTCAGCAATTTTAAGTGACTTGCCCATCCATGGGGGCACAGATTGCATCACAAACAGATTTGAACTCAATTTTTCCTCCCTCCATATCCAGCATTTGATCCACAATGGCATACCAGCTCTTACTAAAAAAATGTTTACGATATGTGCATTCAGCAGATTGAGGGACTCTGGTTTTATGATGCTAAGATTCTAAGATTCCAAAGCCTGCTCCTTCAGCTTGCTTGTCCTTCTCTGGTTATGCTGTGGCATGACTCGGGCCATAAGGGACTCTTGTCAGCAACTGCTGAATACAGCCTTTAGCTAGACACGACTTCCTCTTTGAGCTGCCTCTGCTTGCTAACAGCACCAGAGGTCATGTCCCTTGCCTTCTCGGAGATGCATGATTGGGACTTCGGTTTAACTGTGCCTTTTGGGTCCTGGGTTTTTCTTAATTAATTGGATGATTCAGGTCCCAAGGAAGAGTTCTGCCTGTGATGGATGTAAGCAATTTCTCCTTTCATTATTTCTTAGTTTTTCAGCTCTCCTCTTGTCTTTATGCCAGGTATCAGTCAGTTTTGCATCTAAATTGTCTGGCTCTTTTAGGAGTGAATCATGACTCTTCACTTAGACTATAAATTCCATGTAGGCAGGGACACTTTATATTCTCCTGTATCATCTTTAGTAGCTAGCACAAGATTGAGCCCATGGAATCAGATGCAGTATGGTACAATGACAAGAACATCTGGCGGAAACAAGATCTGGATTCAAATCTCACCACTGATACTTTACAACCTGGGTGATTAGTCTAGGCACCTAATCTCCTGGCCTAAGATTCCTCCACCTTCAAAATGATAGGGCTGGGGGCAGCTAGGCGGTGCAGTGGATAAAGCACCAGCCCTGGATTCAGGAGTACCTGAGTTCAAATCTGGCCTCAAACACCTGACACTTACTAGCTCTGTGACTCTGGGCAAGTCACTTAACCCCCATTGCCCCGCAAAAAAAAATGATAGGGCTGGACTAGATAGTCTCATATTTATTCCTAGATCTATGAGTCTTGAAAAAAAATAACATTTGGGCATTTGAGAGGACTGCAAGCTCAACATAATTCAACATGTAAGATATCATAGCCAAGATAATTAATCCTAAACCTAGGATACAATGAGAGGCATAGTTTCTAGAATCACAGAGGTGATAGTCCCATTGTTTTCTACACTGATTAGAATTGGAAAACTGTTTCAGTTCTGGGTACCATATTATAATAAGGACATTTATTAGGTGCAGTACATCCAGAGGAGGGGACTATAATGGCCTCAGATGACTTTGAGCTCATGAAGATGTATTGAAAGAACCATGAATGTTTTAACCTGGAGAACTGAATATTTAGAAGGGACACCAAATGGCTATTACATGGAAGAGGGTTTTGACCTGGGGTTTGAGGGCCCTGGAAGAATGAGAGGTAATGGATGCAAATATCAGAGATACAGATTTAGGCTCAATGTAAGGCAAAATCAGAGCAACCTGAAATTGAAATGAGCTGCATTGAAAGTCAGTGGTCTCTCATTCATTGAAGGGTCTTCAAGTAAAGCCTAAATAATTACTTACCAAATAAAATGAGGAAAAGATGATTAGTCATTGAAGGATTGAAATAAGTGACCTCTGAAATCCCTTCCAACTCAGACACCAGATGATTCTGAGTCATTCAACAAACATTTATTAATAGAGCATTTAATATGGGGAGATACAAAAATATATAACATGTACCCTGCCATCAAGGAGTTCACAATCTAATAGGGAGGTGAATAAGTAAATATATAACTAGCATAAATTAGAATATGTTTAATGCTCCACCTCAAACTCAGCAAATAAACAAGGATGACAAAAGATGGGAATAGTCAATGTAGAAAGCTAGGCATACTGATATACCACTGGCAGAGCTGAGAATTAGTTCAACTATGCAAGAAAACATTTTGGAATTACATACAAAAAGGGAATAAAATGCTTATGACCTATGATCTCACTGGCATACAACACAAGGAGGTCAAAGAAAGAAAGAAGGATACATACAGCAAAATATTTATAGCTGTACTTTTTGTAATAGCAAAGAATTGGAAACAAAGTGAATACTCATTGATTAGAGAATGGCTAAGCAAGGCAGGTATGAATGAATATAATGGAAGAGTACAATGCTATAAGAAATGATGAATATGAAGAATACAGGGAAGTAGAGGAAAATAGATTAATTCATGCAAAGTGAAGTAAGCAGAATAAAGTAAACAATAGACACTATTACTAGAGCAATGTCAATGGAAAGAACAACAACCAAAAATATTGTGTAATCATAATGATGAAGCTTGGACTCAAATAAGAAATATGAAAATGAACCTCCCTCACCTCTTTCCAGAGGCGGGAGACTATGAGTATGGAACACTGCATATACTTTCAGACTCCATTGATGTGA